>NC_141539.1:99107500-99442500 GCF_021556685.1 Rattus norvegicus | reverse complement strand
TCCACGAATCCACAGCAATACATTTACAAATAGATGACTGGATACGTTAATAAATGGGGACCTTTTTCTGTGCAGAATTTCAAATAATTTATATGATTACACTATCCTAAAGAACAGGTGCCCAGCTCCTCACTCCCTCAGTAAAAGGTGCATATATAGGACTTCCTTCCAATGAAAAGTTACCTGAAAAGCAAGTTCAGAGGGCAGCGGCTTAACAAGCAGGACCCAGACAGGTAAGGGGCCATGTCCCAGCGAGGGCGCGAACTTAGAAATGGAGATGAGAGGAAGGCAGTTTGCCTAGGTGTTTCCTTCCAAATCCACAACCCCAGCCTAACTGTGACAGAAACATCATTGGAGTTTAAGCTGTGAGAAAACTGCCAAAATGCCTGACAAGCGGTCCTTATAACTGACAGGATCGTGATGTTTGAAATACCATCACAAAGCCAGGAGACATGAAGTGCTCATGGCGGCTGGGATATGCTGGGATGCAACAGAAAAGACACATCCTGCCAACGCTAAATCGGAACGGACGTGGATTCTTGTTGGTAAAGTGTTTGCATAGTTAACTAATTATGCAAATGCATGGTGCTAGTGTAATATGATAATATGATGATAAAAGGATATGGTTGTAGACTGCATGGAAAGTCTGCATATAGGAACTTTTCTATAAATTTAAATGACCCTCTTTTTCAAAGGTGGAAGGACTGGGGAAATGGCTCAGTAGTTAAAAGCACTGGCTCCTCTTTCTCAAGACTTGGGTTCAATTCCCAGCACCCACATGGCAGCTCACAGCCATCTGTAATTCCAGTCCCAGGGGATCCAATGCCCTTTTCTGGCCTTTGCAGGCACTGCATGCACATGCGCATGGTACACAAGTCTACATGCAAACAAAACACCCATACATATAAGTTAATAGCATCTTTAAAGAAAATTAAAATAAAATAGCTTTGTTAATTTAATTAAAACTTCATTTTTCAAAAGTGTTGCTACATTAGTAAAAGAAATATGACTTGGATGTCTCTCACACAGAGCAATCAGATTCTTTGCTGTGTATGAAACATACTCCAGTCAGATATAGTGACACATACCTGTAATACCAATGTTCAGAAGGCTAAAATGAAAGCCTCTCAAGTTTGAGGCTAGCCTAGGCTACAAATCCTGTCTATAAATCAGGACGAAATCCACCAAGATTAATTAGTGTTCATATATACACATGTGGGGCAAAAAAAAGTGCACAAAAGGAAGAATTATATTATGCAGGATTGGACCAGTCAATATTTATCATGGATAGAACAGAATGGTGCCCCATCCTCCCCCCCCGGGGGGGGGACCATTGGAAGTTAATAGTTACTGGGCAGCCAGAAATGATAAGATGCCCATGTTCCAGTAAATAACCCCACGCCCGCATCTGTCATATAAGTAACTCTTATTAAACTCAGTGGGTAACGTATAAAAACTAAAACTAAAACCAAAGCAACAACAACAACAAAAACAAAAACTAGGAGAGAAATGAGTTGGAAATAAGAAGGGATTCCAGGGTATCTGGGGTGGATATGATCAAGATGCATTGTGTGTGTGTGTGTGTGTGTGTGTGTGTGTGTGTGTGTGTGTGTGTGTGTGTGAAAGAATACATGAAAATATTTAAACAAATATAAGTAGGAAAAATTATGATCTAAGAAAACAAAACAGGAAATTTTTTTAGTGTGACCACCACAATTTATATCTCAGTATAATTATCATGCATATCTCTAATTATAGACTATCTTAGGAGCATAGGTGAAACTAAAATTAGGCCACTAACATATCATCATCAGTAAAAATTCGAATGGGCAGTAAAAAAAAAAAAAGATGATTTAAGCATACGACAAGAAAAGTGAATCCTGTGTGTTCATGAGCATGCATGCATGCCCATCTGTCTGTCTGTGTCTTCTGTGTGTGCCACGCAAACACAGTCGATATCCCGTGGTTGGTAAAGGCTTAAGCCCTAGGAAGGGAAGCCGTTGGTGTTGTGCAGCTTTACATAGTGCTAGGCTGCCCTGTAAACATTTAGGTTTATGCCCATTGACAAGCAATCTCTCATCCTTTATCAATGAAGCTCCATTTTGCAATGAATGGCTGTGAATTCAGAGACTTTGGGTGCCAAGGTGCTAAGAAGGAACAAGTGACGGTTGGATGTTCAATCCTAAAGAGATCATTTGTACCACCCTACTCTCCTCCACCCACACCCTCCGCCCCACTCCCCAGCCCTATGGTTTAGGAAACATTTTTAAGAAGAGAACGAAACGAATGCGTGAGATTGAAGATAGGAAGAAGGGCTATGAAACGCTAACTTCTGGGCATGACACCATCGTGGTTGTGGTAGAGGAGGAAGAGGAGGGGTGGTGGTGGTAGTGAAGGGGGAAGAGCAGGTGGTTCTGGTTGTGGTGGTGATTTGGTTTTGTAAGCTGACCCTAGTGTTTTTGCCAAAGCAAATGACAAGGAAACCACAAAAGAAATGAGAAGGCTCTGATCACACAGGTCAGTTCAGGTACAAGCATGCTAATTATGAAATAGCTGCTCTGTGTCTAGCGTCGATGAGGCTACACACAGTTTGCTATAACTTGTATCTATCCATAAGTTCACAGTCTGCAGGTTTCTTTTTATAGAAGAGCTTAGATGAAAGAGGAGAAGGAGACCTTGCCTTCCTGACCCACAATAAGAAGCCCATAAATATAAAAAGGATGCTAATTCTGATAATGCCTATGCTCTCTAGTCTCTATTCTTAGCTTCATATTGATTACCGCACTTCTGTGGAGAAATACTGTTGACCCGTCTAGAAAGTCTTCACGCATTTCACATGAGCTGAGAGGTCAGAACTAAAATCCTCTGCCCCTGGTGCCTTTCCAGCCCACCAAGGTTGGCCAGAATTAAGTTCTTTTATTTTGAAAGTTGCCGTAATAGCTGTTATAACTTTAGCTATAGTCTTAATGCCCATAGGCAAGGCTGGCAATTTCAGTTTGTGTCTGATGGTCTGATCCATGTGTCAGTGTGGGCTGAGTTTAGCATCCTTTCAAGTTGGTATGGTCATCTTGAATGTCTCACATAGTTTTTAATGAGTGAGTTTATTCTGTGCATCACCTAACTAGTATCTTAATCGACTGTAGTATTGTGGCTGTCCAGCAAGCACTCATTAAAAATGCCAGGTTTCTTGAGTGATTCAGTAAAATGGTAGAGTAAAAGCTTCCTTTGTATGACTCAGGCAAGGTGAAAATTCAGTGTAAGAACAGATTCTAGCCCAAAAGAAAGAAAGAGAACAGGCTTTGGAAATTCACAAAGGCAGTAACACGAGGTCTGAAAAATGACAAGGACAGAAGCCAGGATGAGCACAGCTCCATCTACAGGGCTCTCCAGAAGGATAGGGGAAGAGGAAGCCCCTTCCAAAAGATAGACTATGAGGTCTTGGTACAGAGGCTAATGAGACTAACAATAAAATAATATGTTTAGACATAGGCTGGATGACCAGGTTACAAACAAGATCCAACCATTTGTCATCTTTAAGAAACACACGTTACTCAAAGATACTCACAGGCCACGAGCTGAAGGATAACAGTCAGCAAATAAGCGGAAACTGAAAACAGCTGGTCCTGACAGAGTGATCCTGACACTGTGTGATTCTGACTCCAAACCAACATGAGTCAGGAGAGATAAGGAAGAACATTTCCTACTAACCATGGGAACAACTCACTAAGGTACAGATGTAAATGTGTATGTTCCTTCTTGATCTCATAAAAAACCTTTGAGCATAAAAGTGGGTATAGACCCAGGTACACTAATAGTGAGTGACTTCAGTAACTCATTCTCATCACTAGATAGGTCATCTAAACAAAAAGTCAAGAAAGAAACTTCATAGCCAAAGAACGATTTCCAATAACATTCTTCATAGAACTAAAAAAAAAAAAGACCCAAAATCTATGAGAAGGTATAGAAGATGTTGGATAGACAAAGCAATCCTAAATAGACAAAGGAATGCTAGAAGAATCATGATACTGATCTCAAGTTATGCTGCCAATCCATAATTAAAAAGAAAAGAAAAAGCAAAAGCGTTGGCATGAAAATGGGCATCTAGACCAATGGAACGGAACCAAAACAAAACAAAGCTGAAAAACCCTCAGAAATAAACCCACCCAACTATGGCCATCTTGTTTTTGATGAATGTGTCAAAACTCACACTGGAGAAAAGACATTGTCAACAAATGACACTTGAATATTCACCTCTCTATAAGCAGAAAAACTAAACCAGATCCAAATCTCTCACTCTACACAAAATCACTACTACTACTGCAATACCTGATACTTTGAAACTGCTGGAGGAAAATATGCATAAAATAGTCCAAGATATAAAAGTCCAAGGCAGAGACCTGGCCTTAAGAAGCACACGGCCCCTAGACATAAAGACCTAGGGATAGTGTCACATTGCTTGAGGTAACATGGAGAGAGGATGGTGGGAGAGGGTGGGATGAAGCAGGGATAGGAGAGAGCTGCTCAAGAGAGTAGACACAGCGTGGGATCTGGGAGAGGATAGAGTAGAAGGTAAGTGAGTAGGATGGAATTAAATTTTCAAAATACAGAGCCTGAAGTAAAGGAAGGAGAAGTAGGTAGGAAGAAGTATAAGAAGGGGAAGAAGAAGAAGAAGAAGAAGAAGAAGAAGAAGAAGAAGAAGAAGAAGAAGAAGAAGAAGAAGAAGAAGAAGAAGAAGAAGAAGAAGAAGAAGAAGAAGAAGAAGAAGAAGAAGAAGAAGAAAGGCAAGAGAAAGAAGGAAGACAGTGAGGAAAGTCTGGTAAGGGTCAGGAAAAGGAATCATGGGTATTTACATGCAGTGTGAGAAAGCTATCAATCATCTGCCAGACAAACAAGCCTTTGACACTCAGACTTGGGTGTCTTATATCAAAGTGGGCTGGCAGCAAGCAGTTCAGATCATTGTAGAGTGTGGATTTTCAACCAAAGCTAAGTTTTGTAGAGAGTTGTACAACTAATAGAAAAGTCTAGTATACCAGTCACTTGGATCTTGTTAGTTCTATATGTTCCAAGGCCAGTAAGCATTCAGAGTAGGATGCCACTCCTGTAAGTCAGAGCCACCAAACAGGAACATAAATATGACAAAGTAACCCTGAACCCAACACGCTGGGTCAGCAGCCTGGAGAATCTCAGTCTTCCATGACAGCTGCCGGATAAGAAAAGTTTGAGCCACGTGTGTTGGCACAGTCTCTAATTTAGCACCTGGGTGGCAGAGGCAGGAGGATCACTGTGAATTCCAGGCCAGCCTGATCTACATAGAAAGTTTGGGGTTAGCCAGAGTTACACGTAATTCTCCCTCTCCCTCTCCCTCTCCCTCTCCCTCTCCCTCTCCCTCTCCCTCTCCCTCTCCCTCTCCCTCTCCCTCTCCCTCTCCCTCTCCCTCTCCCTCTTCCTCCCTCTCCCTCTCCTTCTCTCCCCCACGCATATATCTCTATTATACATGTAAGTTTGTGTGTGTGTGTGTGTGTGTGTGTGTGTGTGTGTGTAGCACAATCACAGCATTTTCTCTCTGGGCCATATAAAAGAAATAACTAGAGCAAAAGTCTGAAGTCACAGCTTCCCGTAGCACCTGGTTTCCTTGTTACTATGACAACTCTAGAGAGAACAAAATGAGATTCCAAGATATAATCAAATTCATTGATTTTTAAAAATCAGGTTATATATTTCATGAATAGCCAAATCCTGGATGCTGAGTTAAAATTAGAGTGTGCCGCCTGAATCACAGTATTATGCATTTCTCATGGAAGACTTTTCAACCTCAAATCCAAAAGCACTGTATCCATGAAGCGGCTGGAAAAATTAGTTTAGGGTTGCAAAAATATTTATGTCAACTATTAGCTTCTAGAATTGTCATTAGCCATGTATATTTCTGCCTAAAGTTATAGTGTCTGATATGGATAATGGAAATGATTTTTAACTGCTTAAGACCCAAGACTTGATTTTGGGTTTGGTGCGTGTGTGTGTGTGTGTGTGTGTGTGTGTGTGTGTGTGTGTCCACCTCTCTGTGTCTGTGTTTCTGTGTCTGTGTCTCTGTGTGTGTACCTGTGTGTGAGTTCAGTGTTCAACCAATTTCTTTCAGGCTACACACATGTGTTTGACCATGTGCTTCCCAGCATAGGTTTTGCAGAAATTACAAAAAAAAAAAAATGAACAGTTCTCGGTGGTTCACTTCATTGGCCAGAGTTCTGCGTGAAGGTTAAAAAGGAGGTCAATTTTCAGGAAGTGCTGATGAGATTTTAAGTGGTACAGTATTTAAGAGAAGCAGTCTCTGACTTATAAAATCATAATGAGGTCTTACTCATGGCCTATTATTTAGAGTTGGGATAGGTCAAAAGTGAGTGTTTTAAGAAGCACAACATGGTGAAGTTTCAGTATATGAAAACAGTTGTTTCTTGGCCTTCCCACATCTGTTCCCTGAGAATAATAAGCAAGACAAATGACATGGGCCTGGATGCGAGGAGGTTGTACAGTCACCCTCCCATCCATCTTCACATCCCGTTCTAGATTCGTGGGCAGAAATCATAACACCCAGAACCTTAAAATGTGACTGCTCTTGGAGACAGACTTCAAGAGAAATAGTCAAGTTTAAACAAGGTCATAGGAACAGTTTCCTACCAAAACCCCAGTGATACACGCACACAAATTTGTACAATCATCATGTGGGAGTCAAACAGATGAGCCTCAAGGGAGACCAAACCTCCTGACACCTTGAACTTCTAGCCTTCAGAACAGTGGTCAGATAAGCTTTGCTGTTAAACTACCAAATGTCTGATATTTTGTCGTCGTATCCCTTACAAACTAATACAGGAATTATCAGAACTTAAGGTCAATTCAGATGCACTTTACTGGGGGGGGAGGAGACTTTCTCCTCAAGAACTCAGCTCACCAGACGCTGACCTTGCCCTCTGTTCATTACTCATCTCTGCCACATTAGAAGAGCGAAACAGAAGACAGCCAAGGGTGTTTCTCTACTGTGAGAGAAAGTTATCAAGACCGAAAGATTCCTCTGACTCCCTCCTCCTTCTGAGCACACCTTGGTCGGAGCTAAGAAAATTGCTGTGACTGAGGGATGGCTTACACAAAACGGACCCTTGAAATCACTTTCTAAATAGTTCTTGATATCAACTTAAGTATGATTTTAAAACTCCTATAATCTAGAGAAAAGGAGGACACGCCCAAGGGAAGGTGCTCTAGGAAGTGGGTTGAGTAGGGAGGGTATCTGACAATTTACCGTACTGTAGGAGGTTCTGTGTCTGTTTGAGATGTGTTCTCATGAGGTGGATAGGAAAGACACAGAGCATACTCACAAGGTGACTTTCCATTGAGAATGGCACTGGGATACAGTAGAAGTGGCAGGACTGAAAAACAGGCCATCTGGAGAACACAGCTCATCCCTGCCCTGGGGAAAGAGTTTGTTTTTCTCACCTCCAAGTATCAACAGGCCCAGCCCTGCCTAGCTTCTGCTCTCAGGTGGATTGAGCAGGTTCAAGGAGATCTGGCTCGAGGCTAGGTTTATAATTCTCTACCGAAGATTCAGAATGGAGGTGCCTGTGGACAGAAAAGTCTTGAAGCTACCTACTCACCTCTGGCCTCTGTTTGATCCGTTGTGTGTCTTCCCACTTATCCTGCCCACAGTACATAAATGCTGTCAGTGAATCATTTCAGTGCTGAAAATGCCTGATGGACAGATGCACAATTCCTCTGGACCCCACATTCCCACAGGAATTCCAATAAAGACATTTCTAAGTTCCAACTCTCTTGTTTCACACCAAGTTTAAGCCAAGAGGGAGCATCAGGTAGTGATGCTTTCCAGACCAAATTCTATCCAAACTTTCATGAGTTAAGAACATTCATGGGGACTGTGTCCCCTTCTCTCAGTGCTGGGACCTCATCTGTCTTGGACTCATGCAGGCCTTATGCATGCTACAACAATCTCTACAAGTGGCTTTGGTGTTCTGTCTAGAAAGGCCTGGTGTACTTGATGTCATCCATCTCCACTAGCTCTTACAGTCTTTCTGCCTCCCCCATAGAGTCCCCTAACCATGAAGGGAGGGATTTGGTGGAGACATTCTATTTAGGATTGGGTGTTTCAAGGGCTCTCTGAACATTGTCCAGTTGTGAAGCCTCATCCCTAACCCAGAAGCGATCTCCCAACTGACAACTTCTAGCAAAGGAAAAATTAGTTCTCTCCAATAGAGTCTCACCAGGTACACCAATCACACTGAAGAGCAATGCTCACCATGGCAGAGGGATAGAGCGATCATCGCCTCCTACCAGCCGCAGGGATGGACCTGCCAAATGCCAGAACTGCAGCAGGTATGGTCAAGCTGGTATTTCTAAAGGACAAGAGAAGAAGCAGGAAGAGAGATGACTGAAAAGAGATAGGGCAGTATTCATGCTAACTGCGTTAGAACTTAATAGTTTCTCACTTGCTAACATTCTTGTTAACACATAAATGTCATCAATCCTAAAAGCACCTGAGTTAGCTTGTAGTAAAGTCTTACTAGCAATTTCAATTTCTTCATTTATCGGTCAGAACTTATGTCTCTGTCTCTGTCTCTCTCTCTCTCTCTCTTGTGTGTGTGTGTGTGTGTATGCATGTGTGTGTGTGTGTGTGTGTGTGTGTGTGTGTGTGTGTATAATGCTTACAGTGCTTAACATGTGTACATGGCCTCCAGAGCAAGAATTGTCAATATTGCTAGCCGGTTCACATCTTCCTCATATTGTCTTAGTTCAGTAAACATGAAACTCTGTGCTCCGGCTACATGCTAGGGATTCAGAGACAAACACAGAATGTTGGCAGGCAGCCAGACACTGCCTCAGAAAAGCACTGGATAAGTATCAGTTGCCAACAGATCTTTCTTGAGATTTTTTATAAGCTGCTAGACTCTTCTGTCTGTCCGGTACTACTCAAGGGTTGGCACATTAAGATTTCCAAGGATTAAGTCTATATTTGGTAGTTATCTTTTAAATAATTGTGTTGAAGTAGTAATTGACGAATTCTTCAGTAATATTTAAGAAAGGGCTTAGTTGGAGCATATTCACAGGTGGTGAAACATATCATAAATATTTGATTTGTGCATTAGTGAATAAATTAATGAGTGAATGGATTCATGCAACACCTTTAGATAAGTCAGTTCCAGAATTTCTTCTTACCAACACTGTTCCTTATCAATACCAGTGTCAGAGTAATGTCCTGATGTTGTCCCTAGGAAGTCAATGAATATCTTCTTAGAGCTGATGTACTTAGTGCAATTGTACCAGTGTCCTCACTCATTCCATCGTGCTATTCTGATGTGGTAAAGGGTGTGGTAAAATCCGCATTATCCTGAACACAGTTGAGGTGAACTGTGGGGCACCTAGCAGCTATCCATTCTGGAAGACATACTGCATAAGGCATCTTTTGAACTACGAATGTGAAAAAGAGAACTGTTATTCCATGCTTGACGTTGAAAAGAAAATTCTTTCATTGTTAGGTCACTATATTTGGAGGTACACATCAATGTCATTCAAAGAATAGAGACATTTCTCATAACCAATGTTCTTAGCAAGGTGCTCACATGTGATTTCACCTCTGCCACCCTTGCCTGTGTGCATCTATCTGAGACAGCTCCTTGCTCCTGGCCACTTGACCAGCCTTGCTCACTTCTGCTCACCCCATACTACCTAGAAGGATTCCCACCCCCACACCTCTCCTTGGAAAAGTCATTCTGAAGATCAGAACTCTTACCTCACACTGGACAGTGTGATTCTAGCTCACCTCTAAACAGCCAACAGTCACCATTTCTCATCCTACCTCATGCTACTTCCTGTCTCAAGGCTCATCCTACCTCATGCTACTTCCTGTCTCAAGGCTGTAAACAGTTATTTTGATATCTCATCAAGTTGGCCTCTAAAATTACATAAATTCTGATTCTTCTAAGTTAATCAAAAGCTTTCTGAAATCCAAGACATTTTATCTGCCATACACCCCAAACAGCACTGCACACCAGTAATTATGAATAGATTTTAAATGTGTGCTTTGGAGATTATGAAATAGAAGGGCTTACCTTTCCAAGCCCTCAACATTTACTGAATGGGATCTTTAAAAAAATCATAATTTTAGAGGGCAATTGTGATTTTAAAACTGGGAGTATTTAGAGAACAGAAACATCATTTTGCATAATTCCAGGAGTGTCCATCTGTAGGTAGGTATGAATTTGAAAGGTTATTTGAGGTGATGTATTTCAACTTTTGGAAGGAGGTATTTACCCAGGAAGCTGTCTAGGAGAGTTGTGGAAGTACACAGACAAAGATGATGTTGAAGATGGGCTATTTTATTTTAGAATAAGTAAAGTTGCTACCTATGTTCTACAAGAAGAGGGAAATGTTTTCATCCATTAAAACTGGGAATTTAAAAAATATTTCATGCCGTGCTATTCCTGTTACACTTACCTAACCATTATTGAGTATATTTAATTATATATTTTCTTTGAGAATTTCATACATGCATAGAAGGAAATGATATTTCAGCCCTTTTGCTCCTCCAAAACTCTCAGTATTTCCCATAACACATAAATTGCTATTGTTAATTTGCTAAGCGGTTATATTGTTAAATTCCACTGGTCAGAGCACTGAGAATAAGAGGCGAGTGCAGAGCCCTAAATGAAGCATCTACATCAATGCCAGAAATTCCCTACCAAGGTTCAGGAGAACATTGCAGAAGAGGGTGTGGGAAGAATGCACAACCTGAATGGTGGAAGAGGATGCTGCCCTCTGAACAGACATTCACAGCAGCACAAAACCTACATGAGACCAAAAAACTCAAATCCCTGTGTAGACAGGGTAGGTGATTTCTAGGTCCCACCTATTAGTGAGGAGATAATGGCAGGTAATGGCTGCTAAGGGATTAGAAAATTCTTCCTCGGGATATATTTATGACATTTTCACAACTGTTGATAGGTATCAATTTTATGATCAGTATAGACATTCACTCCTTTAGAATAAGTTTAATATAGAGCAAACATTTGATAGTGATTGAGTCTAGTCAGATACTAAATGAGGAATTCTGAGTTTCCCCATTTTAAAGCTAAATGCCCACTCACAACTCATGAGAACAGTGTTATCTAAATGAAATCACTAAGTGCTTTATGTACGAAGATCATTTATGGGGCAAAAGAAAAGGAAGAATGGTGAGGGAAACAGATAGAAGCCACTACGTTCTATAGCGTGTAGTAGTATTACACATTAACGTTGCGAAGAAACTTAGCACACTATTAAATATAGGTACAAGCAGGGTATGTAACATTTCCAGGGTTAGGAGAAAAAAACGCTCTTATTTATTTGCTCTTTGCCTTGTTCAGAGCTAGTATTAATCAAAACTCGTAATATCGATCCCCCCTCCCCCCACTACCTGGCCATTAGTGACGCTAACTTCTTTTAAGCTCCAGCGGCAGGATCGCTCCTGGAGGTAACTGTATTTTACCAGCAGGAAGAGCGCTTAGCAAATAACATCTTGCATTAGGGGAAAAAAATCAACAACGAGAAAGCCAAATTGCTGAATGAATAGCTGATGTAGAGTATTAGAAGCCAAAAATATGCTAAGAATTTGTATCTGTGCCCAGAGCTACATTTAAGCAAAAAGAATCATCGCTTCTACTTAGAAGAAGCTTCTAAATCAGCAAACTGAAGAAAGTCAGTGGAACCTTTCTCTGAAGTATTTGGCAAACAACACATTTAGTAATGTTTTGAACACAAACAATGCCGCCTTCCCAAGGTGCCCAAAATATTTTGCCAACGTCCAATCAGCTTCAGAGTGGCATGAGTAAACGAGTAAAAAGCCAGTGCAGTTGCATGGGGATGATGTCCACTGCCCACAGACATCAAATGTGAAGCAAGCCAGGGCCAGAACCCTCCTCATCAACCCTCACCTCATCCTGTCCTATATGGGTGCCTATTTCCAGAGCCTGCACTAAAATAGAAACTGCTTTTCCTACATTGGGGCTTCTCTTAAAAGGTAAAAGAGCAACCTAGGCATCTCTGACTGCCACTGGGGAAGAGATCGATTCAAAGGTGAGTTTGAGGACAGTTCCTACTGAAGGAGACTACAGCTGGCTTTAAAGATAACAATTACTACTTATAATTGTGGACTTTGTGAATAACTCATGCTTCTAGAGTTACCCAAAATTCTCCAGAACTTTCTAGGACTTGGAAGAAATGATTAGTAGGCTCTTTTCGATTATAAGGTTAAAGGAGTACTTCAAAAATACTTTCAAAGTTAAGGAATGTAGTTCATTCATGCTGGCCTTACACACACAAAGCTCTGGGCTCTGGTTCCCAGCACTTCATAATTCTATTGAATGGTATACTGTAAACTCAAGACACGTGGAGGCAAGACTATTGAAGTTCCAGGTTGTCCTTGGTGACATAGCAAGTTCAAGTCTGTCATGAACTAACTACACTAGACCCTATCTGAAAGAACATTTTATGAATCAGAGCTAAAGGGGCTTGAGACCCCATATGAACAACAATGCCAACCAACCAGAGCTTCCAGGGACTAAGCCACTACCCAAAGACTATACATGGACTGACCCTGGGCTCCAACTGCATAGGTCGCAATGAATAGCCTAGTAAGAGCACCAGTGGAAGGGGAAGTACTTGGTCCTGCCAAGGCTGGACCCCCAGTGTACAGGATTCTTGGGGGGAGGGCAGTAATGGGGGGAGGGTTGGGAGGGGAACACCCATATAGAAGGGGAGGGGGAGGGGTTCGGGGAATGTTGGCATGGAAACCGGGAAAGGGAATAACATTTGAAATGTAAATAAGAAATACCCAATTTAATAAAGATGGGAAAAAATAAAATAAAAACAAAAAAGAACACTTCATTCAAAATCAAATCCTTACCCACACCTGTCATCCTTATGGAAGCCACTGAGAAGAGTGACCTGGAAACAAACTTACCCCTTCTCCTGAAAGCACCACAGAGGTCCTTGGTTCTGATGTCCCCAGTATTCTCTCATGATATTGTTGGAGCTCACTGTAGTTCATTCCCTTTTGTATCTAAGATGCTGTACTTTTTCATTGTTCTCCAAAAGATGGCCAACAATATATAACGCCTGATTTGTCTGAATTGTATCCCCTCAATGTCCACTTAGAGCACACAGACCGAAAGATTCCTAAGCAATTTGTCTTACTTAAGGGATGTTAATTCATTGTAATTCAATGGTAATTTAATAATGCTTCCTTCCCAGCACTCCTGTCCTAAAACGTTACAATATCCTCAGTGCATTTTTCTATTTGTATTTAATAGCTGTTGTCCTGATATTCTGAGAACATTTTAATTCTTGAGCATTTGGCGAATGGCTTCAAAGTGACAAAAATCTTACTTCTAAAGTTTTGCTATCTGTTAAGTTAAGTTGAATTAATAAGTATGAATCATCACACTTGAAACATAGAGAATCAGTTTAATAGCCAGATGTAGTGGGAATTTTGGCGTCTTTAAAAACATAGAAATGCTATCGGAATATGTTTACGTTTTAATACCAGGTATGGGACATGGGGCTGCTTCAAATTGTCCATAGGAGCTGACTATGATTTGTCTCATGCTTTGGCAGGGAAGATAGTATATTTCTGGAAATCTGGGGACTCGAGACGGTAATAAAAATGCCAAAGGCTATTGCTACTGCTCTCCTGCCCCTGCTACTGCTGTTGTTACTAGTTCTTAGTTCCTAGTTCCTGGTTCCTGGTTCCTAGTTCCTAGTTCCTGGTTCCTGGTTCCTAGTTCCTGGTTCCTAGTTCCTGGTTCCTGGTTCCTAGTTCCTGGTTCCTAGTTCCTAACTCCTGGTTCCTGGTTCCTGGTTCCTGGTTCCTGGTTCCTGGTTCCTGGTTCCTGGTTCCTGGTTCCTGGATCCTGGTTGGAGATAACTTGACAACAAAGATCAAACTAGTTCCAAGGAACTCAATGCCTCTATCAGTGGGAAGTAATCTAATGTCATCAATGCCCCCCCTTCCCTCTAACCTTTTTTCTCTCCTACCTAGTTTTGAGGTGGTGGAAGAGATAGAGGTGGTATAAGGAGGTAGGAAAGAGAACCCAATAAAGAGTCAAAAGTCTAGTTACAACCAGGCTTGCAGATTGGTCCAATTTCAGATTACCTGAACTTCAGGGTATAAAGGTCATAATAGACAAGCTGGTAGCCCAGGCTAAGTTCATTTTAACATGTATATAATGAGGTACTAAATTCCATCTCATCAAACCTCACCCACTTCTCTCAGCACAAGAACTAATTCCATTTCTAAATTCACAACACTGCTATTACTTCAACTTAGTATTGAAGGACCCTAGTTCTTAATGAAGTGTAAGAGCTATTAATAGACTTGGCCTGGTAGAAAATAGGTAGGTAATGGAGTTCCTATGAAGGACCCTAAGGGCTTTCGCCAACTTTACACCCACCGCCTCAGGTCAAGGCTAGGCCAAGTTCCATTCTCCACCCACAGTTCTTCGGAGGAGCAGGAACATTCTTGAAAAACCTCAGAATGTACTGACTGATAGTCACCTGACCCTCTGGTCCCAGATAAAGTTTGATTGCAAGTCATATGCTTGCTAGACAATAGACTCAAAGGTCAATATGCTTAGCCAATGAGTTTAAACTGTAACCTTGCTGATGTAACCTGTACCCCTAAAAAGTATAAAAACTACTTGTTATAGCCATTCATGGTCATCTTCTAGTCACTGGACATGAGGGGCTGATTGAAGGTCGACACCAACACACCAGAAAATAAACCTCTTGAGTCTGCATTCAACTTTGGTCTCATCTCACTTTGGGGGTCTCCTGGTAGATAAGACTCACTTCGAGCCTTACACTATAATATCTTTTGCTATTTCTCTCCTATATATTTATAATACTTAAAAATCATCTATTTCTTGGGGGGAGGGCGGCAATGGGGGGAGGGTTGGGAGGGGAACACCCATAATGAAGGGGAGGGGGGAGGGGGATGTTTGCCCGGAAACCGGGAAAGGGAATAACACTTGAAATGTATATAAGAAATACTCAAGTTAATAAAAAAAAATTTAAAAAACAGAAAAAAAATCATCTATTTCTGAGCCCCTTCCTCCCTCCCCTCCTCCCTCCCTCCTTCTCTCATTTCATCCCTCTTGACTCTGAACTCTCAAAGGCAAAAACTAAATGTTCTCTTTGAAACACTATTTCCTGTAGCCAAGACTGCCACTGACCCTTCTATGTGGTTGATCTTGAATGTTGGATTCTACTGACTATCTCCCAATGCCAGGACTATAGATTCTGCCTCTACACCCTGTTCATGAGGTGCAAACTCAATCTTCCTGCACATTAGGCAGGCACTGTCCCTACTGAAGTTCATTCCCAACCCTCTGTGTTCTTTTCTCTAAAGACCTGGATGTCTGCAACATCCCTAAAGCTCAGAAGATCTATGCAGGCAGACAGACACGTTACCTTTGTGAGTCAAAGATTAAATGAATGAAAAAGACATTTAGTCCGCAGCAGCTCTCTGCTCCCAGACCCCGTGGGAAAGAGACCTCACCGCCTGGTCAGGTGGGCACTCCTGAGGCTGCAGAGCGGAAGAGACCACCAACACTGCCCAACCCTGCCCACATCCCTGGACCAAGAGGAAACTATATAAGGCCTCTGGGCTCCCGTGGGGGAGGGCCCAGGAGCGGCAGGACCCCTGCCTGAGACACCGCCGGAACCTGAAGGAAACAGACCGGATAAACAGTTCTCTGCACCCAAATCCCGTGGGAGGGAGAGCTAAACCTTCAGAGAGGCAGACAAGCCTGGGAAACCAGAAGAGACTGCTCTCTGTACATACATCTCAGACGCCAGAGGAAAACACCTAAGGCCATCTGGAACCCTGGTGCACTGAAGCTCCCAGAAGGGGCGGCACAGGTCTTCCTGGTTGCTGCCACCGCAGAGAGCCCGTGGGCAGCACCCCGCGAGCGAACGTGAGCCTCGGGACCACAGGTAAGACCAACTTGTATGCTGCAAGTGACCTGCCTGGTGAACTCAAGACACAGGCCCACAGGAAGAGCTGAAGACCTGTACAGAGGAAAAACTACACGCACGAAAGCAGAACACTCTGTCCCCATAACTGGCTGAAAGAAAACAGGAAAACAGGTCTACAGCAATCCTGACACACAGGCTTATAGGGACAGTCTAGACACTGTCAGAAATAGCAGAACAAAGTAACACTAGAGATAATCTGATGGCGAGAGGCAAGTGCAGGAACCCAAGCAACAGAAACCAAGACTACATGGCATTATCGGAGCCAAATTCTCCCACCAAAATAAACATGGAATGTCCAAACACACCAGAAACGCAAGATCTAGTTTCAAAATCATATTTGATCATGATGCTGGAGGACTTCAAGAAAGACGTGAAGAACTCCCTTAGAGAACAAGTAGAAGCCTACAGAGAGGAATCACAAAAATGCCTGAAAGAATTCCAGGAAAACATAAATAAACAAGTAGAAGCCCATAGAGAGGAGACACAAAAATCCCTTAAAGAATTCCAGGAAAACATAAAAAAACAAGTAGAAGCCCATAGAGAGGAGACGCAAAAATCCCTGAAAGAATTCCAGGAAAACACAATCAAACAGTTGAAGGAATTAAAAATGGAAATAGAAGCAATCAAGAAAGAACACATGGAAACAACCCTGGATATAGAAAACCAAAAGAAGAGACAAGGAGCTGTAGATACAAGCTTCACCAACAGAATACAAGAGATGGAAGAGAGAATCTCAGGAGCAGAAGATTCCATAGAAATCATTGACTCAACTGTCAAAGATAATGTAAAGCGGAAAAAGCTACTGGTCCAAAACATACAGGAAATCCAGGACTCAATGAGAAGATCAAACCTAAGGATAATAGGTATAGAAGAGAGTGAAGACTCCCAGCTCAAAGGACCAGTAAATATCTTCAACAAAATCATAGAAGAAAACTTCCCTAACCTAAAAAAAGAGATACCCATAGGCATACAAGAAGCCTACAGAATTCCAAATAGATTGGACCAGAAAAGAAACACCTCCCATCACATAATAGTCAAAACACCAAACGCACAAAATAAAGAAAGAATATTAAAAGCAGTAAGGGAAAAAGGTCAAGTAACATATAAAGGGAGACCTATCAGAATCACACCAGACTTCTCGCCAGAAACTATGAAGGCCAGAAGATCCTGGACTGATGTCATACAGACCCTAAGAGAACACAAATGCCAGCCCAGGTTACTGTATCCTGCAAAACTCTCAATTAACATAGATGGAGAAACCAAGATATTCCATGACAAAAAAAATTTACACAATATCTTTCTACAAATCCAGCACTAAAAAGGATAATAAATGGTAAAGCCCAACATAAGGAGGCAAGCTATACCCTAGAAGAAGCAAGAAACTAATCGTCTTGGCAACAAAACAAAGAGAATGAAAGCACACAATCATAACCTCACATCCAAATATGAATATAACGGGAAGCAATAATCACTATTCCTTAATATCTCTCAACATCAATGGCCTCAACTCCCCAATAAAAAGACATAGATTAACAAACTGGATACGCAACGAGGACACTGCATTCTGCTGCCTACAGGAAACACACCTCAGAGACAAAGACAGACATTACCTCAGAGTAAAAGGCTGGAAAACAATTTTCCAAGCAAATGGTCAGAAGAAGCAAGCTGGAGTAGCCATTCTAATATCAAATAAAATCAATTTTCAACTAAAAGTCATCAAAAAAGATAAGGAAGGACACTTCATATTCATCAAAGGAAAAATCCACCAAGATGAACTCTCAATTCTAAATATCTATGCCCCAAATACAAGGGCACCTACATATGTAAAAGAAACCTTACTAAAGCTCAAAACACACATTGCACCTCACACAATAATAGTGGGAGATTTCAACACCCCACTCTCATCAATGGAAAGATCATGGAAACAGAAATTAAACAGAGATGTAGACAGACTAAGAGAAGTCATGAGCCAAATGGACTTAACGGATATTTATAGAACATTCTATCCTAAAGCAAAAGGATATACCTTCTTCTCAGCTCCTCATGGTACTTTCTCCGAAATTGACCATATAATTGGTCAAAAAACGGGCCTCAACAGGTACAGAAAGATAGAAATAATCCCATGCGTGCTATCGGACCACCACGGCCTAAAACTGGTCTTCAATAACAATCAAGGAAGAATGCCCACATATACTTGGAAATTGAACAATGCTCTACTCAGTGATAACCTGGTCAAAGAAGAAATAAAGAAAGAAATTAAAAACCTTTTAGAATTTAATGAAAATGAAGGTACAACATACCCAAACTTATGGGACACAATGAAAGCTGTGCTAAGAGGAAAACTCATAGCGCTGAGTGCCTGCAGAAAGAAACAGGAAAGAGCATATGTCAGCAGCTTGACAGCACACCTAAAAGCTCTAGAACAAAAAGAAGCAAATACACCCAGGAGGAGTAGAAGGCAGGAAATAATCAAACTCAGAGCGGAAATCAACCAAGTAGAAACAAAAAGGACTATAGAAAGAATCAACAGAACCAAAAGTTGGTTTTTGAGAAAATCAACAAGATAGATAAACCCTTAGCCAGACTAACGAGAGGACACAGAGAGTGTGTCCAAATTAACAAAATCAGAAATGAAAAGGGAGACATAACAACAGATTCAGAGGAAATTCAAAAAAATCATCAGATCTTACTATAAAAACCTATATTCAACAAAACTTGAAAATCTTCAGGAAATGGACAATTTCCTAGACAGATACCAGGTACCGAAGTTAAATCAGGAACAGATAAACCAGTTAAACAACCCCATAACTCCTAAGGAAATAGAAGCAGTCATTAAAGGTCTCCTAACCAAAAAGAGCCCAGGTCCAGATGGGTTTAGTGCAGAATTCTATCAGACCTTCATAGAAGACCTCGTACCAATATTATCCAAACTATTCCACAAAATTGAAACAGATGGAGCACTACCGAATACCTTCTACGAAGCCACAATTATTCTTATACCTAAACCACACAAAGACCCAACAAAGAAAGAGAACTTCAGACCAATTTCCCTTATGAATATCGACGCAAAAATACTCAACAAAATTCTGGCAAACCGAATCCAAGAGCACATCAAAACAATCATCCACCATGATCAAGTAGGCTTCATCCCAGGCAGGCAGGGATGGTTTAATATACGGAAAACCATCAACGTGATCCATTATATAAACAAACTGAAAGAACAAAACCACATGATCATTTCATTAGATGCTGAGAAAGCATTTGACAAAATTCAACACCCCTTCATGATAAAAGTCCTGGAAAGAATAGGAATTCAAGGCCCATACCTGAACATAGTAAAAGCCATATACAGCAAAACAGTTGCTAACATTAAACTAAATGGAGAGAAACTTGAAGCAATCCCACTAAAATCAGGGACTAGACAAGGCTGCCCACTCTCTCCCTACTTATTCAATATAGTTCTTGAAGTTCTAGCCAGAGCAATCAGACAACAAAAGGAGATCAAAGGGATACAGATCGGAAAAGAAGAGGTCAAAATATCACTATTTGCAGATGACATGATAGTATATTTAAGTGATCCCAAAAGTTCCACCAGAGAACTACTAAAGCTGATAAACAACTTCAGCAAAGTGGCTGGGTATGAAATTAACTCAAATAAATCAGTTGCCTTCCTCTATACAAAAGAGAAACAAGCCGAGAAAGAAATTAGGGAAACGACACCCTTCATAATAGACCCAAATAATATAAAGTACCTCGGTGTGACTTTAACAAAGCATGTAAAAGATCTGTACAATAAGAACTTCCAGACACTGAAGAAGGAAATTGAAGAAGACCTCAGAAGATGGAAAGATCTCCCATGCTCATGGACTGGCAGGATTAATATAGTAAAAATGGCCATTTTACCAAAAGCAATCTACAGATTCAATGCAATCCCCATCAAAATACCAATCCAATTCTTCAAAGAGTTAGACAGAACAATTTGCAAATTCATCTAGAATAACAAAAAACCCAGGATAGCTAAAGCTATCCTCAACAATAAAAGGACTTCAGGGGGAATCACTATCCCTGAACTCAAGCAGTATTACAGAGCAATAGTGATAAAAACTGCCTGGTATTGGTACAGAGACAGACAGATAGACCAATGGAATAGAATTGAAGACCCAGAAATGAACCCACACACCTATGGTCACTTGATTTTTGACAAAGGAGCCAAAACCATCCAATGGAAAAAAGATAGCATTTTCAGCAAATGGTGAGGTTCAACTGGAGGTCAACATGTAGAAGAATGCAGATCGATCCATGCTTATCACCCTGTACAAAGCTTAAGTCCAAGTGGATCAAGGAACTCCACATCAAACCAGACACACTCAAACTAATAGAAGAAAAACTAGGGAAGCATCTGGAACACATGGGCACTGGAAAAAATTTCCTAAACAAAACACCAATGGCTTATGCTCTAAGATCAAGAATCGACAAATGGGATCTCATAAAACTGCAAAGCTTCTGTAAGGCAAAGGACACTGTGGTTAGGACAAAACGGCAACCAACAGATTGGGAAAAGATCTTTACCAATCCTACAACAGATAGAGGCCTTATATCCAAAATATACAAAGAACTCAAGAAGTTAGACCGCATGGAAACAAATAACCCTATTAAAAAATGGGGTTCAGAGCTAAACAAAGAATTCACAGCTGAGGAATGCCGAATGGTTGAGAAACACCTAAAGAAATGTTCAACATCTTTAGTCATAAGGGAAATGCAAATCAAAACAACCCTGAGATTTCACCTCACACCAGTGCGATTGGCTAAGATCAAAAACTCAGGTGACAGCAGATGTTGGCGAGGATGTGGAGAAAGAGGAACACTCCTCCATTGTTGGTGGGATTGCAGACTGGTAAAACCATTCTGGAAATCAGTCTGGAGGTTCCTCAGAAAATTGGACATTGAACTGCCTGAGGATCCAGCTATACCTCTCTTGGGCATATACCCAAAAGATGCCTCAACATATAAAAGAGACACGTGCTCCACTATGTTCATCGCAGCCTTATTTATAATAGCCAGAAACTGGAAAGAACCCAGATGCCCTTCAACAGAGGAATGGATACAGAAAATGTGTTACATCTACACAATGGAATATTACTCAGCTATCAAAAACAACGAGTTTATGAAATTCGTAGGCAAATGGTTGGAACTGGAAAATATCATCCTGAGTGAGCTAACCCAATCACAGAAAGACATACATGGTATGCACTCATTGATAAGTGGCTATTAGCCCAAATGCTTGAATTACCCTAGATCCCTAGAAGAAACGAAACTCAAGACGGATGATCAAAATGTGAATGCTTCACTCCTTCTTTAAATGAGGAAAAAGAATACCCTTGGCAGGGAAGGGAGAGGCAAAGATTAAAACAGAGACTTAAGGAACACCCATTCAGAGCCTGCCCCACATGTGGCCCATACATATACAGCCACCCAATTAGACAAGATGGATGAAGCAAAGAAGTGCAGACCGACAGGAGCCGGATGTAGATCGCTCCTGAGGGACACAGCCAGAATACAGCAAATACAGAGGCGAATGCCAGCAGCAAACCACTGAACTGAGAATAGGTCCCCTATTGAAGGAATCAGAGAAAGAACTGGAAGAGCTTGAAGGGGCTCGAGACCCCAAAAGTACAACAATGCCAAGCAACCAGAGCTTCCAGGGACTAAGCCACTACCTAAAGACTATGCATGGACTGACCCTGGACTCTGACCCCATAGGTAGCAATGAATATCCTAGTAAGAGCACCAGTGGAAGGGGAAGCCCTGGGTCCTGCTAAGACTGAACCCCCAGTGAACTAGTCTATGGGGGGAGGGCGGCAATGGGGGGAGGGTTGGGAGGGGAACACCCATAAGGAAGGGGAGGGGGATGTTTGTCCGGAAACCGGGAAAGGGAATAACACTCGAAATGTATATAAGAAATACTCAAGTTAATAAAAAAAATGGGGTTCAGAGCTAAACAAAGAATTCACAGCTGAGGAATGCCGAATGGCTGAGAAACACCTAAAGAAATGTTCAACATCTTTAGTCATAAAGGAAATGCAAATCAAAACAACCCTGAGATTTCACCTCACACCAGTGAGAATGGCTAAGATCAAAAACTCAGGGGACAACAGATGCTGGCGAGGATGTGGAGAAAGAGGAACACTCCTCCATTGTTGGTGGGATTGCAGACTGGTAAAACCATTCTGGAAATCAGTCTGGAGGTTCCTCAGAAAATTGGACATTGAACTGCCTGAGGATCCAGCTATACCTCTCTTGGGCAAATACCCAAAAGATGCCCCAACATATAAAAAAGACACGTGCTCCACTATGTTCATTGCAGCCTTATTTATAATAGCCAGAAGCTGGAAAGAACCCAGATGCCCTTCAACAGAGGAATGGATACAGAAAATGTGTTACATCTACACAATGGAATATTACTCAGCTATCAAAAACAACGAGTTTATGAAATTCGTAGGCAAATGGTTGGAACTGGAAAATATCATCCTGAGTGAGCTAACCCAATCACAGAAAGACATACATGGTATGCACTCATTGATAAGTGGCTATTAGCCCAAATGCTTGAATTACCCTAGATGCCTAGAACAAATGAAACTCAAGACGGATGATCAAAATGTGAATGCTTCACTCCTTCTTTAAAAGGGGAACAAGAATACCCTTGGCAGGGAAGAGAGAGGCAAAGATTAAAACAGAGACTGAAGGAACACCCATTCAGAGCCTGCCCCACATGTGGCCCATACATATACAGCCAACCAATTAGACAAGATGGATGAAGCAAAGAAGTGCAGGCTGACAGGAGCCGGATGTAGATCTCTCCTGAGAGACACAGCCAGAATACAGCAAACACAGAGGCGAATGCCAGCAGCAAACCACTGAACTGAGAATAGGACCCCCGTTGAAGGAATCAGAGAAAGAACTGGAAGAGCTTGAAGGGGCTCGAGACCCCATATGTACAACAATGCCAAGCAACCAGAGCTTCCAGGGACTAAGCCACTACCTAAAGACTATACATGGTCTGACCCTGGACTCTGACCTCATAGGTAGCAATGAATATCCTAGTAAGAGCACCAGTGGAAGGGGAAGCCCTGGGTCCTGCTAAGACTGAACCCCCAGTGAACTAGACTGTGGGGGGGAGGGCGGCAATGGGGGGAGGGTTGGGAGGGGAACACCCATAAGGAAGGGGAGGGGGGAGGGGCATGTTTGCCCGGATACCGGGAAAGGGAATAACACTCGAAATGTATATAAGAAATACTCAAGTTAATAAAAAAAAATAAAATGTAAAAAAAAAAGAAAGAAAAAGACATTTAGTCACATATACATAAAATGCTTGGCAACTATGTATGTTTTTCAATATTTGTGTTTTTAATAATTACAGCCCAAACTTTCAAAACAGGTAAGAAAAACTATCCCTGCAGAAGGTGGAAGGGGCACACTTTGCAGTGTTGAGAACGGGAGCTTGGCAAGGATCTCAGCTCCTTCTTGGAACCAGTTCTATAAAATCCACTATGAAGTGGAGAGTAGGGAATAGGCTGAAATCAATTGTGTCCACGAGATGCACATACTGAAACTTCCTGATCCATTATGCGCATGTTAAAATGATGTGAGGTGGGGAATCTCAGCCCCACACTCCTGTCATCATGGAGCCACCTCCATGTCACCAAGCCTTCCTCTCCAAGACACACTGTAAGATAAATTCTCCCTCTCAAGAAAAACTTCACATGTTGAAAGCCAAATCCCAGGACTTTGGAGTTAAAAGCATAGCTGGGCATGCTGTGTGTTCAAGAGAAAACTTCAGCAGTAAGATAAAAGGAGGCAGCTCCTCCCAAGAAGACAAAACTGGTACCCAGATACAAGGCAGAAGAAAACCAAGGCACAAAGAGGGAAGACAGTCACATGACAGATAAGCCAACAAGCCTCAGAAGAAGTCAATTCTGCTAGTGTGTGACCTTAAGTCACTTAAGGCTAGCGTTGAGTCTTAAGTCTACGCATGCATTTCTCTTATGCAAGCCACCAAGTCCCTGGTTAAATATTCTAGTGACCCTAGAAACTGCCACCATAATTACAGGCTGCTTTTGAGCATACACTGGTTGAGCCTGTAGGATTTCATTCATAAAAGATGTGAAGCTAACTATCATAATGGCTTACTGCAAACCTGGCTAAAGAGCTGGGTCTTTCACAAGAATTGCCCTTTAAGCAATTCCAAATGACTATGTTTCATTATTAGCCCAGTTACACAGTGAGTGAAACGTGGAGTTCTAGTTGATTTCTTTCAGAAACAAAGCTTCATTCAAAATATGCCTAAGCGCAAAGATTAAAACAGAGAGAGAAGGAACACCCAATCAGAGCCTGCCCCACATGTGGCCCATACATATACAGCCACCCAATTAGACAAGATGGATGAAGCAAAGAAGTGCAGGCAGACAGGAGCCGGATGTAGATCTCTCCTGAGAGACACAGCCAGAGTACAGCAAATACAGAGGCGAATGCCAGCAGCAAACCACTGAACTGAGAACAGGACCCCCGTTGAAGGAATCAGAGAAAGAACTGGAAGAGCTTGAAGGGGCTCGAGACCCCATATGAACAACAATGCCAAGCAACCAGAGCTTCCAGGGACTAAGCCACTACCTAAAGACTATACATGGACTGACCCTGGACTCTGACCTCATAGGTAGCAGTGAATATCCTAGTAAAAGCACCAGTGGAAGGCGAAGCCCTTGATCCTGCTAAGACTGAACCCCCAGTGAACGTGATTGTTGGGGGGAGGGCGGCAATGGGGGGAGGATGGGGAGGGGAACACCCATAAAGAAGGGGAGGGGGAGGGGTTAGGGGGATGTTGGCCCGGAAACTGGGAAAGGGAATAACACTCGAAATGTAAATAAGAAATACTCAAGTTAATAAAAACAAAAACAAAAAAAAAACAAAAAAACAAAATATGCCTAAGTGACTTCAGAGTTCTTTGTCCTGTGCCGCATCACTCTCAGGCTAGAGGGTCTCTAAGAAGTTTCTGTATTCATAAGTAGGAACATACACCCATGCACATTATAGAGATTAAAGGAAAACAAAGAAGGGGCGAGAAAAGAGGAGGGGGAGAGGAGGGAAGGGAGAGAGAAAGGGAGGGAGAAGAGAGGAGAGGAGAGGAGAGGAGAGGAGAGGAGAGGAGAGGAGAGGAGAGGAGAGGAGAGGAGAGGAGAGGAGAGGAGAGGAGAGGAGAGGAGAGGAGAGGAGAGAGGGAGAGAAGAGACAGAGGAGAGGGGAGGGGAGGGAAGGGGAGCAGAGGAGAGGAGAGGATCAAATATCTGAAAGTTACCTTGACTCCAAGCACAAATCACTAGAAATAAAATAAAGCAAAACAACTCGAGCCCTGGCGAGTTCAGGATCTAGCAGTCATTTTCTTCACCAAAAGAGCAGTCCACTGTCTTGACTAAAGAAGATGGCTAGAAAGCTCTGAAGTGCTGTCAAACTTAAATCCCGCTCTAACGCCTGGGCCCAAGGGAGCAGGCATGTTGCTATCGGTTCTATGCTCCGTTACTCAACATTTTCTCAGATAATAGTTCCTGAGGCTTGCATCCCTGGGTCTCTGAAGTTCCAGGGATTGAACACAGGCCCTTGTTCATTTGCTTCTTTGGTAACATGCTCAGCTTCGTGTTGGCTTTTATTGAAATGTTTGTCCAGGCAGATGAGGGTCAATCTCATGTGCACCCTTGTTCCAGAAGAGGAAAACATGGGAATCTGTAGGCTGAATCAGGAAGGTTGTACTCGCCTTAAGTGTGAGTGGCTTGTCTAATCTGTCAAAAGCCTGTTTTTAACTTTTCTATTGATTCTCTGTGAATGTCACATCACACACCCCAATCCGGCTCATCTCCCTATCCCTCTATATCTGCCCTCCACCCTTGTGACATGCCCCCAAACAAAACTAAATAAAAATCTTGCAGAGAAAGCTGAATAGTTCTGGAGCCTTTAAACTTGGGCCAGTACTTAAATCATCAACTACTCTGGTTCTCAGGCCTTTGAAGCCCGACTGAGTCACACCACCGCCTTCCCCAGCTCACCAGCTTGCAGATAGCACAATATGGACTATCTCAGCCTCTGCAGTCATACGAGCCAATTTCACCATTAAGCCCCCTTCATAGCAGCCACGCACAGCCTGAAGTATTTTGATGATGGCCCTAACCAACTAATACAGCAAGCTCTGGGCTTCATAATCATTGTCCTATTTCTAACATTGCAGACCATCACGACTTTCCCTTGTTTTGCAGGGCAGTGGCAGTGAGTCACAGCTTGCAAGCATCCCATTCAAAGGACAGTAAGTACTGGCCTTCTACTTGATGCGCCCTGCAGTGACCTAGCATGCTCTGTGGGTGAGGTGTAAACCATGCATTTCTGATTTCTAGTGTTTTTCAATTTGTTAAGAATTCATCAGCCTGTAGCTCTGTTCTCAACACGGGGGCAGGGGGGATTTCATTTCATTATTTATCTATTTCCATGTGATCTGTGTCATCTTTTTCCCTTCTAATCAGCCAATTTCCCTATTTCCACATAATCTTTATGATTATAAATTTTAAACATTTTTAACGTTATGTCGGATCAAACCCCTCAGTTGCAGAAAGATCACATTTGGGTTCATTCAGGACCTTTACATGTATCCTGATTGCTCTCCATTACACTGTGCTGAAATCTCCATGTGGTTTTTCTTTTGCTTTAAAACTTTTTCTTTAAACTGAATGGCAGGCATGGGATTGCTGAGCTGTGTAGAGAGAGCCTGGTAGAGCATCTTCAACAGTAGCAGGTGGCTGGGTATAAAACCACTGTGTCAACTAGCATGTCTGCTAGACAGCATAGCAGTGAAAAACCTCATCAAATGTTTTTGCAATATTTTCATTACTTAGAAAAGTGTTGGTGATTGATTATAAACATAATCTAAAATTTGCTTAAATTTTCAATCTTCAGTCACTAGTACGGAAGAAATTTTATTGTATTGTCTAAACTTTTACCTAAGGATGGTCCCCCAATTAATTGGTCAAGCAGTCTGCTTCCCTTAACATATTTTTCCTTTACATTTTTGAGACATAGGCTAACTCTGTAGACCAGGCTGGCCCTCAGTTGACAGCAATCATCTTGCCTTAGCCTCTTGAGTAGCATGTGTGTATCACCAGTGTCAACTTTTTCTTATATCTACTTTTTAAAATCATTTTTAGTTCATTATTGGATGGTATAAATTACACTTGCACTGATGTGTGATATTACCACGAGTCATCCCAGAACGTCCTCACTGTCCTTAGCTGAAAGTCCTTATCATATATTAATCCACAATTCATCCTATCTCCTAACCTCAGCCTAGGGCATCGATCACTATTCCACTTGGGTCCTTGCAGCTTCAGGCACACCTACTTTAGGCACAAGTGTGAGAGGCAGGCACACCTACTTTCGGCACAAGTATGAGAGGAGTTGCATGATGTTTGTTCTTTTGTGAATGGTTTATTCAACTTCGTATTATGCCTTGAAGTTCATTCATGTTGTAGCTTGTGCAAGAATTTCCCTTTTAAGACTACAATTATCCTCTCTTGTGGACCCATCACATTTTATTTATCCATTCATTTGATAATAAATCATTGATCTGTTTATGTTTCTTTTTAATTTATAATACATTTTAGTTTTGAGATTATAATCACATTATATCTTCTTCTTCCTTTTCCTCCATCCAGCCCCTCTCATGTATCACCTTGCCTTGCCATCTCTCAAATTCATGGCCTCTTTTTCTTTGTTGTTACATATATACTTATATACGTTGTTGCTACATATATACTTATACATATGCATATCAAAATGAACAATGTCACCACCAATGGACATGGACATGCTAATATAAAAAAACAGGTAAATCTCACAATACCTCAATACTAGACAACGATCTATGGACAACTGGGGAACACTGAAGGCAGGAGAAATGGTCTTCCCCAGGAAAGAACCAAACCCCAGTTGTTTGTCGAATACCAATTGGTCAGCCCTGGAGTTACAGGATTTAAATAAATAAACTGTAAATAAATTAGACAAACTGAAACACTGAGGATATTTTATTCTTTTCCTGAAGAATGCAGTTCTAAGAGGGGAGGGACTGGACTGTTAGGTTAACAAAAGTAGTTAATGCCACCCACCTACTCACTGAAGAGTCCTGGTTGGGTTTCAAAGTGATCATGGCAGCTAAGTTGAAAGGACATGAGAAAAAATAGCGAGCCATCTGCCAAGGAGAACGTTTTCTGTTTTGCTCTTCTGTGGGTGAGTGGTTTAGGGGATTAATGTAACCATCTGAACATGCTGTTTTGCACCAAGACGCTTAGTCTTTTCTTCTCAAGTCCTTGACCCAGATAATGAACGATATGATTTCCAAATTTAGTAGAAGCTGAGGAGGGAGAAGAGAGGAGAGAGTTGACGGCTATCTCAGCTCAGACTCTGACTTCTGTGTTGGCCTATGGCTGAAAATGTAGGACAGAGATTCACATTACACCGCCCCACCCCTGTTCAAGGGACCTCAGACGCATCATTGTGTGAGAAGGGACCTTGAAATGTCATCTGCCACCTCAGCCTACACATTGATGATAAAGGGCCTTCTTTGCTTGTCAATGTGTTTGTAATGATCTTAGAAATGTTGTGAAGATCCAGAGACTCTGTACACAATAACAATTGTATCACTTGTTCTCACAGGTTTCCTAAGCGATGGCACTTCCTGTCAGGGCATCAATTGACCTGTGTGCCATCCCTACCTTAGTCTGTGTTTGTAACCCTCGTCATGCTCCTGTGATTCAGTTGATTGGAGTACTTACAAACATCTCTCCAGGCCAGCCCGCAAGGAATTCAAATAGCACACATCCTAAATGGGAGCTATCTTTCATTCTAATATTTCTCCAACTCTTTTGCTACCCATGTGCACCAAACCATGCCTTTCACAAGCTAGAAGCCAGCCCATCCTTAGTGTCCCCTCTCTGTGTCCTTGATCAGTCACTGAATATTGCCATACCATGGAAATAATCAAACACTCTTATATCTATTTCCTCTTCCCCATCTTTAAAGTGGTGCCTTTCTGCATCCCCCTGTACTGACTTCCAGTGTTGATCACCATCAATTACCATCCACCTGTACACATCTGGTCACACAGAATATGCTCACTGCTGTCACCACTGCTAAGTCAGTCCATAGTTCTTTAAAACTGGGCAGAGTGGAAAGGGCCTTTTGTGAACTTCTCTGACCTGTTTCCTTCTGTGACTTCACTGTAGCCCTGGACTCAATGAATTTCTCTCTGTTTCTGTGACTAGGTAACACCTTCAAGCTTCTGTGACCTTGCAAGGGACAGCCCCTGTACCAGGAATTCCCTCCGTACCTTCTCGCCTATGCCAACCTCCATCATTACTTCTAGTTCTGGTGACAAGCCAAGGAGTCCTGCATATCCAGACAATATGCTGGCAAAGATGTGAGGAAGGAGAATCCTCATGAACAGCTGGTCAGAGTGCAAACTGGTGCAGTCACTGTAGAAACCAGTATGGTTGTTCCTTACAAAACAAGAAAAAGATCTACTACATGACACAGTTAGACCACCCTGGGCTTACCCAAGGACCCTATTTACTACTATAGTTACGCATGCTCATCCTTGCCTATCCACTTCTGTTCACAGTAACTAGAATGTGCAATCAGCCTAGATGCCCACCGACTGATGAATGAAGTATATATGTGCAGTGAAATTTTATTTAGCTGTACAGAAAACTGAAATTTTCAGGTTTGAAGATAGAAAACATTCAGTGTGATGTCACACAGATCCAGAACAGTAGCAATAGTATATTCTCATTCACATGAGCCCTATCATTGAGGATTTACATTCATGTGTTTTAGCTTGAAGTACATATAGAACGCAGGAAACTATAAAGGGGCCTTTGGTAGGGAAGAAAAAATAAGATCTTAAGTAAGAGGAGATAACCAACCTAATATACTGAGTTGAGTCTCTTAATAAGCCTAGAGATCAGCAAATGGGCTAAGCTGACTGACGAGTGGGTTCCAGGGATCCACCTGTCTTTCTGAGCACTATGATGACTGATTACATTACACATGGCTCTTAGGTGGTGCTGGGGTTAGGGCTCAGGTCCTCATGGTTGTATAACAAGCATTTAACCAACTGAGCCCTATCCCAGCCCCTGCTCCAGCTTTCAGGTCCATTTTTACCTCTCCCTAGGTAGAAATGTATGTTCCGAGTCTACATCCTTATTACATTGTATCCTTGGTTTTGCTTAGCCACTTACAAAGCATTCACTACATGCCAGATTGTGTCCCAACTCCCTGAAGTAGCATCTTATCCAACTCTCATAGCTATTCTGTGGGACAGGATAACTCATACCATTTATAGCTGAGAAAGAAAAGCCTTGGCATCCAAATCCTTAACATTCTGCACTAAAGAACAATCTCCTTGATTAAAGAAAGTAGATGCTTCCCGTCCTTGTGACAAGAGCATACAAAGCACACGTATACAGGATGTCAAGTCATACACTATTCTTACAGGACCTGCCACTGTAGATTTCCAATTTAATGAACAGAAAGATGTGTCTGTTGTTAGATAAAAGGGACTATACTCATTTCAAGACGTATGACATTGAATTTCCTTTTACACACTCTTCACCCTATCCCTTGACAACTCACGTAGTTAATAAACAACTACTTCGGGTCAAGTGTTCAGGGGAAAAAACAAGATGGAAATTGTGAATGAACTGTGGAGACTTGCTGTCCTCATCATAGAAACCACACCTGGACACAACGAAAAGACCAGTGGGTCTTGGGGAGCCACACCCCAACAGCTACATCTACATCACAGCTCATGCACTACCTGGGCCAACAGGTCAATTTCAGTGACAGAATCCTAAAGGAGATAATGAGCTAGGGATGAGAAGATGAAATCTAGGAAAATTTGAGATCAGGAAGTCTTACAGAAGCTGATGGCCCATGCAAATGTGTATATTACAAAGCATAGCATCTTATATACAGTGTTTCTGAAAGGAAAAATGAGACAGTGTCAATGGAAACTATCATACAATGGGACAAAGTCAGCAGGAGGCTAATCAAACAATACTGCACAAAGGGAATACTAGGTGTCCCAAGAGCATAACAAACCAAGCACATAGCAGCCCCAGGACTGATAACCATAAACTCCAGGAGTGAGAAGAGTTGCATTCTCAGGGTCTGAAGCAGCAGCTCCCCAAATGCTCTGACCTGAAGCCATCACTGAGTTTAGGGAAGGAACTATGTTCCTTCTCCATACACCAGAGTCTCAGGGGAGGGAGCTCCCAAAGCCCTGGCCCTAGGCTATTACTGGCTCTACCAAGTATTTTCTGGATTTAGAGAAGGAGCTATGACCTCTGGAAGAAGAGAATGACTCTCTCAGGTATGAGATCCCTAATCGATTGTCCAAAGCAGGGCAATTAGCCCTGAAACCACCTACAAAAAACAAAAGCAACCTTAGCAGTTGTATTTACATATTTGTGTACACACAAACAAGTGTGTATTTGTCTGTGTGTGTGTGTGTGTGTGAAAAGCAATAATAATCTAAGAAAAAGAAGCTCTCAACTTGAGAGTGAAGGAGAATATGGAAGGAATTTGAGAAAGGATAGCTGAGAGGGGCTAAGAGCAAAGGACGGCTATGTAATTCTGTATCAAAACCATATTTTAAAAAAAAGATATGGTTAACATAGTTACTTTCCAAATATAAACCTCACACTATTGCCAATAAGATAAAAGGAAGACATAGGGTATTTGTTAGTTTTCTCTGAGGACGATAAAAGGAGAAACCGACTTCCAGTGTTTAGTGGGAGTCCCAAACCCGCGGATCCCTGCCCGCAGCAGCTCAATGCTCCCAAACCACGTGGGAGAGAGACCTCACAGCCTGGACAGGTGGGCACTCCTGAGACTGCAGAGCGGAAGAGACTACCAACACTCCCTACCCCGGCCCAAAGCCCTGGCCCAAGAGGAAACTGTATAAGGCCTCTGGGTTCCCGTAGAGGAGGGCCCAGCAGCAGCAGGTCTGCTGCATCTGAGACACTGCCAGAACCTGAAGGGACCGACCGGATAAACAGTTCTCTGCACCCAAATCACGTGGGAGGGTGAGCTAAACCTTCAGAGAGGCAGACACGCCTGCGAAACCAGAAGAGACTGCACTCTGCCCACATCTCTAACGCCAGAGGAAAACACCAAACTCCATCTGGAACCCTGGTGCATGGAAGCTTCCGGAAAGGGCAGCGCAGATCTTCCTGATTGCTGCCGCCTTGGTGAGCTCTTAAGCAACACCCCACGAGCAAACTTGAGCCTTGGGACCACAGGTAAGACAAACCTTCCTACTCCAAACGACCTGCCTAGTGAACTCAGGACACAGGCCCACAGGAACAGCTGAAGACCTGTAGATAGGAAAAACTACACGCCGGAAAACAAAACACTTTGTTCCCATAACTGGCTGAAAGAAAACAGGAAAACAGGTCTACAGCACCCCTGACACATAGGCTTATAGGACAGTCTAGCCACTGTCAGAAATAGAAGAACAAAGTAACACTAGAGATAATCTGATAGCAAGAGGCAAACGCAGGAATCCAAGCAACAGAAACCAAGACTACATGGCATCATCTGAGCCAAATTCTCCCACCAAAGCAAACACTGAATATCCAAACACACCAGAAAAGCAAGATCTAGATTTAAAATCACATTTGATCAAGATGCTGGAGGACTTCAAGAAAAACGTTAAGAACTCCCTTAGAGAAACACAGGAAAACATAAATAAACAAGTAGAAGCCTACAGAGAGGAATCACAAAAATCCCTAAAAGAATTCCAGGAAAACGCAATCAAACAGTTGAAGGAATTAAAAATGGAAATAGAAGCAATCAAGAAAGAACACATGGAAACAACCCTGTATAAAGAAAACCAAAATAAGAGACAAGGAGCCATAGATACAAGCTTCACCAACAGAATACAAGAGATAGAAGAGAGAATCTCTGGAGCAGAAGATTCCATAGAAATCATCGACTCAACTATCAAAGATAATGTAAAGTGGAAAAAGCTACTGGTCCAAAACTTACAGGAAATCCAGGACTCAATGAGGAGATCAAACCTAAGGATAATAGGTAGAGAAGAGAGTGAAGACTCCCAGCTCAATGGACCAGTAAATATCTTCAACAAAATCATAGAAGAAAACTTCCCTAACCTAAAAAAAGAGATACCCATAAGCATACAAGAAGCCTACAAAACTCCAAATAGATTGGACCAGAAGAGAAACACCTCCCGCCACATAAAAGTCAAAACACCAAATGCACAAAATAAAGAAAGAATATTAAAAGCAGTAAGGGAAAAAGGTCAAGTAACACATAAAAGCAGACCTATCAGAAACACACCAGACTTTTCGCCAGAAACTATGAAAGCCAGAAGATCCTGGACAGATGTCAGACAGGCCCTAAGAGAACACAACTGCCAGCCCAGGTTACTGTATCCTGCAAAACTCTCAATTAACATAGATGGAGAAACCAAGATATTCCATGACAAAACCAAATTTACACAATATCTTTCTACAAATCCAGCACTACAAAGGAAAATAAATGGTAAAGCCTAACATAAGGAGGCAAGCTACACCCTAGAAGAAGCAAGACACTAATCGTCTTGGCAACAAAACAGAGAAGAAAAGCACACAAACATAACCTCACATCCAAATATGAATATACCAGGAAGCAATAATCACTATTCCTTAATATCTCTCAACATCAATGGCCTCAACTCCCCAATAAAAAGACATAGATTAACAAACTGGATATGCAACGAGGACCCTGCATTCTGCTGCCTACAGGAAACACACCTCAGAGACAAAGACAGACACTACCTCAGAGTGAAAGGCTGGAAAACAACTTTCCAAGCAAATGGTCAGAAGACGCAAGCTGGAGTAGCCATTCTAATATCAAATAAAATCAATTTTCAACTAAAAGTCATCAAAAAAGATAAGGAAGGACACTTCATATTCATCAAAGGAAAAATCCACCAAGATGAACTCTCAATTCTAAATATCTATGCCCCAAATACAAGGGCACCTACATACGTAAAAGAAACCTTATTAAAGCTCAAAACACACATTGCACCTCACACAATAATAGTAGGAGATTTCAACACCCCACTCTCATCAATGGACAGATCATGGAAACAGAAATTAAACAGAGCTTCCTGGTTGCTGCCGCCGCAGAGAGCTCGTAGGCAGCACCCCACGAGCAAACTTGAGCCTCGGGACCACAGGTAAGACCAACTTTTCTGCTGCAAGAGACCTGCCTGGTGAACTCAGGACACACAGAGGCAAAATTCCTCTAGGACCGGGCACTTCCGCTGTTTACCAGGGGAGTCCCAAACCCTCGGATCCCGGCCCGCAGCAACTCTCTGCTCCCAGACCCCCTGGGAGAGAGACCTCACCGCCTGGTCAAGTGGGCACTCCTGAGGCTGCAGAGCGGAAGAGACCACAAACACTGCCCACCCCTGCCCACATCCCTGGCCCAAGAGGAAACTGTATACGGCCTCTGGGTTCCCATGGGGGAGGGCCCAGGAGCGGCAGGACCCCTGCGCCTGAGACACCGCTGGAAACTGAAAGGACAGACCGGATAAACAGTTCTCTGCACCCAAATCCCGTGGGAGGGAGAGCTAAACCTACAGAGAGGCAGACACGCCTGGGAAACCAGAAGAGACGGCACTCTGCACACATCTCTGACGCCAGAGGAAAACACCCCACGAACAAACTTGAGCCTCGGGACCATAGGTAAGACCAACTTTTCTGCTGCAAGTGAGCTGCCTGGTGAACTCCAGACACAGGCCCACAGGAACAGCTGAAGACCTGTAGATAGGAAAAACTACATGCCAGAAAGCAGAACACTCTGTCCCCATAACTGGCTGAAAGAAAACAGGAAAACAGGTCTACAGCAATCCTGACACACAAGCTTATAGGACAGTCTAGCCACTGTCAGAAATAGCAGAACAAAGTAACACTAGAGATAATCTGATGGAGAGAGGCAAGCGCAGGAACCCAAGCAACAGAAACCAAGACTACATGGCATCATCGGAGCCCAATTCTCCCACCAAAGCAAACACGGAATATCCAAACACACCAGAAAAGCAAGATCTAGTTTCAAAATCATATTTGATCATGATGCTGGAGGACTTCAAGAAAGACATGAAGAACTCCCTTAGAGAACAAGTAGAAGCCTACAGAGAGGAATTGCAAAAATCCCTGAAAGAATTCCAGGAAAACACAATCAAACAGTTGAAGGAATTAAAAATGGAAATAGAAGCAATCAAGAAAAAACACATGGAAACAACCCTGGATATAGAAAACCAAAAGAAGAGACAAGAAGCTGTAGATACGAGCTTCACCAACAGAATACAAGAGATGGAAGAGAGAATCTCAGGAGCAGAAGATTCCATAGAAATCATTGACTCAACTGTCAAAGATAATGTAAAGCAGAAAAAGCTCCTGGTCCAAAACATACAGGAAATCCAGGACTCAATGAGAAGATCAAACCTAAGGATAATAGGTAGAGAAGAGAGTGAAGACTCCCAGCTCAAAGGACCAGTAAATATCTTCAACAGAATCATAGAAGAAAACTTCCCTAACCTAAAAAAAGAGATACCCATAGGCATACAAGAAGCCTACAGAACTCCAAATAGATTGAACCAGAAAAGAAACACCTCCCGTCAAATAATACTCAAAACACCAAACGCACAAAATAAAGAAAGAATATTAAAAGCAGTAAGGGAAAAAGGTCAAGTAACATATAAAGGCAGACCTATCAGAATCACACCAGACTTCTCGCCAGAAACTATGAAAGCCAGAAGATCCTGGACAGATATCAGACAGACCCTAAGAGAACACAAATGCCAGCCCAGGTTATGTATCCTGCAAAACTCTCAATTAACATAGATGGAGAAACCAAGATATTCCATGACAAAGCCAAATTTACACAATATCTTTCTACAAATCCAGCACTACAAAGGAAAATAAATGGTAAAGCCCAACATAAGGAGGCAAGCTACACCCTAGAAGAAACAAGAAACTAATCGTCTTGGCGCAACAAAACAAAGAGAAGAAAAGCACACAAACATAACCTCACATCCAAATATGAATATAACAGGAAGCAATAATCACTACTCCTTAATATCTCTCAACATCAATGGCTTCAACTCCCCAATAAAAAGACATAGATTAACAAACTGGATATGCAACGAGGACCCTGCATTCTGCTGCCTAGAGGAAACACACCTCAGAGACAAAGACAGACACTACCTCAGAGTGAAAGGCTGGAAAACAACTTTCCGAACAAATGGTCAGAAGACGCAAGCTGGAGTAGCCATTCTAATATCAAATAAAATCAATTTTCAACTAAAAGTCATCAAAAAAGATAAGGAAGGACACTTCATATTCATCAAAGGAAAAATCCACCAAGATGAACTCTCAATTCTAAATATCTATGCCCCAAATACAAGGGCACCTACATACGTAAAAGAAACCTTACTAAAGCTCAAAACACACATTGCACCTCACACAATAATAGTGGGAGACTTCAACACCCCACTCTCATCAATGGACATATCATGGAAACAGAAATTAAACAGAGACTTAGACAGACTAAGAGAAGTCATGAGCCAAATGGACTTAACAGACATTTATAGAACATTCTATCTGAAAGCAAAAGGATATAACTTCTTCTCCGCTCCTCAGGGTACTTTCTCCAAAATTGACCATATAATTGGTCAAAAAACGGGCCTCAACAGGTACAGAAAGATAGAAATAATCCCATGCGTGCTATCGGACCACCAGGCCTAAAACTGGTCTTCAATAACAATAAGGGAAGAATACCCACATATACATGGAAATTGAACAATGCTCTACTCAATGATAACCTGGTCAAGGAAGAAATAAAGAAAGAAATTAAAGACTTTTTAGAATTTAATGAAAATGAAGGTACAACATACACAAACTTATGGGACACAATGAAAGCTGTGCTAAGAGGAAAACTCATAGCTCTGAGTGCCTGCAGAAAGAAACAGGAAAGAGCATATGTCAGCAGCTTGACAGCACACCTAAAAGCTCTAGAACAAAAAGAAGCAAATACACCCAGGGGGAGTAGAAGGCAGGAAATAATCAAACTCAGAGCTGAAATCAACCAAGTAGAAACAAAAAGGACCATAGAAAGAATCAACAGAACCAAAAGTTGGTTCTTTGAGAATATCAACAAGATAAATAAACCCTTAGCCAGACTAACGAGAGGACACAGAGAGTGTGTCAAAATTAACAAAATCAGAAATGGGGAGACATAACTACAGATCCGGAGGAAATTCAAAAAATCATCAGATCTTACTATAAAAGCCTATTTTCAACAAAACTTGAAAATCTGCAGGAAATGGACAATTTCCTAGACAGATACCAGGTACCGAAGTGAAATCAGGAACAGAAAAACCAGTTAAACAACCCCATAACTCCTAAGGAAATAGAAGCAGTCATTAAAGGTCTCCCAACCAAAAAGAGCCCAGGTCCAGACAGGTTTAGTGCAGAATTCTATCAGACCTTCATAGAAGACCTCGTACCAATATTATCCAAACTATTCCACAAAATTGAAACAGATGGAGCACTACCGAATTCCTTCTATGAAGCCACAATTACTCTTATACCTAAACCACACAAAGACCCAACAAAGAAAGAGAACTTCAGACCAATTTCCCTTATGAATATTGACGCAAAAATACTCAATAAAATTCTGGCAAACCGAATTTAAGAGCACATCAAAACAATCATCCACCATGATCAAGTAGGCTTCATCTCAGGCATGCAGGGATGGTTTAATATACGGAAAACCATCAACGTGATCCATTATATAAACAAACTGAAAGAACAAAACCACATGATCATTTCATTAGATGCTGAGAAAGCATTTGACAAAATTCAACACCCCTTCATGATAAAAGTCCTGGAAAGAATAGGAATTCAAGGCCCATACCTAAACATAGTAAAAGCCATATACAGCAAAACAGTTGCTAACATTAAACTAAATGGAGAGAAACTTGAAGTAATCCCACTAAAATCAGGGACTAGACAAGGCTGCCCACTCTCTCCCTACTTATTCAATATAGTTCTTGAAGTTCTAGCCAGAGCAATCAGACAACAAAAGGAGGTCAAGGGGATACAGATCGGAAAAGAAGAAGTCAAAATATCACTATTTGCAGATGATATGATAGTATATTTAAGTGATCCCAAAAGTTCCACCAGAGAACTACTAAAGCTGATAGACAACTTCAGCAAAGTGGCTGGGTATAAAATTAACTCAAATAAATCAGTAGCCTTCCTCTACACAAAAGAGAAACAAGCCGAGAAAGAAATTAGCGAAACGACACCCTTCATAATAGACCCAAATAATATAAAATAACTCGGTGTGACTTTAACCAAGCAAGTAAAAGATCTGTACAATAAGAACTTCAAGACTCTGAAGAAAGAAATTGAAGAAAACCTCAGAAGATGGAAAGATCTCCCATGCTCATGGATTGGCAGGATTGATATAGTAAAAATGGCCATTTTACCAAAAGCGATCTACAGATTCCATGCAATCCCCATCAAAATACCAATCCATTTCTTCAAAGAGTTAGACAGAACAATTTGCAAATTCATCTAGAATAACAAAAAACCCAGGATAGCTAAAGCTATCCTCAACAATAAAAGGACTTCAGGGGGAATCACTATCCCTGAACTCAAGCAGTATTACAGAGCAATAGTGATAAAAACTGCATGGTATTGGTACAGAGACAGACAGATAGACCAATGGAACAGAATTGAAGACCCAGAAATGAACCCACACACCTATGGTAACTTGATTTTTGACAAAGGAGCCAAAACCATCCAATGGAAAAAAGATAGCATTTTCAGCAAATGGTGCTGGTCCAACTGGAGGTCAACATGTAGAAGAATGCAGATCGATCCATGCTTATCACCCTGTACAAAGCTTAGGTCCAAGTGGATCAAGGACCTCCACATCAAACCAGACACACTCAAACTAATAGAAGAAAAACTAGGGAAGCATCTGGTACACATGGGCACTGGAAAAAATTTCCTGAACAAAACACCAATGGCTTATGCTCTAAGATCAAGAATCGACAAATGGGATCTCATGAAACTGCAAAGCTTCTGTAAGGCAAAGGACAATGTGGTTAGGACAAAATGGCAACCAACAGATTGGGAAAAGATCTTTACCAATCCTACAACAGATAGAGGCCTTATATCCAAAATATACAAAGAACTCACGAAGTTAGACCGCAGGGAGACAAATAACCCTATTGAAAAATGGGGTTCAGAGCTAAACAAAGAATTCACAGCTGAGGAATGCCGAATGGCTGAGAAACACCTAAAGAAATGTTCAACATCTTTAGTCATAAGGGAAATGCAAATCAAAACAACCCTGAGATTTCACCTCACAACAGTGAGAATGGCTAAGATCAAAAACTCAGGTGACAGCAGATGCTGGCGAGGATGCGGAGAAAGAGGAACACTCCTCCATTGTTGGTGGGATTGCAGACTGGTAAAACCATTCTGGAAATCAGTCTGGAGGTTCCTCAGAAAATTGGACATTGAACTGCCTGAGGATCCAGCTATACCTCTCTTGGGCATATACCCAAAAGATGCCCCAACATATAAAAAAAGACACGTGCTCCACTATGTTCATCGCAGCCCTATTTATAATAGCCAGAAGCTGGAAAGAACCCAGATGCCCTTCAACAGAGAAATGGATACAGAAAATGTGGTACATCTACACAATGGAATATTACTCAGCTATCAAAAACAATGACTTTATGAAATTCGTAGGCAAATGGTTGGAACTGGAAAATATCATCCTGAGTGAGGTAACCCAATCACAGAAAAACACACATGGTATGCACTCATTGATAAGTGGCTATTAGCCCAAATGCTTGAATTACCCTAGATGCCTAGAACAAATGAAACTCAAGACGAATGATCAAAATGTGAATGCTTCACTCCTTCTTTAAAAGGGGAACAAGAATACCCTTGGCAGGGAATAGAGAGGCAAAGATTAAAACAGACACAGAAGGAACACCCATTCAGAGCCTGCCCCACATGTGGCCCATACATATACAGCCAACCAATTAGACAAGATAGATGAAGCATAGAAGTGCAGGCAGACAGGAACCGCATTTAGATCTCTCCTGAGAGACACAGCAAGAATACAACAAATACAGAGGCGAATGCCAGCAGCAAACCACTGAACTGAGAACAGGACCCCCGTTGAAGGAATCAGAGAAAGAACTGGAAGAGCTTGAAGGGGCTCGAGACCCCATATGAACAACAATGCCAAGCAACCAGAGCTTCCAGGGACTAAGCCACTACCCAAAGACTAAACATGGACTGACCCTGGACTCTGACCTCATAGGTAGCAATGGATATCCTAGTACGAGCACCAGTGGAAGGGGAAGCCCTGGGTCCTGCTAAGACTGAACCCCCAGTGAACTAGACTGTTGGGGGGAGGGCGGCAATGGGGAGGAGGATGGGAGGGGAACACCCATAAAGAAGGGGAGGGGGAGGGATTAGGGGGATGTTTGCCTGTAAACCAGGAAAGGGAATAACACTCGAAATGTAAATAAGAAATACTCAAGTTAAAAAAATAAATAAATAAAAAATTTCCCTGTTGTCCCCTAAAAAAAAAAAAAAAAAAAAAAAAAAGGAGAAACCTCCACTGGAAACCAAAGCAGCCTGCTATTTAATATGCTACTGAACTACAGAAGGGCATGGAATCTAAGCCTGGGAAAATTCAGTCAATCTGCCACCTTCATGGTCTGCAGCCTGTATCTCCAGGCCGTGTGCAGAGGCTACAAACACACAGAACGAGCAGCCACGTGGAGCCTTGATTGACGCTGACCTTGTTGTTTGGAAGGTCAAGCTCTACCCAAGTTAAGAAACAAAAGACAATTACAGACACTGAAGAGACATGTGACGTACATACATAAATTGTGTGTTCTAGCCAAACAGAGGGTGAAATTTCATTAGATGCAATCTGACTGGCCCCTAGGCCTCTCAGGACCGTGAAATTTCCACCTCGCTGCTTATTTTTAAGTACCAGAAAGTAGGCCTACCCTAAGGAATGATGCATCCTGATTTTGAAAACTGCCAGAATGCCATCTACCTACCTTTTAATGAAGATGACCTCATTAATGTTAAGCAAGCCTTAATTTCAAAATGTCAGTGCTGTGTGGAGGGAGCTCTTCAGTCATTAGAATCTAACACTTGGTTTAACCAACAATTCCCCACTAGAGAGTAGTTTACTCCTCAGTAAAAACCAGGAAATGATCCAGATTGGCGTCAAAGGAGAGAGACCTGGAGTGGGCTGGTGGCAGCAAGCTCCAGTGAGCCTCCTGTGTCAGTCTCTCAGCTCTGAGGTTGCAGATGGCTTTGGACATGGATGCTAGAGATTTGAATCTGGTCTCATGTCCTCAGGTTTTCGTGGCAAGCAATCTTCCTCACCAAGCCATCTCCTCAGCCCCTAATGAGAAAGTTTTTAATCAAGGAACAGCTCTCCCGAGAGAGCAGTGCTTCTATACCAATCGGTATCTGTTTTACAAAATGATTTGGCTGAATGGGTCAAGGCTATTAGGTCAGCATGTGTCATGACTGGAGAAAAACAAAGCCCATAGACTCAGCCCACTGGCAGTGGACTGGTGAGTGACCCTTGGTGAATTAGAACTCAGAGCTAAAATCACTCTGACCTAGTCAGTAGCTTGTGTTCTATCCTGCTTCAGAGAAACATAACAATTCCCATGCCCTGCCTGGAGAATCACCATTTCCTAAGTCATGGGAACATTGTCACTAAGGTAAATCTAGCCTTTTGTTTCTGCTCAAGTGGTCATGTTCTCAACACATGCACAAGACCTGCATCCCCATCACAGTCACCAAATTCACCCAGCAGCCAGAACATGCAGTGATAACTGGTAGCTTTGGTCTAAAGTGCACAATGGAATCAGGGCTTACTGTGAGGAGGGCTGGAGAGCACCATCTGTAGACTCAGGATACAGATAAAACAGAAGAGGAGATAAAGGGACAATAGCCCCTCCCTCTGTGTTCCAACCAAGATCTAGGGCAGTCATGAACCGTTTTGTAGTCAGTCTAAGAGATCATGTGAAACTGCACCCATGTCTATAAGCCAACCAAAAGTCTGGCCAACTCCCTAGAATGGATTCTACTTACTAACAAGTCTGTCCAAAGTGTGAACAGAATTAGGTAGGTAGGTAGGTAGGTAGGTAGGTAGGTAGGTAGGTAGGTAGATGGCAATAGAGAGGGAGAAATAGAGATGGGGGAGAAGGGAGGGGAAAGGATGGGAAGGGAAGAGGAAGGGAGGGGGAGGGAGAGACAGAGACAGAGACAGAGACAAAGAGACAGACAGAGACAGAGACAGAGAGACAGAGAGAGACAGATAGAGAAATCAAGAGAAAGAATTGGTCCACTCAATGACTCACCTTGATCTAGACATTCAGTAGTTCTCAACCTTTCTAATGCTGTAACCCCTTTATACACTTCCTCCTATTGTGGTGACCCCAACCATAAGACTATTTCATTGCTACTTCATAACTGTGATTTTCTACTGTTATGAATCATAATGTAAATATCTGTGTTTTCCGATGGTCTTAGACAACCTTTAAAAAGGCCATTTGATACCCCCAAATGGATCACAGCCCACAAATTAAGAACCACTGATCCAGAGAGATACATAACACCTTATATATAAGCAGAAGCCATGGTGAGTCCGGTCCAGTTAGGTGTGATCAAGAGAAACATGGGGAGCTTAGAAGAAACCAGAACCCTTCCCCCCACTACTTCACCTACAATTCTTACTGTCTCCTTCAACTTAGAGATTCTGCTGTGGATTCACAAAGAAGTCATTATCTCAGGTGGCCTGAAATTCTAGCACAAGTCTTGTGAACACCGATGTCAAAGTAGCTACATACCATGGGTGAGAAAATACATACAGTGTTCTTGAAAAGCAAAAGAAAATAAGGAGAGGGTGCTTCAGACACTTGGTGGACACCTGCTTGGCTGCAAACTAGATGAGAGGGGAGGCCTAGGTAGAAGAGATTGCACAAGGAAACCACAACTGAGATGTTCATAGGGAAGGAGGGAGGGAGGGAGACAGGGAGAGGGATGGAAGGACGGGGTTACAAGTAGAGTTCGGAGATCAGCTTCACATGTCATTCCTCAGGAGCCAACTGCCTTAGTACCTCTCACTGGGATCCTAGAGCTCAGAGACTAGCCTAGCTGGCTAGCCAGTGGCCCCCCAGAAATCCTATCTCACAAGTCCTGATTTAGATTGTAAGCACACACACCCATGTTCCGTTTGAATGTGGGTGCTAGGAATCAAACTCAGGTTCTCATGTTGGCCCAGCAAGCAATTTACAAGCTTAGCTCTTGCCACAAAATTGTATTCATTCTTTCTTTAAACTGGGGCTACCTTCCTAAGGTAGAATAGCTACATAGAGAGATCCTTCCAGCTTTCTCCTTGATGCCCAAAGGCAAGGTTTCAGTTATAAACTAGCTTGGGGAAGAAGAAGAATGTAACACCCCTCCTCATTTCAAGTGGGTCTTTGGTCCTATGAGTTAGCTCCAGCAGAATTGGGGAGCACTTACAGTGTGGCACATTTAGAGTTCTGACAATTCAAAGCATCTTTTTTCAAGCCTCAGGCGTCAGCCAGCTTGCCTGTGAATTTTGCATTTTAAGCACCTCAGATCTCAGCTTAATTAAGAGCATCGCTGCTCCCAGAGCAATCTGGTGACAGAAAAGCAGGCAAGCAGAAAACCGGCACGCACACAGCTCTGCTCAGCAAGCTGGGGGCTCCATTTCTTCAAGGTGAGCATTTAAGAAGAAACTTTTCTTGCACAGAGGGGCACAAATGCTGTTCAAAGTGAGTCAGGCCCAGAGAAGGAGCAAGAATCTGGAAGGTACAGGCTCCCAGGAACCAGACACACCAGGGAGATGATACAGGATGGATTCATGATAACTTATCAGCCAGTGTGCAATGGCCCATTCCTACACAAGTGTAGAGAGGCACAGAATGCACAGAATGTCCCAACACCAGCAGCTGGAACATGTGTCCAGCATGCAAGCAGCTCTAACAATGAGTGGAAGGTAAACATACATGAAATGTGACAATGGAAAGCCACTCACATGGCACATTCACCACTTAGTAGCTAGCACAGATCTTATGTGCCTGACATAAACTAATTTGTGGCCTCCCACAATATGTTGTAAAGTCTAACCCACAGTGCACCAGAACATAGAACCTGGAGCATGGGAATAAGGTTATATGGGTGAAACCACAAGAAAGGCATGTTTCTAAGAAGAGATGAGGCTCACAGACACATACAAAGGAAACATCATATGACAAAGCTAGGAAAAGACAATCGTGTAAAGGTCATGCATAGGGAGAAGCTTACCCAAAATCAACCACACCAACACCCTGATCTTGGACCTCTAGACTTCAGAATTAACCTTTTGAGAGCAGATGCCTGTTATTTAAGCTACCCCATGTGTGGTACGCTGGTTTGGAGGCCTAGTTCCTTCAATAACCCTAGGTCTTACTCCTTTGGTGCCAAGGTATCCAAAGAATATCCTTGTAAAAAGATGGTTCTGATTAGAATGTTAGATCTTCCTTCCCATTGGGGCAGGGCAGACAATGGTGAGAGGTCCAGCCCCTTACTTCTAGAAGCCACTGATAGAAACAAGATGAGCTACAGACTACTGTCCCCAGTCTTAACACCTGACATTCCAGAATGCTGGGCTCTGCCCAAGAGCAACATAGCCACTTCTGTCTGCCGCAGTGCATCCTGGCCTGGCTATTTATCCAAATGTATTAGTTTCAGTTAACCCCAATGACAATTCACCTCAGAGGAATGAAGCCTGGCTCACCTGGAGCAGTAAAATAAGAAAACGAGGAGAAGAAAGTTGGGTTAAAACTTTTATTGTATCATAGCAAGGGAGGTAATAATAGAGCCACTTCACCAGGCTCTGAACTCTGGCCTTGCTGTTTTCTAGACATGTGACTTTGAACAGTTAACTTCAGATCAAGAAAGAACAGAAGTGCATCGCTGATAGGATTTTGTGTTAAATGAGTCAGTGAGTCAAGGTATGAGAATTTCTTTTAAAATATTTACCCATTTTTTTCCTAGATATTATAACCTTCATAACTGTTAGCAAGCATTATTCAATGCTCAGAACACTTTGAGGCTTGTGAGGTGTAATTTATAGGAGAGGAAACTGAGGCATGGAGCACACAGTCACACAGCAACTAAATGGTGACAGGAGATCCTGTGGTGACCACGCGCAACATTGCCTCTCAAGTTCTAGCCTTTGCAACTAGGACAAAGAGCTTCTACTCAACTTAATAGCTAATTAGTTGCATCTCTTTAGGAGATGGGATTTTTATTAAATATTTTATTCCCTAGTATCAAACTTTACCCTGATAAAGCAAGCCTCCCTCCCCATCATGTGAACTCATTGCCTTCCTATGAAAAAATTCCTAAGGTCCATCCCAACCTTTAAATTGGCTTTCTGGAATGGAACCCAGGAATCTGCATTTTAATTCAGTTTTACACTAGATAATATCATATTAGTACATTATACAGTCTGATTACAAAAATCACCCTACTACCCTCTCTATATGATCAAGCCATACATAAGCGATTGTCTTCTAATGACCATAGTTCTCATTCATCCCAAAGCATAAAACTAGGGCTACTGGTTATGTTTTCTAAAGTTTGTTTGTATATAAACTTCATAGGAGCTTTAAATGTTTCTTAAATTGTAGAACAAATTCAAGACCATTAAGAAAATAACATTAGACTTTACTTTCTTTTGCAAATAATGCATTCTCACATAAAAACATTGAATCTATGCAAAGTACTGGTTTGAAGGGATCCCCAGAGCTCCCATTTATCCAGACAATTCCAGCAGAAAGGAAAACATTAACTGCATAATTATCCCCATATCTCCAAGTCGGCTGTGATTCTTATAATCACTTGACTTGGAAGAGAAGGTTAACCCTATCTGGGTTGTGATGGTGCAAGCTTGTAATATGAGCATTTAAGAGGTTGACGCAAGAGGACCAGGAGATAAAGGTCATCTTTGCCTGCATAGTGGGCTTGAAATCAACCCTGGATATGTGAGACCCTGTCTCCAAAAGTAAAGATTACAATTCAGTGCTACCAGATAAGAATCCTGCTCCCAGGAATAGGTTACCTCTTCAAGTTGATGGTCACTGGGGTCCCCTAAGATACTCTACAGTAAAACATTGCTGAACACATCTTAAACTTGATCACAGAACATGATCTATGTTCAGGTGTATCTGGTACTCACCTGGAAAGTTTAGCTCTACAAGACTAGCTTTCACAGTACCGGGAAGTTCTATACATGCTGCCAGAGGAGAAAGGTAATCCGCATACCCAGCTGTGAGCTCTAGGAGATTATTAATGACCTACATGGCCAGATGTTTCCTCTGATGCCAGTATTCTGGCATGAATGTAATGGGTGTAGTCAGCCCCCTTTTAAGTGGTCTAAAGGCACACTTCACCAGTGGAGTGGAACTTGCTTTGTCAATAGGGTCAAGACAACAGGCACAACAGAAAAGATATGCATATGATTCACAGTGATTGTGACAGTGTGTGCACAAGTTGAAGACAGGCAAAATCCCAGAATGGACCAGAGGATGTCACACAAAGTCCCAACTCTAGCTAAGGAACTATTGAGTTCTGATCACTGTTTAAGAGAAAGTTTTCCTTAGAAAGAAAGTGTAACATCGAGTATATTAACCACACCTCAAAGTAGTATATTGTATGAAATTCTTAAAGGATTAATTAATTAGAGAGAGAGGGAGGGACAGAGAGAGAGATGAAACTTTAAATACAAGCTTGTCAAGAAAGAAAGAAGCAACAACAGAAGAGTTAACACTGACTAGAAAGAGGGACTTTAAAAAGAATTCACCACTTATTGTCATAACGAGGGCTGGACTGATGGTCCATGATCTTGGGGTCAGCTCTTCAGCATAGAACCAATGTAACTAACAGATACACAGTCCTCTTCGTTCCTTCATTAGGTTGCCACTAAGGAGAGTTCTTTGGTCCTTCCAAGACAGAAAGTATCAGCAAAATGCTACTTAATCCAGTAATCTCATGACTTCTCACAAGAGCTCAGAACCCAGCCACACAATTAGACTCTGGGTGACTCAGGGACCAGAGCATTCCCAATGCAGTAACACAGCAGAGGCAGCAGCCATTGGGCACCTAGCACCCAAGCTGTGTGTGCTTGACACCTCCCCTTTCTCGATGCTTCATTATATGATATGACCATGTGTGTGTGTGTGTGTGTGTGTGTGTGTGTGTGTGTGTAGTCATATGTATAGTCATATATGTAGTCTACATGTAGTTATACATAAAGTCATATATATCATACATATTTATATATGACTATATGATTGCTAGATGTATTTGTTCTGTGTTGAACAGTTGACGTCAGGATTTCAGATTGAAAGATGGCAAGTTCTAAGCAGTTTTTTCCCTGGTGACAAGTATGGCATCCAATTTACCAGTTGCCAAGGCCCTTCTCCTCAGTGGCAGCTTGCATGTGACGTCCCCCCAGCTGTTCTGCCAGATGTTACTCCCTGGCTAGCTGAAAGATCCAGTGAAGAGATAATATCTCCGGTCTACAGGAAGTTCCCTACAGGGTTTCCTCCCAGCACAGTACTAAGGCATTGTAGAAGGCACAGGACTAAGGGAAGTGGTCGAGTGGCTTCTGGTTGAGCAATGTACACTGCTTATACCAGCCATCCTCGGCTAAGCACTGGTTCCTTGCTTAGCAGAGGTCTGAGGCCAAGGCATTGCAGGCCTTTTTCCCAAAAATAAGAAAATAAGTTATTTATAAAAAGTAAACTTCATTTGTCACCAACCTGTCTATGGTGCCTTTCCAGTGGTTACCTTAATCATCTAAGGCGAGTGGTTCTCAACCTTCCTAAACACCGCGACCCTGTAACACAGTTCCTCAAGTTGTGCTAACCCCCAACGATAAAATTACCTTTGTTACTACTTAGAACCATTATTTTGCTACAGCCGTGCATTGTAATATAAATATTGTTTTCCAATGGTCTTTGGCAAACCCTGTGAAAGGGTCATCCAACCCTCCTAAAATGGGTCATGACCTACTTGATGACATTTATAGCACTTAGAGTTTTCTTTGTCTGCCGGGTAATCTAGACCATTTTTGACATTAAAAATCACACAGTTAGCCCATAAAGCATTGACTTTTTTGATACTCATTTTGGCTGCAGCATAAAATTTACTTATCGAGAAGCTTGTCGGTGTATGGTGGAATAACGTCCAGTTGGTAAGAGACAGGCCAGAAGTACAGCGGTCGGTCCATAAGGGAAGCAGGTGTCTAACTTGTTTGCCCTAGAAATTCTTCCTATACAGTACGGCTGTGGCAAGTGTTAAAGAGGAAGGGGTACATGAAAGAAAAAGGCAGAAGAAATGGAGCAAGGAAGAGAGGGTCTTTTCAGGCCCTCTGACAACCTTACATAAACTCCACTTTAACCATTTCTGAACTTTGCTTTTTTCCCTTATCTATAAATGGCCACTAGTTCATGAGGTTGTTTAAATGAAGTGAAGGCATGCATGTTCCACAATGGATATCTATTGAGATCAGTTCTCTCCAGAACCAGTATAGAACCTGTAAACTTAGATTTTTCAAAACCTACTTTAATAAGGGCTCTCAAATGCTTTGACCCCACTTCTAGTCCACTGTCCAAAGATAGGGGAGAAAAGATGATATATAGGACAATGGGGATGCGGACCTGTTTAGAAGTAGTTCTTTGGGGGTGATTCCAATCTCTGTCAAGATACCCAACAGTTCAGTAGTGTCAGCATACCAACAGCCCAGGTCAAAAGTGTCACCAAACAGAAAACAGCAATGGCAGCACGAACCAGCAGAAACCACCAAGTCTCTGCTGAATTGGCACAAGTCAGCGGGAGTGACCAGGATGACCCAGAATGCCAAGAGCTCTCTGCTGTGCCGCTCTCAACAAAGTGAAGCTCAGTGAAGACTGGGAGCAATGAAGCCTTGCACAGCTAGCAAGGCTAGCACCCTGCCACTGTCCCTTTGAGTCCCACGTATACTGTCTCCAAACATCACATTTCCTTTCGTGGGTCTTGCCTCAGCAAAACATCACGTGAGTCTGTATCACATGACACAACCAGGAATCTTCACTTCCAGGTATATTAAATTCCTATGGGTACTGTACCAAAAACTGTGACAAATGTAATGAGACTTAAAACAACACAAATTTATTCTAGAAGTTAGAACTCTGAGTGAGACATGAGACATCTTCAAGAATATTCAAGGAAATTCTGTGTCTCCCTAAGCTACCAGAGGCAACTTACATCCCTGACTTCTCCACACTTCTTTAGATCCAGCAACATACATCTTCTCTACTCTCTGTCTTTTGTTCCTGACATCTTTCCTGTTTTACCCACATGGGTAATCCTAGACTATCTCATTTCAACATGTGCAATGTAACTATACCTGAAAAGTCCTTTTTTGCCCAATGCAAAACATACACATGCCAGGGCTTGAGAAATGAACAATGTTAGCAATAACTTTCCAGCCTTCTAAAGTCCCTGTCTTCTGACCACCTAACTTTCACGCCCACTCCGCAGGCTAAAGATACTTGCCCAATGGCAACATCTCCAAAAGTCTCAACCCATTATAGCATCAATGCAATTCAAAAATCTCATCTGAATATCATCAACTCAAAATACCTAAATTTTATTCTCTAAATCACACATGGATGAAAATCTTGATATAAACCATCTGGGGCAAAATTTCTCTCCATCCATGGGCCTGTAAAACTGGGAAATAAGTTAAATAATTCCAAAATAGTGTTGGAATTAACATATAATAAGTTATCACTTCCATTCAAAGTTGGGGAAGAATAGAAAAGAAGACCCAGCAATGCCCAGCATTGCGACCCAACTGGGAAAAATCCGTTAGACTCCAATCCTTTGGAATCATTGCTTTGCCTCCAGGGCCCATTGTTCTAACTTCTACAAATAAGACTGACTCTGGACCAGCAGTTCTGCCTTCCAAGCCATCTTTCTTTTTTCATAAATGGGAGAACATCTTTCCTAATGAGTAGCTTAGCATCCTACTCCATACACAGATATGGAAGGAGGAGGGAAGTTGACAGCCTCTTTTCATTTCTTCCTTCCCCTTGTAATCTGGTCCAGGTTTCAGATGAAGTGACAGCCTCAGGAATGTTGTTGTTCATGTATAGTTCCCAGATGCACTCCACTACACTGAGGGCTCCTTTTAGGATTCTTCCTGGACAGTTTTAGTTCTAGTTCTGGCTTCTCCTGTGATGACTTGGGGCTCCATGAGATCTATGTAGAATCTCACCAGAGGGCCCACTTTATGATTAGATGTTTGGGCCTTTTGATCCTTTCAAAGAACTAGCAAAATATGGTTCCAGCACAGCCTTCTGCCCTCACTGCCCTCACTGCCCTCACTGCCCTCACTGCCCTCACTGTCTCTACCTGAAGCATAATCTCAGTCTAGCTGGGCTAAAAATGAGTTCTGGTTGGAATACTATGGTACGTTCCTGCACTATTTCAACCCTATCACATGTTACTCTATGCCAACAAGAAACTGGCTCCCTCTCCAGCGCTTCGTGTAGCATTTTCCCAGATATGAATGGAAGTGTACCGCCGTCAAGATCTGCCTTCAATAAACACCAGGGGACAACTCAGCTAATGTTCTTCCACTATTCAACAAGAGTCCACTGAACTATTCTAGTTTCTGATGTCACTCAGATTTGAACTTCAAGGAACAGGTGTCATCCATGTCTGAATCCTAGCTCTCAGGAGGTTGAAGCAAGAGGATCACAAGTTCAAGACCAATTTGGGCTACATGGTGATAGTATTTCTCAAGAATTGTTTTTAATAAAAAGTTGCTAAATTTGAACTTCAGATAAACAATGAATACAACTTGGTAAATTATGATATATCTATACAATTAAATCCCATATAATTAAATCCCGAATATTACCTGGGTCCTGTGTAAACTATAAAAAATATTTTATATAAAATTTAAAAAAAATTAAAGTTGCTCAGAATCACAAGGTCATAGAGGCTGTCTGTCTTCCCTTTCACTCTGATACCCACTAGTTTACTAATGCTACTGTGAATCAAATTTTCTTTCTAAGGCTGTATAGTATTTTCTCATGTGTTTATTCCATATTTACTTAGACATTCATCTAAGTAGACATTGTCTTTGCTTCACGTGCTGGCTATTGGGAATAGCACTGCAGTGAACATACAGATATCACTTCAGTGTACTGATTTCAATTTGTTTGGACAATTGCTAGCAATTTTTCCTGGGGTGGGATTCTTTGCAGGGTATTCTCCAAAGTGGGTGAGCTAATTGACGTTCGCACCTGTACAAGTTTCTATTTTCTCCACTCCTTACCAATAACTGTTATTCGTCGTTATCATGATAGCTGTTTTAACTGATGTAGGTTGATAAATCACTGCGATGTTAATTTGCATTTCACTGAATAGAGATATTCACCATTTTCCATCATCTGTTAGCCATCCCTATCTCTTTTTATGGGAAATGCTTGCTCAAATCCTTTGCATCCTTTTGAACTGAGATATCCTATTGTTTTCAGTTGTCTAGATGCCTTGTGCATTTTGAACAGCAAGCCTTTATCAGAAGCTGGTTCCCAAGCCCTCCTGGATGTCGATTCTCTCCCCCCATTAATTAACTTCCTTTGCTGGGTAGAAGCTTTTTATTTTGGTGAAATCCCAGTTGTCTAGTTTTGCTTTTGTTGACTGAGCTTCTGGGGTCCTACTCAGGGATTTCTAACCCAGACCAATGTTGTAGATCTCTCCTCCCATTTTTCTCCTGCAATTTTCTAGTTTTACCACATATGTTTTACCAATTTTGAGTTGATTTCTACGTATGTTCTGAGGAAAAGATGCAGTTCTGTTCCGCATGAAGATATCCTGTTTTCCCAATATTGCTTAATAAACACACTGTTCTTTGCTGTTTGTGTGCTGATGACCCCTTTGTCAAAAATCAATTGCATATAAATACTTGGGTTTGTTTCTGAGCTTTCTGTCTGTGCCACTGGTTGATTTATATTGGCTTTCTTTGCGTGAGCGCTGGTTTATGCTGTTTTAAATACAATATCAACTGGCATTTATCCCAGAGGGACGAGGCTCGTTTAACACATATAAATCAATGAAAATGGGATCCAGCACTGTACCAGAATGAAGCACACAAACAATAAATCATCACAAGAGACGCAGAAAAGGCATTTGATGAAATCCAGCACCTATTTATGATTAAAAAAAAAAAAGAAACAACTCTCACGCCAGCCATAGTGGTTCAAACTTTTAATGCCAGCTCTCAAGAGTCCAAGGAAAAGGATCTTGATGTGTTTGCCTGGGAAACACAATAAGACTCCCTCTTAATATAAGAATTTTTTAAAAAACAAAAGAATAAAACATCCCAGATATATGAGATTTTCTAGGGCTTTCTCAAAAAACTAAGTCATATATACATATGTAACACACACACACACACACACACACACACACACAAGTATGTGTGTACATATATCAAGTAACTAAAAGGTGAACAAATACTGCCCTAGCTGCATGGAGTGTGTTATATTTTTTCTAATAAAAGTCATATATCTTTATATAAATATCTTGGTTCTCTTAACAAAGGGTTCACTAATAGTGTCAATTCTGCAGTCACTGTACACATGGCTTTAAAAATATATTGTACACAAGTTGGAAAGTCAATGTCCTAAATAGAAACACTCTGATGAACAGTTGTGGTATAAAATTTATTCTTTATCTAAAATGTTTCTTGGGACAGAGTCTCACAACTATAATTACTAGTTAAAAGACAGAAGCACTTCAATGCTCTTCATCCGTCTTTCCACATAGGTGCTATTTCCCCAGAACTTGGACTAGCTGTGGGTAGAGGTACCCACTGGGCTGTGCCTTGCAACAATATGAAATTCTCCTACAGCTAGAGAAGCAACTGTGTATTTGCATAACCAGTGATGAACCACAGATTTCTGAAACTACTTTAAGAACAACACAGAATCTTCAAACCTGTCCTTGGCCTCACCTGAAGACCCTGTTCATTCCAGGCTGACACTGATCCACAGCCAGCCAAGATGGTGACAGAAGAAACACTTCCGCATTCATGAGAGGATGTAAGCATCACAGGAAACAAGATCAAGCTAGGAAATGTGCTTACCAAGAATCCCCTCTACAGATCATTAGTTTCTGCTCACCCTCCTCTTCTGACTTTATCTTTATCTTGAAATATAACAAAGAGCCCTTTGTAGGCAAAGTGGTGGCAGACAGGGATCAGCCAGATTCCCTCTCACAGGGCAAGATGTTCTCTGCATGGGCCATGTGAAGAAATCAGGTCAGTCGGTTCTAAGAAGATTCTCAACACCCACTGACAGTATTTCAGATTCCTCTCTGGTTAACATACACTTCTCTTCTGAACTTTCCTGGATTAGGAAATTTATACATGGGAATTACAACAATTTTCAAGAGGAACAATGGGAATTGTAAATCTATGTTACAGGCTACTTAAATCTCTAAGTTTGTTTCAACACCCCTTCTTTTCTGTCAGTGTATATGTGCAACGTTCATTGCCAAGTATTAGGTATATGTAATCCTAGCCCAGCAATCATATAACTATAACGAGCATCTCAAGAAAAGCTATGCTTCATCCAGATAGCAGACTGGAAGAAATGATCCTTCCTCTCTAGGCTCAAATATGGGTTGCCATGTAGTTGATCCATTAAAGTCAAAGATCCTACAAGGGATACCATACTCTGTGCTTCTTTACAACTGAAATCTTTACAGCAAGTGACCCTTTTTTTCCTGTGGAATCTGCCACCCACATTTTTCTAAACTACATATTTTTTTATTCTTACACAACTAAGGATGTTTGTATCTTTAAGCTGTGTTTTTTTCTACCATCAAGCTGGCGAATTCCCACACAAATATGACTCAGAGAGCCATCCTAGACTGGACTCTCTCTGGACTTTTGACTCTAGGCTGCATTTATTTCCAAGTTCCGTGTCCCTTTTACTTCCACCTCCCATGAAGATCTGATTCATGAAAGGTTGTCCCTTAGACAGAAACAGAGATCTGATTGGGGGCTTGATGACCCCAAATTTTAAAACTGACTGGTTTACTAATTGATGCCATCAACGTCCAGATTAATGTGTCACCTTCATCATCTTTTTAACAAAAATTTTTTTTTGGTTCTTTTTTTTTTTTTTCGGAGCTGGGGACCGAACCCAGGGCCTTGCGCTTCCTAGGTAAGCGCTCTACTACTGAGCTAAATCCCCAGCCCCTTTTTAACAAAATTTTGAGATTATAATTACATCATTTCCCCTTCTCATCCCTCCCTCCAACTTCCCCTTCCCTGTCTTATTGGATAAACAGTTGGTATGCTCTTCCCCGTGGAAGACTTCTCCCTCCCCTAGCTCTCCTTTGTTGCCTGTGGTTCTTGTGTAGTGTTGAAGCATCATGAGCTTTCCCTAGTACACATTAACATGTCCATTGTTGTTCTTGTTCATGTCATGTTGATGCGACTTCGTGGGTGTAGCTTCTGACATTTCCAGGAGACATAATCTCACAGCAAACTCTTCGTTTTTCTGGTTCTTACAATTTTTCTGCCTTCTCTTACAGAATGATCCCTTAATTATCATAAAGCTGTAATAATGGAAACGTACCAATCATTTCCAAGACTTTCTGAGAAGAAAAACAGTAGTCATCATATTAAAACATACCAGTTATTCGCTTTCTGGGTTTTAGCATAGATTGCCTTCACAAACACTATGCAAAATGTATGTGGTTCATTCATTTATTTACCCAACAAATACTTACTAGGAAAGCATCTACTATAGAACTGTTATGTTACTGACCCAGAGCTAAGACTTAGGCTAAAACATCACACCAACCTTAATGAGGAAAACTAAGTGACAGAGAGATGCCCATGAAGTTCAGTCACAGTCACAAGAAAAAGACAGCAGGTCACAAACAAGTGACTGTTGGAGGACTTTGGGCTCCCCTACTCCCTGGCTTTTAATTTTTCATTAATCCTTCATACTTTGTTAATTCCTTCTTAAGAAAATGCAGCTGATAACAACACTTTGACTCTTAGAGACACAATGGAGGGTATTTATCAAGTTTCTGTTTCATCTCCATGAAAACGTTACTCCTCCTCAGTACAATTCCAACCTCTTTGGTGCTAGTTTTCCTATTAGAGTGCCTACAGAAAGAGTAATATCCCTGCAAAGGAAATGCGTCAGGAGACCCTCAGATATCTCAGGGTGATTGCCATTATCTACAAAATACACAGTGGCAGGTCTGCATTTTTAAAGCCTTGGGGAAATCATGTGTTCTTACATTTGTTTTCATGGAACCCAAAAGCAGAGGTTTGTTGTAACATCAGAGCACACACTTTGTTGATTATACAATCCACTCACAAATCTCATATACTGAGTGGAGACTAAATTTAGGTTTTAAATCAGTTGACTTATCCAAAAGGTTAGAATTATTGACCAAGTGAAGCAAGATGTATCTTCCTTCACTCCAATAAAAACCAGAAGTTATGAGAGTCCTTTATGCTTTATTGGAAGATGGTAAGCCACTAATTCTGAGATATCCCAAGTTATTTAACATCAACAATGAGCAGAGAGAGTAAATTACTCAAACTTATCAACATTTCTCATGTTTTGGTAACACCCATTTCAGTTAATTAATAATACATTGAAAGGTCCATGCCAGAACTAGAGAAAGCTACTTTATTATGTCTTAAAAAGTCAAATCAACTTTAGAACATGCATATTTGAAGTCACCATGTCCACTTCTGAACCTTTTCTATGAAATGGAAAACCTACCAGTATCATCTAACTAAAGCGAACACAGTAACTGAGCAATTTAAAGAACTACATCTGTGGAAATCAGTCTAGAGGTTCCTCAGAAAATTGGACATAGTACTACCTGAGGATCCAGCCATACTACTCTACTACTCCTGGGCATATAACCAAAAGATGTTCCAACATATAACAAGGACACATGCTCCACATAGCAGCCTTATTTATGATAGCCAGAAGCTAGAAAGAACCCAGATGCCCTTCAACAGAGGAATGGATACAGCAAATATGGTACATCTGCACAATGGAGTACTACTCAGCTATAAAAAACAATGACTACATGAAATTCTTAGGCAAATGGATGGAACTAGAAAATATTCTCCTGAGTTAGGTAACCCAATCACAAAAGAATATACCTGGTATACACTCACTGATAAGTGAATATTAGCCCTAAATCTCAGAATACCCAAGAAACAATTCACAGACCACAGGAAGATCAAGAAGAAGGAAGACCAAAATGTGGATTCTTCAATCCTTCTTAGAAATGGGTACAAAACACTCACAGGAGGAAATACAGGGACAAAGAGTGGAGCAGGGATTGACGGAAAGGCCATCCAGAAACTCCTCCACCTGGGTATCCATCCCATATGTAGCCACCAAACCCAGTCACTATTGCTGATGCCAAGAAGTGCTTGCTGACAGGAGCCTAGTATAGATGTCTCATGAGAGGCTCTCATAGAGCCTTACTGATACAGATGAGGATGCTTGCAGCTAACCGTCAGACTGAGCAGGGGGACCACAATGGAGGAGTTAGAGAAAGGACTAAAGAAGCTGAAGGGGTTTGCAACCCCATAGGAAAAACAACAATATCAACCAACCAGACTCCTCAGAGCTCCCAGGAACTAAATCACCAACCAAACTCCAGCTACATATGTAGCAGAGGATGGCATTGTCTGGCATAATAGGAAGAAAAGCCCTTTGTCCTATAAAGGCTCATTTCCCCCCATGTATGGGAATGCCAAGGTGTTGAGGTGGGGGTGGATGGATGGGAGTGGGAGCCTCTTCATAGATACAGGGGAGGGAGTGGGAGAGGAGGGAAAGGGGATAACATTTGAAATATAAATACATAAATATCCATTAAAATAAATTAATTAATTTTTAAAAAAGAACTACATATGCCCTGTCCATCAGTAAGCCAAAAAGGAGAACTATACATTTTGACCAAGTGTCTAGTGCCCAATTATACAGAAATGAATGTTTGCACCTATAAATTTTAGAATTTCTATGTGAAAGCTATGTGATTATTTACCCAATTAATGGTACTGCTTAATATTAATAGTTCTTGCTAAGTTAAGAATTACTTAATCAGAATTGTTCATTTATTGAGAAATGAATTCTAGAATTAAAGAGATGGATCACCAGTTAAGAGTACTTGTAGCTCTTGCCGAACAGCTGGATTCAGCCTTCCACGTCCACCGACGGTTCCGACCACTTGTAACTTTAGTTCCAGGTGGTCCAATTTCTGCTCCTGACCAATGCAGCAGTAGACATGCATGTGGCATTTATAGATAAATACAAGCAAAAGACTCATACAAAAATAACTCATTTCAAAAAATATATTCTTACTCCAGAAAGTTTGAGCCATTAGCTAACTAAAGACTCCTAACAAAATCCAAATATTATAAAATACTATCTCTTGGCTCATCCAATTAGAAAAGATTCAAAGACTAGCCATCTAAGAACAGTTCCTTAAAAACAAAAACTACAACATAATGTAACAGATTCAAGAATGAATGAAGATGAGGCTTGTTCTTTATTTAGCCTTAATACCTGAGTTCATGATTATTTATGCATTTTTACTTTTATTATGTCAGCAGACAAATACTAGCCAAACTTACTTTATAAAGTTTTATTAAGTCATGATTTCTAAGCTAATTTCATATATTCACATTAATTTATCTTTACTTCTGATAATCTTGAAGACAATTATCATTAAGTTTCTGAACATTGAAAGCATCTAAGCAAGTTCATCTTCTAGATGAGCAACCCTCTGACACTCATCCACCCCACTCCTGCCCACGGCCACACTGAGTTTATTGTTTAATGGGGAAAAGGGTATTATGGGAATCTAGATAAAGTACTGTACACCAGACTATTTCAAGTTTCTCCTTATATTTAGTTAAGTGCATCTGGTTAGTTTTTGTCAACTTAACACAAGCTAGAGTCATTGAGAAGAAGGACCTTCATCTGATTGGTCAGTGGACAAGTCTGTGAGGCTTTTTTTCCCCATCAGTAGTTAATGCAAGAGCACTGTGAGTTGTACAAAGCAGGCTGAGCAAGCCATGAGGAACAATCCAGTGAGCAGCAGTAGTCCATAGTCTCTTCATCAGCTTCTACCTCTGGAGACCCTCAGTTCCTGCTCTGACTTCCTTGGATGATGGACAAGCTGTAATATGGGAAAAGTCCTTTCCTGCTTTGGATCAGTGTTTTAACATAGCAGAGAAACTGTACATAAAACAAAAGGGAATGGTGTTAACTGAATTTTAAGTAAGTGTAAAGCTAATATCCAAAAGACACACACACACACACACACACACACACACACTCACACACACACACACACACACACACACACGCACGCACGTGCGAAGACATGCGAGGATAATGGAGACCTGTGGGGAAAAAGAAAGGTCTTGAGGGAGGAGTAGGAAGGTGAGAAAGAGTGCATGGGGGTGAGACCTAAAATTCATTACAGACACATATGAAACTGTCAAAGAATAAAAAAAATTAAACTATAAAGTCCCCAGGGTTTATAACATTGAATTCGGCAAGCTGATTCAAAAAATATATATTATACTGAATAATAGTAAGGGGATCACAATTTTGAGAAAGGAGATTATAATTAAAGGAATTGCTCTGCTAGATATAAGATTTTTCAATAAACCTACAGAACTGACAGAGTAAGATTGGGGAATAAACTCATGATCAATAAAAGAGGGTTCCAGAACCAACCCTTAGAGTTACATCCAACTTACTGTTAATAGAAGCGAAGGAAGTTCAATGGGAAAAAAATGTTATGCCTTACATGAAACATATATCAAAATGAACTGTATATGTAAACATAAAACACACCCTTTAAATCTTTTAGAATGAAACATGAGAAACTCTTAATGACATAAAAATCTTTTTAGATGTGACTTTAAAAGGTATAAACTGGATGTGAAAAAATTAAAAATTGAGCCTTATCAAATAAAATGCTTTCCTTTCAAATGACAGAGGCTTAAGGGACAAGATACCAACCCGTGGAAAGTGACAATTATATATTTAATGAAAGACTGTCCTGATATATAAAAAACTCTCAAAGGTCTGTCATAACAGGCCAGGTTAAAAATAAACAGAAAAACTTCCATAAAGATCATATACAGAAACATAACAAGCCCATAAAAGTATTCAACATCAGGGCTGCTGGGGAAATGACTCAGGGTAAAGATAGCTTCTGTACGAGCATGAGGACCGATGCTCACATCTCTAACACCAATAGAGCTGGATGAATAGAACAAGCTTATGTAATCCTAGTATTGCTATGAGGAAGTGGGAGACAGAGACGTGAGAATCCATGTCTGGTATATGCAGCAGAAAAACAACAAACAAGGTGGAAAAGGAGGACCAATACCCAAGATTGTCCTCTGATCTCCACACCCATGCCACAACATACACATGTGCACAAACACACACACACACACACACACACACACACACTCACACACGCGCGCGCGCACAATTCTGAGGAGTCTAAAGCATAACAACTACTACTTCATACAGATTAAAATGGCTGAGAGGACAGCTATTGCCAACACCAGGTGCTGCTAAGAAACTCTGGTGCGTTGCCTAGGGAAATAAAAAGGACACACCACCTTTAGGAAATAGCTTGGTGCTTCTTATGACATCTGTGTACCTGCATGAGCCAGGCGTCTACTCTCTTTGTGTTGGTTACATTCCCATCTCTGTAACTGAGCACTGACATAAACAACCCAAAAGGGACAAAGGTTATCTGCCTCATGGTTCCAGCGGTATCAGCAGGTAAGGTGGGGAAGAGCACAGTGGTCTCATCATGGCAGCCAGGAAGAAAGAAAAGGCACACATGAAAGACTGGAGTAATATATAGCCCCTAAGGACACACTGCTGGTCACCTCTTCCAACGGGGCCCTATCTCCAACCTTCACCACCTCTCAATAATAGTGTCATAAATTCATCAAGAGATTGCTCTGTTGATTAGGTCTAGTCCCTTATCCAAAGTCAACCAGCAATGACCACACGTGTAAAACAGGAGTTTATAGGGGAGTTCCAAACCAAAACACCTGCTAGTTGTCCTAGAGAAAGAAATTCTTAATTCTAAAACAGGTAGACAGGCCCGTGGATGACAGAGATAAGTAATCAACCGTGCATGCCTGTTTGCAAGTGCTATTCAGTGGCTGGCCAGATGAATGCTGGGCTGTATTCACATGCAATAAAATGCTACTCAGCAATAGAAAAGAATAAACCATTTATATTCAACAACACGGTTAATACTGAAGACATTTAGCAAATCCAGGACTAATATGTTGTCTATCATACGGTTCTAATATATAGGTAACAAGTCAATGGCCAGGGAAAATCACCAGAAGATTTGACGGCATGGGTGGTAGGATGAAGATATTAGTTGATACAACTGTTCTGTTTGTTGTAGAAATGAGAGAGAGAGAGAGAGAGAGAGAGAGAGAGAGAGAGAGAGAGAGAGAGATATGGACTAATGATAGAGATAAGAGACTGTGCCTTGTGAATCCTCACACTTTATATGAGATGGATTTGTTATCACTGGGAGATGAGACAGGGATGTTGAGGCACTGAGTGGGGACATAGAGCACCTCCACTCCTGTAGGAAGGACAATGTTCTGCTGACCCTTGTGAAACCTCACCTCCCCACAGTCACTCGTTTCAAAACATAAATGTGCTTCGATCTCAAGATCAGATGCCAACTGTAAGCCTCTGTTTTACAACTCCAGATGCTCCCATCATTAAATCCCTGCTAGAAGTAACTTGTATGGATTTTGTTTTATAAATAAGGACACAGAGGCGGGAATTGTGAGTTTCTTGTTTGGTTTTCAGTAGTTCCATTGCTAATAGGACCTAAACTGTACAGATTACACAAAAAGCAAGACCGATAGATGCCCTGTCTCCAAGGGACTTGCAAAGGCCAACTGAATACTCTCCAGACAGACAGTAATTAATTACCACAATCTCAAAAGCTGCAGGAGGTGGGTGGGCAAGATGGGACAGAGGAGAGCTTTACTAAACTCAACCTCTTTCAACTTTCTCTGCCTGACAATTGCCACTCGCACCGCAGAGCGTCCCCTCTTCTTTCCTGCACAAGGCAGATGAGCCTTCCTGGTGTCTGTGAAAAGTGCCCTCTGGAGGAGACGCTGAAGGGTTACACGGCACGGACATGCTCTGGCAAAGTGTTCCTTTCCAGATTTTCGAAGAGCCCTTTGTTTTCCAGACAGGGAGATCTCTCACAATACAAAACCATGGTTGGGAGAGCTGGGGAACCAAAGTCATCTGAGAATGAAGGTCCAGAAAGGTCGGCTAAGGCACAGTGGGACTCAGCATGGACAGCCACTTGCTGTCTGAATCATTTCTGAACCTCTATTTCCCTCTCATCGGTTCCGTCACGGTGTGTCCCTTATGTAAGCACACAGGAAATCTATTTTTAGCCTAGCCTAAGAAAGGTCACCCCTTCCAACTTGTACACCTTCACTGTGTAATGACAACAATTAAAAAGAAAAACTCGGCTGGAAGCTAAGCTCACCCTAACTTCTAGGAGGAAATCCTAGCACTCCTTTTTAGCACTGTTTTCTGGAAACCTGGATAACCCCTTGGAACTGCTGCTTTGGTTTCTGAGAGAACTGCTTCCCTGATTTTTGTCCATAAATATGTTCATATCTGCTCAGCAGCCTTCTTACAATTACTTCTGAAAGTTTTCCACTCAAGTATTCCTCATCATTTACGGATTTTATATGATCATTAAGACCATGTTTGCCACATCGCGTTGAGTTCACATTGAGTACTAACCATTGTGTAGTAATCACCAGAATGGTTTTATAAGGTAGCCACCATGACTCCTACTTTAAAATTGAAAAAGTGAAGGTCTAGAGAGAGAGAGAGAGAAATAACTTGCTTAAGCTGGTGCTTAAAAATTCACATGGGAATGCTGATTAACTGACCTCAAAGACTACAAAACTCCATATTTGAATAGGTCTTTAATTATCATCTAAAACTTTTACTAAATGTTTAGGATTAAAGGCAAATTTTACTACAAAGTTCTTTCAAACACATTTCTGCAAATCCCATAATAGCCTACAGATGACATCATTCCATATAGATGACATCATCCCATACAGATGACATCATCCCATACAGATGACATCATCCTGTCAGTATCTTCAATGGGAAGAAAGAAAGGTAAACACCAGAAAGTAACTGCTGTGCATCACAGGAACCAATATTCAGGAAGAATAAGACAGGAAGGCAGAGTTGCTAGTGATGTCATTCAGTATCACCCATTGCTTGAGTCCTGGTGTGGAAACTCCCCTACCCTATCCCCCTATGCAAGAAACAAGAGCTTGGATGCCTGCCAGAGAACCTCATTCAGCCAGTGCTAACCAAAAGGAAACTTTCATGGAAGACTAGATAAATACTTTTTTCCCTGTTTATATAATCTCTCTCCCTGGAAATTCTGAAGTAAGGAGTAGTTATTGATATACAGGAAATTACAGATGTGAGTTAATGTTGCCACAATAGGGAATGACCCAAGATTAAATGGGGGAAAGAAGATATGAAAATCTGATGTTTGGTTTGATTGAGAAATAACTTTAATATTTGAAATTTTGAGATTATATATTCGTTGTAAAAGAATATTATTTCATTCCAAAGAGCCAAAACTATAGGAATTTTCTACAAAGTGAGAGGCCAAACCTACTCCATCTTGGGACCAATCTCTATCTTAGAAGAAGAAGAAGAAAAAAGGCCTGAGAACTTAGCCCTCAGCTGGACCCAAGCTGCACCCAAGTACCAGGAAGGACCCTGTGGCTTGTCCTTGGCCAGAGTTAGTCCCTAGTTACTTCCTAGCAACAGTCAATCAAAGACTAGTCAGATTGCTTCAGAGGTACTTTGAGACCCTTTGTGATGGTATATGGTCTTGCTTCAGAGGACCCATCTGTTGGTTTACAATAGATATCCAATTAGATGCTTGCCCAGCTAGACCCCCCTCACTTACTTCCATTTCCTATAAAACCTTGTCCCAGTGAGAGTTCTGGCCGCTTCACCAAACCATCCTGTGGGTCGGTCGTGAGTAAGCCCAAACTTCAGTTTATAATTAAGAGACCCTAATGTGATTATATCAGAGTTGGCTCCTTGGTGGTCTTTGGGGGTTCACGAATGCTTCCTAGTACATTTGGTGTGTTGACTGGGAACTCCAAGCCCACCAGGACCCGACCTGGGTCTCAATACCAGTGATGTCTGTCTGAATCTGCTGTGTGTTTACATATGGTAATTTCTGTCTGTGTCTGTCTGTGTGCCTGTGAGGTACCTCAATAATTCTGTTTTAAATAATTGTGTAATTCTGTAGGCCTAAAAATCTGTATTTCATGGCAAGAAACAACTAAAGCAGACATAGAATCTTCCACTGCAGAGAACACGCTGGAAGGTCATAGCCACCAGGCTTTGAAGACATTCAGAGCCCTTGGGAGATAGAGTACCCAGGGTGACAGAGCAGACATGGAACCCAGCTGCATGGCATCCTGTTGTTTTCTCTGTTGGCTAGCTTTCACCACGCACTTGTAAATATCCTGTGTGTGCCACTTCAAGAAATTGTTGTCCACTCTGTTTCTTGTCCCATGGCCTGTGAGTCCCGGGCTGAGGCGTGGGTTTCTGCAGCTGTGGAGGAACGAATGGGTCATGGCCAGGCAAATGCACCGTGGGCAGCAATGCAGACCAGCTTGGCAGCCCCACGGTGGCTTTAGTTCTGGCATCTGTGCAGGGCGGTGGATTGCCTGGGTGGTGCTGTGTGGGTCTCAGACATAATCCATTATCTGACCCTATGAGCCTAGGATTTCTTGGTAGATTTTTTTTTAGTAGTTTCTTTGCTATCATCTGAGAAATCTCTTGTTTGGTTAGGAAAGCCTCGGTCCACCATAAATACTTATAAATCTATAAATACCAATAAATATCTGTAACCAAATTTTCCTGGTTTTACCTCCGTGAAGTCTGTTTCTCAATAGACTCCTGGTTTGGTGACCCGGTATCGAGTGCCTGGGTTCTTTTCGCTGGCAACCACATTAGTCAATTGACAGGCCATTTTAGTTCTTAATAATTTCAGTTATTTTTGATCTGGCATCTCTAATTCTGATGGGAGACTGGCAGACTAAGTCCTGCATTCTTTGGGCACCCATGGTCTTTTAGGGTTCATGAATGCTTCCTGCCACAACAAAAGTACCACCAGAAGAGAGAGGCAGAGCATATTAAAAAGAGAGAATGAATAAGTGTGTATGCAAAGGCCTATGATCCCAGAACTCAGGAGACTGAGGCAGAAGGAGTTTAAGTCCAGCCTGGGCAACACACACACACACACACACACACACACACACACACACACACACACACACGTGCTTGCGCGTGCATACACACTATGGAGGGATTCAAAGGACAGAAAGATACTGAAACTGTAAACCAGAAAAGAAGAGAAGAGAAGGGAACTGTAGATGATTCTGTCTTTCAAATTTTCCCATCTTGCCAATACACTTTAAAATATGAAGCAATAGTAAAAAAATCAGGCTGATAAGAGTTAAAGACGACTGCCTAAAGTGGCCTTACAAAGAATGAATTACAAAAATGGCATAATTAGGTTTCATTTTTTTCATTAAAAAAAACAATATTGATTGTGGCAAGCTCAGGCTTGTGATCAGCCAGGAAGGAGACAATTATTTTTCATTTTATACCCTCCAATATTGTTTGAATTTTTTCCCATCTACCAGTGTGGTGTGATGGCAAATTTATAATAAGTCCATTTCTTTTTAGAAGTAAGAAAAAGACATAACCTTTTAAAAAATGAGTAGTTTTAGCCAAACCACCAGTTGCTCTGCTGGCTTCTGCTTTTTAAGATTTATTTTAACTGCGTCTGGTGATTGAGCGCCTGGGTGCAAGCAGGCGCCCAGGGAGTCCAGAGGCGTGAATAGGATCCGCTGGAGATGGATTTACAGGTTGTGAGAGCTAAGCTCAGGCGCGCTGTGTGCTCTGACACACTCTGTGTGCTCCTAACCTCTGTGCCACCCCAGCCCCTTGCTTAGAAACTTCTAAAAGGTCAGGAACTGATGACTCAGATACTGTGTCCGTAAAATAACGGTGCATTCCTCCTTTTACTGCATTAGTGGCTTAAGGGTGTGGAACACTCTTTTAGATTATGTTTGGTATTTCTATTAAGCAATCCAGGGCTGTTTAATGAAATAATTTAGTCCAAGTAACGTACAAACAAGAGAATTTTATACTTCACAGTTATGGTAGAAAGCTCAGTCAAAGTCCTAGCCAGTATCTGGTGAGGCCTGGTATCCTAACATTATAGAAGAAACAATTTCACTGGGCTCCTTTTAAAGGACACTGTTAAAGTTTCAGGATCGTTTGTCCCCAGGGGCTGTGTGCTGGAAGACTGATCCTCAGTGTAGTAAGACCAGCATCAATGCAGTGGAACTTGAAGAGGAGAGCTTTGTGGAGCATAATTAGGTCCTGGGGGCTCCAAGCTCATAAAGGAATTAATACCTTCTCAATGAAGTGGATCAAGCCTTGTGCGCCTGGATTCATCCTTTTGTTTGTTTGTTTGTTTTCTTTTCTCTTTGAATATAATTTGCCATAGCTGTATTATTTTTATTGGACTTTTTTTTATTTCAAATGCTATTCCCTTTCCCAGTTTCCCAGACATAAGCCCCCTATCATATCCCCCTCTCCTTCTTCTATAAAGGTGTTCCCCTCCACAACCCCCCACCCCCCCTGACACTCCCCTACACTGGGAGGGGATCAGTCCAGCCTTGGCAGGACCAAGGGCTTCTCCTTCCATTTGGATTCATCCTTATAAATTGCTGTTTGTTATAGAGCAAGACCATATATGTTGATGGACATTCTTCTGCACACATCTGTTTTCTGACTGCCATGCTGTGACATAGCCAAGGGGGCCTCACAAGGACACTGTTGTCATGCTTTTTGGACCGTCCAGCCTCTAGAAAAGTGAGGCAAATAAGTTTATTTCTCTATAACTAACCAAGCTGAGGGTATTTTTGTCATATAATCCAAAATATTTCAGGATGAGGACTAATCCTATTCATAAGGACCCAACCTTCATGGCCTGTTCATCTCTTACAGCCCGCGCTCCCCATACTAGTGAATTAAGTGTATTAAGAATCAGGCTTTAACATTTGACCCTGGGAGGGAATGCAGACTGCAGGGCTTTGCGACTGCTGATGAAGGAATTCTAGTGTAATGCCATCATCGTCAGTGAAACCACGCAGATCTTCAAACTCCAATTACAACTGGTTTTCTTTCCTTACCGCCCATGTTTGACAGCTTTCCAGCAACAGTGGAAGAAAAGTTTCCCACTTCTAGGTACTGTGCTGTTTGGCCAGATTAACCTCAGGAAGGAGTTAATTATCACGAAGAGGGAAGCTCCTCTAATAACACCCCCTTATCCGCCTTGCCCAAATTGGCATTTGCTTGGGCGGTTTTGATGCCGAAGCTTAGCTCTCCTGTCACTGTGCGCAGAGCGAGCTTCGTTAGCCAGCACAGCCTGAGCCTTTTCGAGAAGCATTATTCTAAGACTGCTGGTGCCCAGCTGCATCTTGGTATGCAGACATGTGCTTGAAGTTCTCTCCCAGGAGAAGCATTAAAACTGGGTCACGGAGAAAAGCGGGTTACAAAAGACTCTCTGAGCAATGAGCCCTTCAAAATGAGTATGAACGCAAGTGGCAAGAGAGCTAGGAAAACAGGTGAGAGCGGATCGAGGTGATCTGTGTAGGGTCATCAGCATTGGTCTTACACTGTGTGATCACTCTCTGGTCATTATCCGTGTGGCCTTCTACACTGGGTTTATGCTGATGCATAATCCTTTCCAGGAGATATTGATAGATAGATGGATAGATAGATAGATGGATGGATAGATAGATAGATAGATCTACCACATGAAAATAACAAGGCTAATTTACATATCAAATTGTTGCTTCAGAGTTGGAGAATGTTTTATCGTATTTTTATTAACTCTTTGAGTGCTTTGCACATGTATACAGTATATTCTGCTCATATTCCCCCTACCTCTCCCCTTAACCTTGCAGATCCATCCCACTCTCCAACCTACCCTACCTCTGAAGTTCACGTTCTTTGTATTTTTATGGTTCAGAGCCACCCAGTGGAGTCTAATCAGCACATCATGGGCCACACCCTTGGAGGAAAAAGATCTCTCTCTCTCTCTCTCTCTCTCTCTCTCTCTCTCTCTCTCTCTCCCATACCCCAGCAACCATCAACTGTCAATATGGTTCTCCAGCTTGGGATGGTGGTAGTGAGCACCCCAGCCTGGAACCCATACTACAGTGCTAACTGGTTTGATCTTGTGCAGGTGACCACAGCCGCCTTAAGTTCATGAGAACCGGAGAAAATTTACAAGGCTGTGAGAAGTAGATGTAAGTCCAGCCCACCTTTATTTTGAATTGGCAGGCATGGTACTTTGCCCCTTGCCTACTCTGACTCACTTGCTGAAATTCATACTTGAAGTGAGACCACTTTCTGGTTTGACTTTACTGAACTTTCACCAGAAAGGCAGAGGGGCTGCAGAGCTTCAGCAATTATATGGCATGTTTGGTAGGCTAGGAGGTCATTGTTACTGTAGATAGTGTCTCTGTGTCTCTGTGTGTCTCTGTGTCTCTGTGTCTCTGTGTGTCTCTGTGTCTCTGTGTGTCTCTGTGCCTCTGTATCTCTATTTCTGTGTCTCTGTGCCTCTGTATCTCTATTTCTGTGTCTCTGTATGTCTCTGTTTCTCTGTGTCTCTGTGTGTTCTCTGTGTCTCTGTGTGTCTCTGTGTCTCTGTGTGTCTCTGTGTCTCTGTGTCTCTATTTCTGTGTCTCTGTGTGTCTCTGTGTGTCTCTGTGTCTCTGTATGTTCTCTGTGTCTCTGTGTGTCTCTGTGTCTCTGTGTGTCTCTGTGTCTCTGTCTCTGTGTTTCTGTCTCTGTGTCTGTCTGTGTGTCTCTCTGTGTCTCTGTGTCTGTCTGTGTGAGTCTCTGTGTCTCTGTGTCTGTCTGTGTGAGTCTCTGTGTCTCTATTTCTGTGTCTCTGTGTCTGTGTCTCTGTGTGTCTCTGTGTCTCTGTGTGTCTCTGTGTCTCTGTGTCTGTGTCTCTGTGTCTGTGTCTCTGTGTCTGTGTCTCTGTGTCTGTGTCTCTGTGTCTCTGTGTCTCCCTGTGTCTGTGTCTCTCTGTGTCTCTGTGTCTCCCTGTGTCTGTGTCTATCTCTCTGTCTCTCTATCTCTCTCTGTCTCTCTCTGTCTCTCTGTCTCTCTCTCTCTGTCTCTCTCTCTCTCTCTCTCTCTCGTGTGTGTGTGTGTGTGTGTGTGTGTGTGTGTGTGTGTGATATTTGCAGAAAGATCCAGTGAGAGAAACTAACAATCAAATTAGAGAAAACTCCCAGTATATCTCAGCAAATCCCGCAGGGAGGAAGGTTTTATCCACTTCACACCTTCACTGCCAGTTTGATTGCAGGCTGCAGACTGCAGAATTATCAACGCAGAATTATCAATTGGCACTCCTTCAGCCCGGACCTTTCATTCAGATAGCTCGCAAAACTGTCTGTGAATGGGGCGGTACAGCCTGACTTAGGGATGCTGGAATTTTTAATAGTATAGATGGGGATTTTTATTATTTATTTATTCAATATGGTTATATCTGTTCCTCCAATAGACAGCAGATTTAGCTCAGGGCTTGTAGGAATCAAAGGGGGGGTGGGGATTCTCCTTCTTCGACTGTGTTTAAAATCTCCAGTGAGTGAGGAGATAAAAAGATGAACATCAGCAAGCCAGACTGATCTTTCGGGCAGCTACTGGAAGACATGGCTTAGATGGGGCTAAAATTGAGGTTTCTGACATAGAAGCCCCAGACCGCACTTCTTTGCAAGGCCAAATGGCAGATTGTGCTGAAAGCACAGGCCTGTAATGTGAGGGTTGCCCCGTAAACACATAGCACTAAGGAACACATCAAATAGCCTCTTCCCTAGAAACAGAAAACCCCACAAAAGATGTGTGCAGGAGTGGCAGCAGCCGGAACACACACAGCTCCCGTTCATAGCTCCCCAGATAACAGCACTATAGGTGAGGGAGACAGACAGGCCCTGTCAAGAGTGTCCCTCCTGACAGAGGTCCAAGAACTCTCACTTTTGAGCCAGGCTTTACCTGCACAGCTCTGTGCAGTTGACAAGGGACCGTTTACCTTCCTCAGCTTCCTCCTCATCTTTAGGGTATCAGATGGTTCTAAATTTGGCACAATCTGTAGAGGAGACTGATGCCAGCATTTGGGTGACTAGAGACCCAGTGGGCTTTCCTCCTGCTGCTTTCAGATTCAAAACATTGCTCTCCTGCACTGGCTTCCTTCCTGAGATAGCCCAGGCTCTACCTATGTCAAACGGCTCTGGTATTCAACAATGGGAACAACAGGAAAAATAGGCTAAAACATTCAGAGTCATTTACGGATCATTATCAACTTAAGAAGGAAAGTTCAGAGAAGGTAAATGTTAAATCGTTTTTTCAAAACGGACTCATTGAGCATTCAAGAGCAACGCGAAGTTGTAATTTACAGTTCTGTCCTCTATGAAAGCAGGGTGCACTCAAAGATAGCACTTGTCCACATAATGCATTTTGATTATGCCAATTACTCTAAAGGATATTTTTTTTTCTTTTCACTCTGAAACTTGTACTCATATCGCAAACTGCTGGGCTCCCAACACAAGGACAAATGGACTTCTGAAGCTATCTGTTAATATTGAAATATTCACAGAGAATAACCATAGGTAAATCAAAGGCATTGGCAAAATAGGCGAAATTAGTGAAAAGCAAGCAGGGGGACAAACATGGCCTCTATCCGTACAGTCAGCAAAGTCTGAGGAATTTCTATGTGGCAGGCACTGTGTTAGGAGCTGAAGTTTGCACTAATGAGTAAGGCTAAGCTCCTGCTATAAACTGTTTACCTAAATACGATATATATAGAGAGATATATATATAGATATATATACGATATATATATATATATATATATATATATATATAGAGAGAGAGAGAGAGAGAGAGAGAGAGAGAGAGAGAAGCATTAAGAGGTGACCTATCCTAAGCCAAACAACAGCAGACCGCCATTCTAGAATGGGCTAACGTAAAAAGAGTGGTTTGTTACAATGTTTATTTGTCCCAGTTTCACCAGATGCACAGTAAAACAAAAGAATTAGATGCGTATACATGAGAGGGGACAGGCATATAGTATTTTGGGTGAGGCTTCAAAGAATTTCTTGGAAACTCATTCTTCAGTCTGACCCTAGGCTCTCTAACATCTTTGGTTCAAAAAAATGTTATGTAAAGTATGTGGTCCAGTAAATAGTTGATTTTTGTCCCCCTTACTGACCTTATTTGACAAACTAAAAAAGCCAGCAGCCCTATGTGAGTTCCCAAATTATTTTGGAGATTGAATTTGTTCTTGATTACTGGAGGTCTGAGGATTCTGTTAGAAAGGAGGGCAGACCTATACAGGCTGAGTTAGCAGGTATGCTGAATCGTGAATAGAAGGCAGAATTGTTAAACCTCAAATTAATAAGCATTAATACAGAAGGAGAGTCAGGCCAGCACAAGGCAGGTGCAAAATCCCTGTGTTGGCACTTTTAATTTGTAAGTTGATTTTCAAGTCTGCTGGAGATCTGAATACCCGGGATGCCAGGCCTGACACAAATGCAGAGAAAATGCGACTTTGGAAATTCAGAACACTCTGTACATTCCTCCTTATCCGGCTTCTACCCGGATTTGAAATGAGGCTGGGGAAGAAAGCAGCTGTTGAATTTTCCTATGGGAAATACGTAAGCAGAACAGGCATGTGTTTGTCTAGTTCTTTGTCGTTTCACAGCGAAGACCATTTACCTCACTCTGGTCTCGAAAGCATGATGCCTGCTTTTGTGTGTGACCACATCACCATGGCCTCTCCTACTCATATCTACACACATTCACCTCTCACGATAAGTAATTTACAGCGGTGAGACAGGGAGCATTCATTGTCAAAGCCTAGAGTCCTGTTTGAGAAACAGCTATCACAGACAGGCTGTTTACACATCCCTAAAATTCAGGTGTGCAAGCCCTAACCCCATTGGGTTAGTATGTGGGTGTGTGACAATTGGGACGTGATGAGGTTAATGTGGGTCATTAGCTGGAACCCCTGGGATGGTGCCATTGTAAAAAGACAGTGAAGTGTAAGCGTGCACTGCATATATTCTCCAAGCAAAGTTCGTGTCCTGATGCAACCGAGACCCCATCTTGGACATGCAGCTCCAGAAGCATGAGAAATAAGATGACAGCTGGTTATAGAAGCCAGACATGAGACCAAGTTTAATATTGAGAGGTGAGGTGCTGCTTTAACAAATGCATACGGTGTGAACGTGGCTGTGACTGGCTAACAGCAAAGGCCAGGTGAGCATCAAGGTGAACCGGAAACAGCTGGCCCTGCTGAAAGAACCATGGTAACAGTGGCCCTAGTGAGGGCTAAGGAAAGATAGTAATAGAGTTCAAAACAGAGCTGTCTTCTTAGAGAAGACAGAAGTCATCACAAGTGAGTGTTGGTAGAAATGAGTGGGAGGGGCCAATCTGCTGAGCTCTCAGACAAGTGTGTGAGCATCGTACCTTGGAGACAGGAACATAGGTGACCTTTGTTACGAAACAGCAAAGGACTTTTTGTGAGGAAAAAAAAAAGCATGTAAACAACATTAGGTGTTTAGCTAAAGAGACTTCTCTAAATATTGGTTCAAAAGAGCAGCATGTTCCTTGTGTCCTATCTCCATGCCCCACCGTCCATTCTCCCATGCTTGAGAAGTGAGTTTAGTTTGGCTACGTTACTAGCAGTGTAGACAAATAGCCCTTTCCTGTGGGTGTCAGTGTGGCTGTGAGGTCAGCAGGAAAACTGCCTGCCAGAACTGAAAGTGGCAAAGTTAGGGGAGGAGGAAAAGCTGCCAATAGCCTGGGATTTTATAAAAACGAAACAGAGATACCTTCAGCTGTGAAAGCATCTTCTTCAAACAGCCTCTCTCCAAACCAAAAAAACAAAAAACAAAAAAATCTAAGCAAGCTGTGGCAAAAATCTGAAATCATCGTGTGGAGGGTTATAACTAAATATTGGAGAAAAGAAAAGAATTGGCTTGGTTTAGTTTAAAGATGAAAGATAAAATAAAAAATAAAATTTTTCATGAGGTAAGAAACAGCTCATAATAAATATAATAATTAATTTGAGAAGAAGAAGGAGGAGGAAGAAAGGAGGAGGAGGGGGGAGGAGGAGGAGGAGAAAGAAGAAGGAGGAGGAAAAGGAGGAGGAGGAGGGGGGAGGAAGAAGAAAGGAGGAGGAAGAAGAAAGGAGGAGGAAGAAGAAAGGAGGAGGAAGAAGGAAGAAGAGTTTGGATTATGGGAGAAACTTCCAGAACATCGATTATAGTTTTCCATTAAAGATAAAGTATCTCTAAGTCCCCCCTATTCATATCTAAGGCAAGAAAAGTGGTCTTATTAAACCTGGCCTAATTGTTTATTTAAATACACTGAGAGTAGTGACTGACCTCACCTTGTATGGCTGTTATGCTAGAACTGCTAATAATGAATCCAAGACTACATTTTAAAGGTCTTAAAGTTGGAAAGCAAAGTCCTGAGCTCATTTCCTATGTCATCTCTGCATCTATGGAGCTGAGTAAATTTTTTTTTCTTTCTGAGACTTTTAGTGCAGCCAGGAACTGCTCTTTCCTTAGCAGCCCCATAAATCGGCTAACTGTCCCATTTGTGAAACAGCGCTTCGCAAGCACTGCGTTAATAAGTAAATCTTAGTTTCTCAGTACTATCTGATCCTGTCTGATTCAATGTGCCCCCATCCTCAAAAGTGACAGCCAGTCAGAACTGGGGTGATATCAGCAATGTTCCTGATTATGTCCTGTGTATATAATGAAGGAGAAAGTTCCTTAAAGAGAGGGAGAGGGGAAAAGAGAGGAAGGGAGGGAGGTAAGGAAGGAGAGAGAGAGAGAGAGAGAGAGAGAGAGAGAGAGAGAGAGAGAACTGAATTCTATACCCCTGTACCCTGTGAATCCTATAAAGGTGAAAGATAATTGAAATCTTCTCGGGATTCGTACTCGGCAAATTCTTCATTCTTCAGAGCAAAGGATGAAACTTTATAAGTCAAAGCTCACACTTACATTAAGACATGAGGAGCAGGACTGGGGACATGGCTCAATGTAAGAGAATTCTCATGAGAATGAAAGTTTGTATTTGGACCCAGATGCTCATCTAAAAGGGTCACGTGAGCACAGCAGTACACGCCTATAACTTCAGGGCTGACAGGCAGAGACTGGTAGGCCACTGCTGCTTGCTGGTCAGCCAGCCTAGCAGCAAACTCTGTGTTCAGTCAAGGACCCTATATCAAGGGAATAAGACAGGAAGTGATCGAAGAATACAAGATGTCTCCTCTGGCTTCTGTATGCATTAACATGGATGAGTACAACTGCACACACACACACACACACACACACACACACACACACACCTGCATATATCACACAAATACACATTCAGTACACATAACCCCAAAACAAAAACAAATGAGACGGAGGACACAGAAGTAAGTAAAAATTTATTCCTCTATCCTTAATCGATTTAACAAAGAAGTTTCTTTTCAAAATAACAGTAATGACTACAGTGCCTCTGACTATGTACCTGTTGGCATATTTCTTGTTTGTATGTGTATATATGCTTATATCTTCTTATACATAAGAGAAGTGAATGATAACAGTGATTAAAATACAAGAAGAAGGAAACACTCTAAGCTAATAATATGAAGTGGTATTTGAAAGTAAACCTATACTATATATATATGTATATATACATATATACATATATATATACACATATATATACATATATATATCAAGCTATAGAGCAACTACTTAAAAACACCAAAGTATATAACTGATATATGAAGGAAGATGAGAACATGCTATTATAAAAATATTCAATTGAAACCACAAAAAGCAGGAAAAGGAACAAGATAAAAATAGAAATGAAGGGGCTGGGGATTTAGCTCAGTGGTAGAGCGCTTGACTAGCAAGCGCAAGGCCCTGGGTTCAGTCCCCAGCTCTGAAAAAAAGAAAAAAAAAACACAAAAAAAATAGAAATGAAGTAAAAACAAAACATGGTATGGCTGAAAGGAGCAATAGCAAAGCCCACTGTCGAAATGCCAATCATCAATATCCCTGCTCATCAATGGATAGGTTATGGAGGCAAAAGACCCAGCAACTACAAGTTGAGCTTCACCCAACCAACTGATGTGACAGACGTTAATAGACTGCTCTAAATAACGACAGCACAGTGCACATTAGTACCTCGAACATGACATTTACAAAGAGAGGATCCATGCTAACCCATCAGACACACCTTAGAAAGTGTACAAGAACAGGAGTGCAGATGCCTGTCCACACATGGCACGGAAATTAAGCTAGAATTCAGCAACAGAAAGGTAACCAAAAAAAACAAAAAAACAAAAAAACAAGAAAAAAAAAACAAAAAAAAAAAAAACCACCAAACCCCACAGAGGCTAAAATATACATTTCTAAATACCACCTCAGAAAATACATTTCTAAATATTTTGAATAGAGTGAAAACGAAAACCCAGCTTATCAAAATTTGTAGGTGGAATACTCGGAATGTCTTTGGAAACTAGAAAAAGCAAAGTAAACACATAAAGAATTAAAAAATGGGAAATTCAACGGAGCATCAATCAGTGAAATTAGAAACAAAAATAAACACAGAAAACCAATGAGTCAAAATTAGGTTTATGGACCTTGAAAAGATAATAAAACTGATAAACATCGAGAAAGATAAACTAAACTAAAAGAAATAGGAGAATAGTAAGTTCTATCATTAGAATTTAACGTAGTCTATATGCGTTGTGTATGATTAAAAAATAGACTGAACAACTCTCTATGTCCACAAATTCCATAATGTAGTTAAATTTACTAATCCCATAAAAGATATAATTTGATAAAGGTAACATGAAAAAACCAAAAAATATTAAGTATGTAACTATTAAAGAAATCAGGTTAATTTGTAGCCTCCTCATTGAAATTACCATGCAAAAATTATTAAGTTCACTGGCAAAGTTAACCATATATTTGAGAAAGAAATTATACAAATTCTCCAAAATCCACAATCTCTTTTAAAAGACAGAACCAGAGGATTTGCTTCTGAGTTCATTCTGCAGAGTCAGTGGACACCAAAAACCTGGAAAAGATATTATAGAACTGTAACCCAATTTCTCTCAGAAATACATGTGCAAAGTCTCAACAATATGTTAGCACAGTGCGTCAAACAATGTGTTAAAATCCTTCGGCACTGGCACCAGGTAGAATTCATTTCAGACATGTGAAGACGGCTTAACACCAAAGAGAAACATTCAATGAATAAGATTGGAGAGAAACTCACAGCTGGATGAAAGCATCAACCAAGTTCTTTGGTTAGCATCTCGCCAATGCAAGCTTAAGAAATGGAAAGGCCCTTTGAGATCAGAAACGCAGAGGGGAAAATATCTGTTCTCACTATTACAGTTTGAAACTCATCTTTTTTCACGGTTTTCATAAGCATCTATTTCATCACTGGTGGGTAGCACATTCAACAGTTAAGTACATTTAAATGATATAGGAGGCCGTACAGCAGCAGTACTGATAACGAGATAACCCTCCAACTAGAAACCAGCCAACGGGTGACTATCTAAACACTTAAAACACAGCTCTTGCTTAATCGTCTTTCGATGTGATCACCTTTGTGGGGGAGGGGAAGCCTGGAATTTGGAGGATCAATTTATCAGAAAGTGTGTGAAGATTTTGACACTTCAGTAAGCCTTGCTAGGACATCAGGTACCAACTGCTCTCCTTTTGGCATTGCAACTGAACACCAGTTGGACCCCACTGCTTCTATTCTATTTCTGCAAAGGTCAACGGCTCTAGTTTGACTGGAGTGGGCTATGCTCAGACTCTGAGGCCTGGTGTGAAGCTTACACACCGTCTGCTCTGGTAGAGCTTTAATGCTGGAGGCCACAGACTTGGGCTTGCCTTGGAACTGGAGACTTAATCCAGTTAAAAGAAACTTCTGGGAATGAACATCAGAAGATCTGGCCTTAATACATTTCGGAACTTACTTATTTTAAGATTATAATATGTTAGCTCCCTCCCCCTTTCTTCCCTTAAGCCCTCCCATATATCTCTCCTTGCTTTCCTTCAAATTCATAGTCTTTTTTTCATTAATTGTTGTTACATACATATACGTATAAACATATCCCTAAATATATAAATACAACTTACTCAGTCTGTATACTCTTGCTTGTATGTATGCTTTTGGGGCTAACTATTTGATAGTGGATAACCAAAGGGTACGTTCTTCCCTGGGGAAGACTTTCTCCCTGTCTCAGCATTCCTTAGTTGCCTGTGGTTCTTTGTGGAGGGCTGAGGGTTCACAGGCTTTCTCTACCCGTGCTAGCACGCCTATTGCTGTTCCCATTCAGCTCGTGTTATACGGTCATACCGGTGAGACTTTTATGGGTGTGGCTGAGACATAAGAGACACAGTCTCACAGCAAATGTGTTCCTCTGGCCCTTTCAACGCTTTCAACCCCCTCTTCTGCAATAATTCCCTCCTGAGGCTTAGGTACCGGAGTTTTATTGTGTTTCTACTTGGAACTGGGCTCCACAACTCTCCACTTTGATTGGTTGTGTCTTTCTGTAATGGTCTTCTGTTGCAAAGAGAAAATTTCTTGATAAGAGATCTCACTCCTACTTTTTACATCATACTTGAGGTCCTAGCATAAAAATATGTTCATAAGAGAAAAAGATAAGGTTGTGACTGGAGAGCTGGGACACTGGTTAAAAGCATTTGCCCTTGCAAGGACCCAGACTCAGTTCCCAGTACCCATATAGTGGCTCACAACTCTTTGTTTCTCCAGTTCCTGTGGTCCAACATCCTCAAATGTTGTGTTCAACAGATACATATCCATATTCAAAGCCATAAAATCAACATCAACAATTGATCAAGGATTCTCTCTCCTACTTCTTCTGGATCCCAGTTACTCTAGAGAAAAATTACTTACCTTCTTTATTAACAAAAACACCTCCAACCAAGTTTGGTATGTTGACCCTATCATTCTACTACTTGAGAGACAAAGACAGGAGAATGCTGTGTTTGAGGTCAGTCTGAGCTACACACACAGCAGTGAGACTTTGTCTGTGAATTATGTTCTTCTAGCTGGGCTGTCTTATCTGGCCTCAGTGGGAGAAGTTGTGCCAAGCCCCACAAAGACTTGATGTGCCAGGGTGGTGGGGATACCCATGGGCTTCTACCCTCCCAGGGGAGAAGGGGAGGGGGAATCATTGTGAAAGGGGGTGACCCAAAGGGGAGAGAGTGAGTAGGATGTAAAGTGAATTTAAAAAAAAGAAAAGAATCATAAGAACTAGAGAGAGACAAGCAAACAGGCAAGCAGGCAGGCAGACAGACAGACAGACAGACGCCACATTCTTATATAGATTTTCCTCTCAGAAATACTCATTTGCCTTGTATACTGTCCACAGAGTTGTTTCACTTACTATTTTAGATGTGTTAATGTATTGATCACAACAATTAACCATTAATGACTGTTTTACAAAGAAAACTGGAAAGTATGTTACTGTGAACTAAGAAAACTAAGAATTAGATGCTCACATGGTGACTAGGAGGTACCGGTGTTCTATAGTAATTTTTATTACTACATCACTTCACAGCTTTATAGGCATATGCTGCTTCCTAATAAAATTCTCAGTGTGGCAAAACAATGTTTATTAATAAACTCAAGTATGTCTAACCCCCTTATACCACCATATAAATAAGTCAAAATAAAACATAGCAATGTATATTTTAGTAATCATACTTAAATTTTTCTGCATATTTGATGAGTATTGATTAATTAACTTATAATAGCCCTAAAGTTAAAAGCTGCCAAAAAACACTTTGTAACCTTACTTATAAACTAGATATATTGTAACATTAAAAAACTAGGCATCATCTCAAGGTTTTTCCCTGTTAACTACCTTTCTTCAAAGATTTATTTTTATTTAATGTATATTAGTCTTTTACCTGCATGTACACTGCATGTTTCTGGTGTCCAGTGAGGTCGTAAAATCCTTCTGGATCCCTGAAACTGAGTTACCATTGTGGGCCACCAAATGGATTCTGGGAACTGAACCACAGTCCTCTAAGAACAATAAATGCTCTTAGTGGGTGAGCGATCTCTCCAGCAACATCTCCAGCCCTGTCAACCACTGTTAGTCAATTATCTGATAGGTCATGTACACCAAAAGTGTATATTTGTGTTTGTGCTAAAATCTCAGGATATATGGCTGATTTTATTAAACCAATAATACTAAACTGGTCATATTGAACAAGATTTACCCAACCTATATGGATATGAAAAACATTTGAGTTAGTTTCTGTACTTCCAACAATTAGGGAAGTTTTATATGAGAACTTACTTAGAACTTTATAGGATTTTACCAGTGAATTTAGTAATAGCATCTGGAAATAGGGATATATATATATATATATATATATATATATATATATATGAATGATATACATACACCGTAATACACAAGAAGATGCAAATAGGCCTATGATCTAATTTTCTAAACTTTGGTTATTCATCAAGGATAAAAATTATAGCATGAAACTCATTGAGGGCTCAGATGCGTGAGTTGGCTCTCATCTTGCTTTACTTCCTCCTGTGATGGTTTGCATATGCTTGGCCCAGGGAGTGACACTATTAGAAGGTGTGGCCTTGTTGGAAGAAGTGTGTCACTGTGGGGGTGGGTTTGGAGAGCCTCCTCCTAGCTACCTGGGGATGCTCAGTCTATTCCTGGCTTCCTTCGGGTGAAGATGTAGAACTCTCGGCTCCTCCTGCACCATGCCTGCCTGGATGCTCCCATGCTCCCGCCTTGATGATAATGTACTGAACCTCTGAACCTGTAAGCCAGCCCCAATTAAATGTTGTCCTTTATAAGACTTACATTGGTCATGGTTGTGTGTTCACAGCAATAAGACCCTAACTAAGACACCCCCTTTCATCCAGATTCTCTTTCTACTCAATATGATGCTTAATACTTTGTACCGACATTGGGGGAGACTTGAGATTTTCATTTAGCCGGACATTTCAATCTTACAAAGGCCATCAACGACATTTTAGTAAGAGGTTATTAGCATCTGTGGGTGTACTTGATCCTTGTCTGGGTAGATGCTCTGCCTGTTTCCAGTTAGTTTCAAGGTGGTTTCTCTTGGGGTCCATGAGCTCTTTGTGAGCCCTGATAAGGCAGAGTTTCCTGAGGGCTGGTGAGTAGGAAGGGAAGAGTCTTGTATGAGGGAACAGAAGGATGAAGGAGGTGGAGGGTCTTGGTTCACTGAGGAAATAATTAGGATCAGGAGCGGAGGAGACCAAAAAAAGTTAAGAGGGAGCAAAATTTAAGTCTAAAAATTTATTAAACAGACATAGTCATAATGCACTCCAAAGATAGAGGATAGTCCCAAATAATATAAAGTACCTCGGTGTGACTTTAACCAAGCAAGTAAAAGATCTGTACAATAAGAACTTCAAGACTCTGAAGAAAGAAATTGAAGAAGACCTCAGAAGATGGAAAGATCTCCCATGCTCATGGATTGGCAGGATTAATATAGTAAAAATGGCCATTTTACCAAAAGTGATCTACAGATTCAATGCAATCCCCATCAAAATACCAATCCAATTCTTCAAAGAGTTAGACAGAACAATTTGCAAATTCATCTGGAATAACAAAAAACCCACGATAGCTAAAACTATCCTCAACAATAAAAGGACTTCAGGGGGAATCACTATCCCTGAACTCAAGCAGTATTACAGAGCAATAGTGATAAAAACTGCATGGTATTGGTACAGAGACAGACAGATAGACCAATGGAATAGAATTGAAGACCCAGAAATGAACCCACACACCTATGGGCACTTGATTTTTGACAAAGGAGCCAAAACCATCCAATGGAAAAAAGATAGCATTTTCAGCAAATGGTGCTGGTTCAACTGGAGGGCAACATGTAGAAGAATGCAGATCGATCCATGCTTATCACCCTGTACAAAGCTTAAGTCCAAGTGGATCAAGGACCTCCACATCAAACCAGACACACTCAAACTAATAGAAGAAAAACTAGGGAAGCATCTGGAACACATGGGCACTGGAAAAAATTTCCTGAACAAAACACCAATGGCTTACGCTCTAAGATCAAGAAGATGACCTGCAGTATGGGCCGACCCATGGAGTGGGGTAGCCTATGGAGTGGGCTGACCCATGGAATGGGGTAGCCTATGGAGTGGGTATCCTGCAGAGTGGGCTGGCCTGAGGAGTGGGCTGACCCATGGAGTGGGGTAGCCTATGGAGTGGGTATCCTGCAGAGTGGGCTGGCCTGAGGAGTGAGCTGACCCATGGAGTGGGGTAGCCTATGGAGTGGGCTGGCCCATGGAGTGGGGTAGCCTGCTGAGTGGCTGACCTATGAAGTGGACTGGCCCGTGGAGTGGGCTGACCTGTGGAATGGGCAATAGCAAGAGACTTCAGGCTTGTAATTTTGTAAAAGGTTTTTATGAATATCTGAGGGATAGGTAGTGTATTCATGGAGGTAAGGTGACCCCTTTTCTTTCCCAAACTTTAGCAAACCAGATATCCTTCTGGGTATATTTCTCATAATTCTTTAGAAAAGCCAACAAAGAGGATCAAAAACCACTGAATTAATTATATGGACAATCTAAGCTCTTTGGGGGATACAAACATTTCCCAGTGTTTAGCATCATGGTTAGTAGCACCTAGCCTGTTGTCTTAGCTCCCAATAGAATGGAAAGAACTTCATCACAGTTTCAAGGATGCTTCACTACAGGGGACATTTTAAGCATTAAGAGATACAGCTTCTGTTTCCTTGGTTACCCAGCATCTGCCTCCTCTCCCAACTACTCCTACTAAGACCTCAAGGAATTTGTCATGTTTAGGGCATGCCTGGGACCCACAGCCTCATTTTCCTTATCTTTCCAGTTCAGAATAAAGTGTTTAATCCATCAGTGTTTTTGAGAAGTTCATATCCACCTGGTCTGATTTCACAGTTGAAGAATTTTGTGAAGGAATCACACATAGAATCTGACTTATACCTGATTTTAACGATGTTTAGATGAAACTTGGACTTTAGAATTTAGAGTTTATTTGGAATGAGTTAATACCATGGCAGCTCTTCAGACAAAATAAATGTATGTTACAATTCTGAGAGGTGTGGTCTGAGTCAAGGAGAGGGCAGGTTATGAGTGTTGTGTCCCTCTGCGATTCGTTAGCTGAAGGCCTATCCTTAGAGGTAGACTTTTGGAAAGTAGCTAGGGTTAGAACAGGTCAAAGGAATCATTCTCTCATTATAGAATTATTGCCACAATTTCAAGTGACGGGGTCCAAATCTCTTGCTCCAACACGTGAATACAATAGCAAGAAAGGATCCATCAACACATCAAAGGGAGACAATTTAGCAATAACCAGGTCAGGTAGCCCCTGGGTGATGGAAGCCTCGGCTCCAAAAACAGTACAGAGTATAAATTCCTGTTGTTTAAACCACCCAGGCTGCAGATTTCTGCTTATTATTGCAGGATAGGGACAGTGAAACACTAACCACAAGTTTCTTGTGATGTGGTTAGGGGTCTTACACAGCATACCATGATAAAGCAAGTGCTTCATAGACTGAAAACCATGCGAGCCCTGCTGCATTCTCTACTGAAGCTGAGAGGTGAGAGCAACGCAGAAAGAAGCCAGCAGAGAACCTGGGGAAGTGACAGAGTAATAGGGTAGTCACAGAGGCCCTAGATGCAGGCTTTATTTCATCTACACCCCTTTGCAGACACACGCTTTTCATGACACTGTGTTCCAATTTACAGTTAATTCCTGCGTTAAGCTGTAGCACCATCATTTTTTATGTGGTCCCTTTCCTTTCATTCGCTCTCCCAGGTACATTAGTTGCTATGGAAACCATGATGCTGATTCTAAGGGTGGAGTTCAGAGAGGCCCACAAGCACAGAGGAAAAGAAATTTAATCTCGGGGTTTGAAATATAGAACCCAAGTTGGAAAATCACAGAAGACACATGGGCCTTCAACCTCAGAAAAACATCCTGTGTTTGGACCAACTCACCCCCTCAGGCCATAAGTAATAAAATTCTAACAGTAAAATCACCCTACAAAGGCAGAAGTTTCTATGCTATCCTTCACTGGTTCCTTTACATAAATAATCCATCAAGGAAAGTGCTTCTCATAAAAACTTCCTACTGAAGGATTTATGTCTTCCTGTCCTTTGGATGGGAGACACAGTTAAGCTCTTACAAACCATTGACTTGTTATGGGTACATTGCCTTCTTCTAAGTTAGAGCTCTCAAATCTTTCAAACATATTCAGTCACCAAAGAGGTTTCTCCACAGAACTGTTAAGAAGCAAGATCTACATTCCGTAAGTAGATGTCTCTCCCCAATATGGTATCATAGCCATTTGTCTCTGTCTCTATTGTTCTGTCTCTGTCTCTGTCTCTCTCTGTCTCTGTCTCTATCTCTTTCACACACACATACACAGATATACATACAAGCACACTCACACATGTGCACACATGCACTCATACACACACACTCAAAATCATGCATGCATGTACACATACATGAGCACACACATATGCACGCATACATATATATATAATGTATATATAATATGTGATATATGTGTGTTGTTGTTTTTATAACCTGGAATATTCGAAGAATCACAATAAAATTTAGACACACACTAACTTATTTAACTGCTTTTCCATTCTGAGCTTTCATACTGATGAAAATCATCTTCCATGACCTAAGGAACTCATGCCCACTCCCAAGCAGTACTCCACATATTCTGTGGAACTGTACCTTGAAACTGTAAGATCAGGTTAAAACATTCCAGGTCTCTCCCTCTAGTATATGAGTGGGGCAGCATCAGCCTTCTTAGTCTGTCCAGCATTTGATTCTGAGATGTAGCTGGAGATAAGGGAGCAGCAAGGAATGGTGCCTACAACGAGAAGTACTAAGGGGTTGTTTTGATCCTTTGATAGTACCACACGTGTGTATAATGAATTTTAGTCATTTTCACCCAGATCTCCTCTTCTTTCCTGTTGAAATTCTTCTTTCAAGTCCCCCTCCTACATGTGTGCACATGCACGTGCATGCATATGTGTGTGTGTGTGTGTTCCACTGGGTTTAATGAACGTGGGTCTCAAGAGACATAGGAAAGAGTAGACAATGAAGCCAATGAGAAGCTATAAGAGAGGACTAAGCTGAGAGGGGTCACTGAGGCCTTTAGTGGAGGAAAACAAGAGCCACAGGAATGAAAGAAAGAGGTAGATACACAAGTTAACCTAAGCCACCTTCTGCACTGTGCCTCCCCATGCATTCTCCATTTAGTTGCACCAAGCCCTAACATAAAAACATGAAATCTGCAGTATCCATAGAGGTCTACAAAACTCAGGGTGAACAGGAATGGGCAGAGATCTGGAAATGTGAAGAACATCTCTTGTGTGTAGGCTTATAAAGAAGCCATTGACCACCAGGGAGCACAATGCTCACACAAGTATTAAAAAGATTGAAGCCTCTCCTTGAAGTTGAAAGAGACACACACAACCAACCAAAACAAAATAAAAAACAAACAAACTAATGTTCATGCCACAGAGTGACTGACTATCAAGTCCAGTGATTCACAGGTGTTTCTGGAAAACCGTTTTCTGCCAAAGAGACATCTAGACCTTTGGTTTTATATAGACTAAGATACCAAGCTTTTGGAGAGGTCATCTATAATCCCAACTATAATATCTAACATTTGGTACATACACCATATGCTGTAACATTGAAAACACTGCGCCTAAAATAACTCAAGCGTTGCAACTATATGAATGCTGTCTTCTAGGTAACAGAAGTTGAGTGACAAGGAAAGGAGACATTATATACCAAGCAAGCCAGTGATATCTGGTTCTGAGCAGAGACACTCTGACTCTAGAATCTACAGTCCTAAGTATCCTCCATCCCTGTGTTTATTGTTACTGCCACTCATGTGCTCAACTTCCCATGTCATCAGCATCTAAATTTGTAGCTACTGAGAGTTACAGAATTTCCCAGTTGAGGTTAATGGCAGCAGCTCTCATTTTATCAGTGAGAGGCTCTGCAAAGCACAAATTGCACAGGGATGTAAGATATATTTGCCCTGCAATGAGCATGCCTCACAGAAAATCAGCAACTCCTCTCCTGACCACCTACCACCATGTCTTCCAACTTCACTACAACTTCCTCTGAGCGCAAATCATTGACCCAAGGCACCATAAGATACGACAAAGAAGTAAGCCAAGTATTTGCCTTCTAGGTATGACCAGAGCAGATGGAGTGAAGATGGATGTCATCTCTGAAGCTTATAAGGCCTCGCTCACTTTCTGTGGCTCTCCAGGAAGTGCTATGTAGTTCAGGAAACATGTTTTCTCTCAGAATAGCATCTGGTAGGGTTGGGTCCTAGAGACAATGTCTGGTTTGGAATGTTTAGACTATGTATATTAAGAGAAATCATCTCTAGCCCAGAGAATTTGTCTAGAGTCAAAAATAACCTCTCCCATTAGAAGCAATATTACTGCTGTATACAAATCCACACAGTTTGAAACTTCTGCACGTGTGAGGTAGATGGTTTACAGATTCTTAAACACCAAGAATGTTTGGCCTTTTGTCCCACCACTTAAGAGAGTCTTTACGCCAACAACTCACATGGATGCAATCACCAAAGAGCTCTTTCCCTTAGAATTGAGTTATAAATATAACTGCAGGCTTGAAGAGAGTGAGTAGAGCTTTCAACAAGAGGAGCAGCTACAGAATGTTGCAGAGTTGCATTTCATATCGCTGGTCTTGAAGTGTAGTAGTTTTGGTGCCTCCGTGCTATGAGGGCACTTTACCAAGAAGACAGCCTTTATGATGCACAGTAAAAGGCCCCAGAAGAATGCATGGTCCTCTTTCTCTTGTTCTATGAGGCAAGCTAGCTAAGTAAAGATTATCTATGCTACAGGTATTTGTGCGTTATCTCCAGACAGAACAAACATATTTTGCTTCTACCACATTCTTTCCATCTTCAAGGTGTTTCCTTGAAATTCAACTACATCATCTGTAAACCCCCATTTCTTACTCATCTTCCATATCTAATGAGGGCCTGTTGACATAGCCTGAATCCTTCCCAACTTTTACTTCTTCTCTCCCCTGAGTATCCCATCCAGCTATACCAAAAGTCTGTCACCTCCCAATTTTACATGAACTTCTTGAAGGCATGAAATTCATTTTCAGTATATCCAGCAATGACTCTTGTAGTCAACACAGAGTTATTTTAATTTAAGGCAATTAAATGGCATGGAGGGGGCGCAATTACAGAGCTAATAAAAAAGACTCCCCAGTGTTTATGTTTCCTTCTCCCTTTGACACTCCAGTGCTAGTGATTTCCACTTTCCTCAGAAGAAAACACTCTTGCGTGCTTCCCAGAGCACCATGGTTTTGAAGAGTTGTCTCAGCAAAAATTCCTAGACATCTGCCCATAACTAACCTCACTGCCTCTGCACTTTCCCTGAAGAGACAGGACCAGCCCTGTTCCTAATAGCTGTACTGTTGACTGTCTCAGATGCAGGGCGTTAGGCCTGAACCTCTTACTGATCTCGTCAATCCAAGTTACCTTACCTGTGACAACCACCCAGCCTTGAGGATCTCACTTCCGGGAAGCACAGTACACAGTGTCAATATGTGTGTGTGTGGTTATCCATCACTGAAATTAGCATCGGATTCCAGCCTCTCTGCATGGCTTTAACACTTACAACTGGTCTTGTTAGGGTTTCTATTGCTGTGCTGAAACACCATGACCAAAGCAACTTGGGGAGCCAAGGGCTTATTTGGCTTACACTTCCACATCACTGTTCAATGTCAAGAGAAAAGAGTCAGGAATCTGGAGGCAGAAGCTGCCATGGAGGAGTGCTGCTTACTGGCTTGCTCCACATGACTTGCTCAACCTCCTTTCCTATAAAACCCAGGACTACCAGGCCAGGAATGGCCCCACCCACAATGGACTGCCTGTCCCCCATATCAATTACGATAAGAAAATGTCCTACAAGCTTGCCTACAGAGTGATCTTATAAAGCCATTTCCTTTATTGAAGTTCCCGCCTCTCAAATGACTTTAGCTTGTGTCAAGTTGACATAAAACTATCAAGTACACAACTCCTTATGGTTTATGGAAACAAATCAGCTCCCTTCAATAGATCAGTGATTCGGGGATTCGAAAATAGTTTGGAGTAGAAGGTACATTTTGTCATATATAACATGTCATACATAAAAACCTTCTTTCAAGCTACATCAAAGATGTCAACTTCTACATTGGTTGGAAGAGGATTTTTATCATTAATACTGGAATAATTATGTATTCTATTATTAAATAAATCCAAAAGCAGATAATATGTGACCAGTGACCTAGAGGAGCCCTCTTCCCTGATTTCCTGTACACAGATATGGCTCAGAGATAGTCCTCGAGGAGAAGTCTTAACTAAGGAAAATAACCAAAAAGCTAGCTAAAATGTGTGTGACGGCCAGGGATGGCAGGCTATGGTCAACAGCATGCCCTATGGTTAAAGAAAGTGAGACAGGGTTGAAAAGGCAGTTTTGTGCCCAACTGTGGAACACATTTGCTATAATCCTCAAACTCTGAGTGCCACGGGATCCAATATCAGCATCAACAGCAGTGCACTTACTCTCCATGTAGTGGCCTTCCACTGTTAGAAGTGTGTCTGTCAACACTAACTGTGCTGTCATGAGAAACTAGAGGCTTTCTCTTCTCTGCAGGCAGCGACGGCTATAGCCTACACAGAGCGAGATAGGCTTTCAAAGATCGAGTATGAAACAAAGAAGTGTTGCAATAATTTTTTATTGGATGTACAGAAAAAAACAATCTGGAGTATACTGAGTTAAATGACAACTGCTTGGGGATTAATTTAATCTATTTCATTTTACTGTTTTAATATGGTTAGTGGGAAAATGTTAATGCAGGTGTGGTTCAAATTTTATTTCTGTTGAATTTCATTGGTCTAGAATATGGTTCTGAATAGAATCACAAAGGCCCTCTGTCCCATCTAGACACCAGAGGGTTTTTCCCAGACTTTGTGAATGGGCAGAAACTGTGAGGACTGCTGAAGGATTTTAAAAGTATCCCAATCATTATGAGGGACATAGAATTTCTGCAGTTGTACATCGTTAGTCTATAGCTTCAGCTGTATTTCCATTTGCACAGCACTGTTTGGGGAGCTCATTACATACCAAATTCCAGCCCCAGAGAATCCAATGTGCTGTGATGGAGAAGGGCCCGAGGCCGCCTGGAATAGCCACTTAAATCAAGTTCTCCACAAGCTCTGAGGCAGGTGACTGAGGACTACCCTTGAACAAACATGGATGTGAGGATGAGAACTGTGTAGACAGATTGAGGGCCTGTCCAGCATGGACCAGCAAAGAAAGAGCAATAGAGTAGGAGAGGGAGGTAAGGAACACCATTAAACAATTTGGTGTTATAGTTGGGCAGTGGAGGCACAGGCCTTTAATCCCAGCACTTGGGAGGCAGAAGCAAGTGGATCTCTGTGAGTTCAAGGCCAGCCTGAGCTACCGAGAAAGTTTCAGGACAACCAGGGCTGTTACACAGAAAAACCCTGTCTTATAAAACAACAACATAACAAACAAAAAACAAATAATTTGATATGACATCACCATGTATCATAGGTTTTGATTGGTAGTTGTGATTCCAACAATGTCACCATCATCTTCTAAGGAGTCACAATTGTACAGTTGACTTAGCGTTTTTGTTTTTGTTTTTGCTTTTGCTTTTTTTGTTTATTTTGTTTTTTAACTTATATTATCATCTAAAAATTTTCCTACTGCGTTAATTATATGACAAAGATAAATTCAACATACTTTTCAAAGCCTGAAGCCTCTAAAGGTCTCATGATGGCCTGTGTGAGCATAAAAATATCACCCAAATGTGAAGGCTTCCCCTTCCCCTTCCACAGGACATGTTGGTCTGAAGGACCTGCTCATTTACCCCCGAAGTCAGGAGTCATCAAGTGTGAAGGAAGAAACCCTCACCTTCCATATCCATGGATTTTCTTGCTGCTTAACAAATCAGTTTTCTTATCATTAAAAGGGAAAAACTACACTCCAAGGAAGACAGAAGCAGACAAAGGCTCTAACTAGACCTTTCTCCACGTTTATGTTCCCCCTGTAGAACTTGATGGGCTGAGGACCAGCACCATGGCACCACCACTAACACCTTGGACAAATGGCTTTCTAGCTACAGAGCTCACCTGCTCAGGGTGGAAGGCAAGTACTGGTTACAAGCTTGCCTGCCTTGAACTGACAGATCCCAAACCCAACCATCTCCATGTTCCAGTGGACTCTAGGTCATACCACAGCTGAAGCCCATTTTCTTCCCCCATTTTAAAGTTAGTTCCCTAAATGGTCATAAATCTTATCTCTGGCAGAGTTCCCTTGTTGTGATAAACAAGCACCTCACTGTTAGTGAAAAAGTCTGTCATCCAACTCAGAGTCTTTAGGATTATTTACCTGAGTGAATAACCGTGAAGCAAAAACTGACAGACAAAAGTGCTAAGAGCTCCCGGAGGACAGCACTCCCTTTTATAGGCCTGGGAGACTTGATTGTCCAGCCCCCAGGTGACCATATTTTTTTTCTAAAATAATTTCACTCTCTCTAACAGTTCCTATAGCATAGCTGGTTACCTCCTATTTGCAGAAGTCTTTCCTTGTCTTCATGGAACGCAGAGCAACTGATTGCCTCCTGTTTGTGGAAGTCCTTCCTTGTCTTCGTGAGACACAAAGCAGACGAGGGTGGGAGAGAAAATCTTGGGACACAAGAAGACTAACAGAATGGGAATCAAGCCACTGAGCCTAGCCTCTCAACAACCCCAGGTTCCCTGACTAAACCATCCAGCTTGGGCAGAACTACACATTGCCCTGTGTAAAGGCTAGTCCTAGGAAACCATGGGCTGGTTACTATCAAAAGGTATTGAGGCCCCATAATCAGACCCCACACTGTCCTGCAAGTCAGGACTAAAGCCTGGAGAATCAAAACTTGTTCCAGGGCACATACCTGCTTGGCAGCAGAACCAAGGCAGTGCCCAAGATCTGATTCCTAGATTCAGTTCTCCGTTTCTCTTTAACATTCATTATGAAGGTAATTGAGGACTACAACATCCCCTCTTCAAAATTTAAGATGCTTGAGCTGGAGAGAGGGCCCGATGAGGAAAATGCTTGCAGTGAAAGCATGCAGACTTTAGTTTGGATCTCCAGACCCTTAGTAAAAGCACATTTCTGTAATCTGAGCACTAGGGAGTAAGCAAGAAGGAAGTCGATCCTAGGGACCGGATGGCCAGCCAGTTCATCCAACATGATGAGTCCCAGGTTTAGTGAGAAGCCCTGTTTCAAAAATATAAAGTAGAAGGAGATCGAGATAGATGCCCAACATTGAACTTTAGCTTCTACACACACGTATTTTATGAGTGCTCTATACACACAAGCACCACACACACACACACACTCACACACTCACACACTCACACACACACCACTTAAACATTACTAGCATGTATACAATGTCTTTAATCCATATATAGAGAAATAATACCCATAGGATTTTGTTTCCTTATGGAATCTGCTTTAACAAGTACACTTTATTCTTATTCGCCACGTGTAAAGCCCTGTGCTAAGAATGTGGCGTTGCCCGTTTTAGAAATGAGGACACCAAGAAGTTTTGCATCCATATTGATGCAGCGAACAAGTGACCGTGTGAATCTAGCTCAGCTTCTTCCATATTCAGAGTGGACCCTCCTAAGGACAACGTGACAGACACCATCTCTTAGAACTCTGCCATGCTTTATGTAACACGCGGGTTCTTGTCTGGGCGACAGCTAAGTGGAGAAGCCCCTGCCAAGGGCAGCTTTCGTCCCTGTGCCTGTCGTGCTCTCTTGGACTGTCCATAGCCATATGTGGATATGCCCACCTCTGCGGCCTTCAGCCTTTCACAGTGGAATGTTAAACCCTGCTCTCCATTGGAGAAAACAGTCTATCAGACCTGAGTGTATAAACCAGGGTATCTTCAGAAGGAAAGAGGCTTGGAGCACACTGAAGGACTGAGAGAAAGCGCTACTTCCTCCATTGTCTTATGGTGGAGCATCCAACTTTGGAAGAAAAAGGATTCTCCCAGGCCTCAAAGGAATTTAGGAATTGCAAGGGACATGGTGTGGAAGGGGACGAGGCGGGAGAAGGACTTCCCTGGGTCATTTCCATGTATTCTACCTTAAGTCTCTCTGTGGCCCAGTTTTCACGTGGAGGAGGCAGGGAGCACATCTGAAAGCAATGTTCTCCCTGTGGGCTTTCCAACAATGTTCTCCATCAACTTCCAGCACCTTCCCAGTGTCGCCTCCACCACCGGAACGGGGGCCTTCAAACAACTAGTAAAGAAAACTAATTTTTTAAATTCAGATTGACTTATTTCTCCTGAAATCAAGTATCTTCTGTACCTGCTAGTTGGGAATGATGCCGATGGAGACAACTGTCTTAGAAAGTTCGATCTAGGGGCATTGAATGGGAACCCTACCACCCGTGGGCCTCAAGACTGGCCCACAACTCATCACTCGCCGGAGAGGAGCAAATGCGAAGGTTTACTGCCCCCTGCTGGCCGGTGTCCTCAGTAACAAAAGGACAGCAGCTGGGCTCAAAGGCGCTTCGGGTCAGAGATAACCATGGAAGAAGCATCACTTCGAGCACGATTTAAGGAGCTTTCGCTGTAAGTCTTCTGTGCCCTAATCCACGGGGGAGATAGATGATTAGAATGAAATGCCCCTGCGACGTGAATCCGAATCTAATTCACTAGAGGCCATCATGCTGAGAAGAGAGGGAGTCAGAAGACTGAGGCTAAGATTTCACCTGATTCACTTTCATAGCTTCCAGAAAAAGAGCCTAGCCCCTTGGTACACAGGACTGATTAGGAACCTCCCAAGGAAGAAGTGAATGTTCTGGGAGTTCCTCTGTTTGATGGGAAAAACCATAAAAATGCACAGAGGAGATGACCCTGGGAAATGTTTTCCTTTCCTCTGCCTTCTTTTTGCCTTATGACCTCTAACCTTCTGACTCTGTTTCTACCCATCATGATTACAGTAGAAACAATAAAAGGCTGGGGAATTAACCATGTGAAACACAGCAGCATGTGATGCACAGTGGATGCTCACTGGAGAGTGTGCCTGCCCATTTATGGGCTTCTGATCGCCTCTTCTGCCAGGTACTTGCAATCAGATGGTCAAGAACTAAATTCCAGTTTCTATTAGGATTGAATGAAGGAGCTGAAGGGGTTTGCAAACCCATAGGAAGAACAATATCAACCAGCCAGAGCCCCCCCCCCAAGAGCTCCCAGGGACTAAACCACCAACCAAAGAGTACACATGGAGCGACCCATGGCTCCAGCTGCATATGAAGCAGAGGATGGTCTTGTCTGCCATCAGTGGAAGGGGAGGCCCTTGGTCCTGTGATGGCTTGATGCTCCAGTGTAGAGGAATGCCAGAGCGGGTAGCCAGGAGGGAGTAAGTGGGAGGGTGGGTGGGTGGGTGGTGGGGAAGCACCCTCATAGAAGCAGGGGGAGAGGGATGGAATTACGGGTTGTGGAGGGGGAAGTGGGAAAGGGCATAACATTTGAAATATAAATAAATAAAATATATGTAATAATAATTTAATTTTATATTAATAATAAATTATTAATATATAAAATAAAATTTAAAAAAGGATTCAGAAACTCTGTACATTAACAGTCAAGGGGCTTTGGCTGCAGTGGTCAGTGGAGCACATCCTGTTTTCTACAATAACATCCCATTGCTTGTCTCCAGGGAGATCATTTTTATGAGTTTGTGAAACACAAACTGAGCCAGGAGCAGACCCCACTAAGTAACAAATGGGCTGTTTCTACACCTGGTGACAGTTAGGTAAACTGAGAAAGCAAAACAAAAGCAAATTATGGAGTCATATTTTCAGGAATGGAGAGGCTGTTTTAGATGTATTCTGTTGGAAGTCACACCCTCTCCCCACACCTACTCCAAAAGTAATGAAGGCTTGGTGAGCTGGTCTGCAAGTAAATTCTGTAGGCAGTAGCTACTGTAAGCATGTTATACAATCAAAGAAATCATGTTTGGAAATCCTCAACTTTGCATTGCAAACAGAGGAAAACAGTTGGCAACATACTAAATGTACAACTCACAACCTCAAACCACTGTAGACAGTCATGGAAAGAATGTCGTGGACTTTGTAACAAAGACTCTGATCCAAACAGGTCAGGGCAACGTAGGAGAGAGTGGGGTGGTAACACCGTGCACACCACAATGAGCAGCTGTCCACAAAGCCATCCATGAGGGTTTTTTCCCCATAGTGAAAGGATTGCGCTCAACGATGATGAGAAAAGATACCGCCATCGTATATGTGTATTATCGATAATTTGTTTTCTGGGTGCATTTAAGCCCATTAAGGAAATTAAACATAGACCCTTCCAATATTCCTTTACATCTCATTTCGTCATTGACATGCTCTATATAAGATCTCAATTACTAACATAACATCCCTAAATTGAAAAGGATCACTCCAGTAAGCCCACTCCTGTGTGCACGTGGGGGTCAACACGCATGCCTTCCTTTCAATAGGCTTATGCACCAAGTGCAATTTTTAGATGATCAAACTGATAAACAAGTCCTAATGACTCAGTTAATGATGTTGAGTTTCTGATCCAGTGAGCATCACAGAAATTAGTCGTCTAAATGACACCAGAAGAAAAAATAAATGAATTAAAGTGTCAAAAATCAGTTGCGTGGCTTTAGGCTCAATATTAAATGTTCCAACAATTCGGTCCTTCTGTGTGAAACAGCAGAGCCGCTTCTCGGCTCGCTGAGAGAAGCATGACGTACAAGCGCTTCATTCATTCCTATGTCTATTGAACCTCTCAACCTGACACCTCTCAGCTGCTGGCTGCCTTTGCACATTCTGTTATGTTCTGCATTTCATGATCAATTCTAAAGCAAAGATCGTGGTTATAGTACCTCTTCTGACGTCACGTGGTCTGGGTTTTCTTCTCCTCGAAGGGCCGATCAAGCCTGGGGCCTTGTGCCTATTTGACATGCCCTGTGCCATTGGGTGGTATGGCCTGACTAGAAAAACGTGTCCCCAGATCCACCTCAACCATGGCTACAGTGGCATATCCAATAGAGACTTCTCAGAATTAGGGAGAACTGTCAGTTTCACTTTTTATCAGAAACGGAACCTAGTGTGGCCCCAAGGGGTCGTCCTAACTTGTTCATTTAAAATAACGCAGGGAGAGGGGAGAGCTGCCTTCAATTTAGCCTGAGCAGGAAAACCCAGCCTGATGGTAGGAGGATGCTAGAACTATCTGCTAATGGACTGCTGGGCTGGTGCACACACTTGACCCGATGCAGAACCGAGCTGACGTTAGGCTAGCATTTCTTTCCTGACCTACATAAAGTCTAGCTAAAATCACCTGGACAACTGCCCTGCACATCACAGACGAATCCCTCAGGAAAGGCCCTTGGGCACCTCCATGTCAGATCTGAGAGGACATGTGTCACAATGAGGTCGTTAGAAGTGAAGACAAACGGAGGCCCGGGGAGACCTCGCACACAGCACTGCTGTCTTCAAAGATGCTGAGAGGCAAGCATTTCCGTGGAAGAAAAAGACCATCTCGTCTCCGTCTCTCACACAGCCACTCTGTCCCTGCTGTGTAGAATTCCAGCAGCAGCCTGACGTGACCCGCGCAGAGAATGTGAGCCCTGGAAGCCCTTTGAGGTTTCCTCTTCTAGACCACTCTGCTTTTTAAAGGGCCTTTGCATGGCCTTGCTTTTTCTCATGCACCAATTCTTGCCTCTTAGATATGGAGTGAACTTGGCCAGTCAGGGGACTCTAACTTCAGGAGAGGCTGCAGGGGTCCTTCGGGATCCATGCACACCTCAGGGGCCTGCAAGGTGAGTGGAAGTAGTTTCTCCTGGTAAAAAAAAAAATTTTTTTCATGGAGGGCTCAGGGGGAGGAAAGCATGCCCACAACTATGAACGCCCAACAGAACCTGAAGGGTGAGGTGTGCTCTAAGGTACTTGATGCCGGCACTGGGAAAGAAGAAAGAATTTTTCTGTTCTTTTACCGGGGTTGGAGGCAAAAGATAAATTCTGCACTGTGCACTGAGTGGCGTTTATAAGTCCCCAGTGGATCAGCTGTGGTGGTTCATGGATGACAGCCTCCCCTGCTGCTTGGTGTCTTGTCCATGGTGCATATGAACTGTGATAGAAAGGGAATTCCTATGCTAATTCAGAGGATCTGACACAAACACTACAAGCAGGAGCAATAGTACTTCCTCCCTGGCAGGGGGAAAGAATTTTCCTGGAAGATCCAACCTGGGGAGTAAGCCACGGCGAAGTAAGCCATGTGTCCTGAGTTTTTACCCCATAAGACGGCTATTTGCACCCAACTGTCCCTTCCAAGCCTCCACTTCCTGAAGCTTCTAGCTAGCTTAGCACTCGATTATTTAAGCAGTAACTGTGTAAGGTACTAAGCAGTGTGCTGCAAAGTCTGAGTTTTAGAGCTTGGTCTGAGCATTTTATTTTTTACCTTATAGACTTTTTGCTTATATATTATGGTTTCTGATTCCATTGTTAATGGGATTCCTGTGTGTGAAAATGTGTGTCTTAGCACCTGTATGTGGTTTTTGTGCTTTTTCTTGGTGTCTTTTTTTTTTCTCTTTGTTTTGTTCTTTTCTGTTTTAAATGCCGGTTTGTAGTATAATGAGAGAGAGAAAAGGTGTGGATTTGTGTGGGTGGGGATATAGAGAGGAAATAAGTAGAGAAGTCACAATCAGAATATAGGCATGAAAAAAACTATTGACAATAAAGACTCAGATCATTCCCCAAGTATCTAAGGTGTAACGAAACTTCTATTTTAGAAGGAAAATAACCCCCATACTGAAAGTGTACAAACATACACATATAATACACACACACTCACACACACACAAACACACATATACTCACACACACACTCACACACACAAACACATATATACTCACACACACACTCACACACACACACATTCACACACACACACACATGCTCACACATACACACACACACACATACACACACACATATACGTCTGTGCTTGGGCGGAGGGTGAGAAGTAAGTACACACAGTAAATTGTGTTGGCCTGGAACATCTGGAAAGTGCCACAGACCCAGGATGGAGTATTTGAAGGGGAAAACTGTCGGGTTAGCCAGGGCAGAGCGTGTTAAAGCAGATGAATGCTGTGTTCTAAAAGCCTGAGATAGCAGAGGCCCTGGGGATGCTGTCTGCTGCTGCCCACACTTTCATATTCCTTTGCTAGTGGAATCTTTCATTTCATAGAGATGTGTTCACCCGAATAAGCAAGTGGGGACAGTGGACCAGGATAACTGTCCTCATGAGGGTGACCTGTGATGGCCGTCGCAGGACTCAGAGAGCTAAAGCAGCAAAGAATACTCTTCAGAGGGTTGAGCAGAAGGGCTATGGAAAGAGAACAAGGCCATGAATAGGAAGGAGCTCCGAGATTGCAATGAGCACCCCTGGACAGCATCACCAAGGCATCTGTGCAGCAGCAGCTGCAGACGCCCAGACCCCAGACATGATTTCTCCCTACCTGACTGAGATGGACCGGAGGTGTGCACCTCAGCTGTGCTACACTTATAAACCCTGCCATCCACCAAAGCTTTCAATTCCACAAGAATGCAAGTGAGCAAATCTGCCAACGGTCAGAACTCAATGTTACACATTATTTTATAATGCACATTCACATATGTGTGCATTTCCATCTACAATAATGAAAACCCGTGTACGTACATAGGTGTGGTTTGGTTTTAGTAACATATTTAGGGAAGAGGTTTTAAAAATATTGGCTCCTAAACAATTGTACCTTTCTTTTTTACTATAAACCCTTATTAGTTTGACAATACCTAGCAAGAAAGCACATCCTATACTGGTCCATTTCCCCCAAAACCAATTCAGATATTTTAATGCCCTAGACAAAGTGAGTGCCTTCCATTGAGGCATCACCAGATCTATTGAAGAAAACTCACATGTGTGCACATGTGCATGTCCAGAAAAAAAAGGTGAATTGGGAACGAAACTATTGCTTATGTGAAGATGTCTCAGGAAAAAAGAGCAATTATTTTTCAAGTTTAACACTACTTGATAAACACTAACATCAAAATCCAACATTTTAATTTTAAGGCCATATATGTCAATTTAAATATCTTTTTTAGAAGAAACAGACTCTCACTAAAAAGGGTGGAAACATACCCCTCACTCTGTCAGGATTGATTTCTTCATCTACTTCTAGAGCCCGTTCCACATGCCAGGCACTGCTATGGGTGCTAAGAACAGAGTGCTCATGTATGTACCCATTATACAGAAAGTTCTGTCCCCATGTGGCTCAAATCCCCAACTTTCTTGCTGTTATGATTCCAGGTTGTTTCTCATTCTCATGCCAGCTTGCTTGCCACCCGAGAGTGAGGCATGTTTGGAAGGAGAAGATGTCCCTGTGCACCACTCACCACCCAGATCCTCCCTCAGGAACAAAGGACAAGTACTGCAGCCATCTTGTTCTACAGAGTGAATAAGCAGTGGGGAAGGGAGGTCAACTAAAGCCAGGCCACACTTATGTACATCCCATACCTAAAGACGGATCGGTGTGGGTCCCTACAGGCCTCAGAAGGACCGTGCTAGCATCAGTGTTCACCCACTGAGACTGTGTCTCTCCATCTCTAACTCTCTGTCTCCATTTCACTCCTCCTCTCCCTTCCTTCCCTTCTTCCCTCCTTTCCTCCCTCTCTGCATTTTGTTCACGAAGAACAACCTCAAGACCGTTGCGGAGGGTGTTCTCTAATAAGCCTCCGTAGTCCTCCCTCATCTTACAATCAACCTTCCAGGGGGATCACTTTGCAAGTCCTCAGTACAAGGAGAAGCACCAACGGCAGGAACGCCAGAGGTGAGATTCTGACTGCCTCTGCTGCCTTTAAGGGTGAGAAATCTAGGACTGTGAACAATGCGAGGATGGTACCCTCTCCGTTGTACTAATGACGCTTGAGTACAGCTCTCTCTGCGTAGATGACTCTGTCCTTAGCACCTGGAATACAGAATAGGTTTGAGAAACGTTTGAACAAATGTCTGTTACTTTCTGCCCCCAGGGAACAGCGCAATTTCTGGAACTAAAGCGGCTGGGATGCATAGATTTTGAGGAAATAGCTACCATAAGGACAGCAGAATTCAGTAGCTACTGCCATCTGTTGATGCCCTAGAAAAGAAGTCACAAAAAGCTGAGATGAATAAATTGACAAGGGCTAAATATAAAAGGCAAAATACTTGGTGGCAAAATAGATTCTTATCACCTCGGAAGAAGAGCAGAAAAAGCTGTGAACCCCACGGTGGGACAACCAGTGTCCACAGAAGATGACAGCCAAGGGAGAAAACTTGGCTATTCCAAATCAAAGTCTTGGTTAGAAACAAATAAACAGGATGTGGACACATGGGACGGGGACATCAGGTTAATGGACTACAAGACCGTGAGTCTGCAGACCCAGGCAATCCTGTACCTATGACAGGGGTTCAAGCCCTCACTTATAAGGTGTCGTTCAGTTTGGCTTAAGGGCCAAAAGAATGTGTGCCCTCTCAGGATTTGCCCCTGCTCCTTCCTGTCCACTTGATCAATAAATTTGGCTAAGTCACAACACGACTCAGTTGAGAACATGCTGAAATAAAGTGTCGGGGGGAGAAGGTTCCTGAACTAACTGTATGATGTGCAAGTGGCCAGAAACCTGGAAAGAGGGCAGGGGTTTGAGTGTTCTAGACTAAGGTGAATAGAATAATTTGAATAAACATTTGTTAAACTGAGAGTAATTTGTTACGACTCAGCACTTACTACCTTGGAAACGGTGCAAGCATGTGGCTCAGGTGACATCTCAGAACGTCACACACACACACACACACACACACACACACAATTCAACCTTGCATCCCGTCAACTGCTGCCCATCTTTCATTCTGCATTCTAATTTTTTCGATGAGAAAAATGTTAGCCACGTTTCTCTGTCTTTCTGTTTTACTATTTAACCCAAATGCTTTGAGGTGCATGCTCCTCTGTTCCTTCAAGCTGCTGTGGCCTACAGTTGTCATCTGCAAAGCCAATAGACACCTCTCTGTGTTTTATCTGACTTCTGAGTAGCCTTCCACATGGTGGACCTCCCTCTTGACTGGCTTCTATGACTGCACACACACACACACACACAGACACACAGATACACACAGACATACACACACACATGTACATGCACACACACACACACACACACACACACACACACACACACACACACACAGTCTTCTCACTAATATCAATGCCTGGAGTCTACTGTTTTTCATCCTGCTCTACAAATCCCCAGAGTAAGGGGCCTCACTTCCCCCCTGATTCACTAGCTCTGGAATGGAAACTGAGGGTTTACATTTCTAACAAGCTCCTAGGAGAAGTGCAGTTGGCCCCAGAATCCTAAGTTGGGGACCTCTGTCCTAGCTCATTGTCCAAAGCATTCTTCTGGACTCCTGACCAAAATGCTGACAATTCTGTTTGAATGTTCTCCGGGTACATCGATGCCCCATTATCCAAAGTTGACTTCATGATTTTGTGCCTTATCTGCTGCTTTTCCAGACACTAAAGTGAGCTGCTTACCGAAGTCAGAAACTTGAAGGCTCCTTTGGTTACTCACTTCCACTCTCTCCTCCTCATATAGTTCCTAACATCTGGCTTCCTCTGCTCTGACATTTCCACATCCTTCACCATCACCACCATCACCAAAATCCTACATCCGAGTCCCCACCAGCCTCCCGGCTCCCATACCCTGAGACATTCTTGGCAAGATTTCCAGAGTGAATGGTTTCTCTAAGGAAAACTATTCCGTCATTTTCTTTCAATCTTTTAAATTCAGCGTCCACAGTATAGCAAGAGGCGGCTGGCTTCCCTCCAGCCTCAGTTCGTGCCACCATCCAGCAGGCATCAGTCATACTCATGCTCCTCCTCGGTTCTTCACACCCTCCTTTCTGGCCCCTTCCTGAGGGCTCGCACACTGCTAGTCCATCCTCTCTCACCTTTCTCCACACATCTCTCTGACTCCTTGTCTTTATGGCTTCTCGGGTTGCTGTAAATTGTAAAATGTATTTAAGTTCTGAAATTTAAAACACCTGCCCTTGTCCTTTGTGATTCTTATCCAAACTATTGTTATGAAATCATGTCCCACTCAGTGCTAAAAGATAAAAAGCAGGAGAGATTAAAACAAAACAAAACAAAACAAAGCAGAGCGACGAAAAGCATGTTTCTCCTGTCTGCGCTGAACTTCGAAGTCAGGTAACACTTGACAAGTGGTTTTGAGACAACCAAGAAGTCAATATCCCTGAATTTAGAGGGACCAAGGAAAAACGACAACAACAACAACAGCAGCAGTATAGTGGCATTTGCAAGTGAACAAAATCCTGTTAGAGTTTTCTTGGATTGTTTGTTATCCCAGCTGTCCCATCTGAAGTATTTCTTTAATACACCAAGAAAACTGTGAGCTGTCTGGAGAACAGCACTCCTGTTTTGAAGTTTTCATATCCAAATTAAAGTCCTGTTCTGTTTATGCTCAAGAGTCTAGCCACAGAGTGGCGTGGGGAGGTGTGGGTGTGTGGGTGTGGGAGTGTGTGGGTGTGTGGGTGTGGGTGTGTGTGGGTGTGGGTGTGGGTGTGTGTGGGGGCTGTGTGGGTGTGTGTGTGTATGTGTATGTGTGTGTGAGGTGTGTGTGTGTATGTGTTTTTGTGGGGGGTGGGGAGAAGAGGTGTGCGTGTGGGTGTGGGTGTGTATGTGTGTGGGGGGTGGGTGTGGGTGTGGGGGGAGGTGTGTGAGGTGTGTGTGTATGTGTTTGTGTGGGGGGGTGGGGTGTGTGTGGGGGCTGTGTGGGAAGTGTGGGTGTGTGTGTGTATCTGTGTGTGTGTATATGTATGTGTGTGTGTGAGGTGTGTGTATGTATGTGTTTTTGTGGGGAGGTGGGGAGAAGAGGTGTGCGTGTGGGTGTGGGTGTGGGGGGGGAGGTGTGTGTGTGGGTGTGGGGGGAGGAGTGTGTGTGAGTGTGTGTGTGTGAGGTGTGTGCATGTGTATGTGTTTGTGGGGGGGGAGGTGTGCGTGTGTGGGGGTTGTGGGTGTGTGGGTGTGGGTGTGGGTGTGGGGGGGAGGTGTGTGGGCGTGGGTGTGTGGGTGTGGGGGGGTGGGTGTGTGTGTACGTGTGGGGGGAAGGTGTGTGTGTGGGTGTGGGGGGGTATGTATGTGTGTGGGGGAGGTGTGTGGGTGTGAGTGTGGGGGTGTGGGGGTGTGGTGGTGGTGGTGTCAGTGCTTGTGATAAAGTAACCCATCAGACATACCACCAATCCTGTCCTCAAACGAGGATCTGCAGTCTTAACCAAAACAAACTTGGAGATTATTTTTAAAAAATTAATCATCATCCTCCCCTGGAGAGACATAGTTGGTGAAAAGGAGGGAAAATGGGGGTAGCACGCTGCCAAATTGATTGAAACAGAAATAGAGGAAAAAATGCACTTGAGTGAGAGCTAAAACAAGACCTTGGTAGGTGGGAAATTGTTTTTATCTTTCAAGCTGCGCAATCAGCAAACTCCTGCATCCTATAATACCGACCTTTATCCTGGGGACGTGTCACGGACAACTGAGGCCAACGTGAAACTCCTCCAGTCCCTGCCTTAAATAAACATGCTTTATAGACAAAAGTTATGTGACCTTCTCTCCATTGTCTCTCTTCTAAGTTTTAGTACAATCGATGTAGATTCAGTCACTAAAACTATTGTTAGCCATTCTGTGTCCTTGGCAAAGCCGACTTTAAATGCTATGAAACATCGCCATCTAGCGTTCAGTAGCTTGTACTGCAGAGAGTCACCCAGAAGAGAGTCTAACCAGAGTCCTAGCTAGCGCTCCAGCAGGTCCCAAAGCCTGCAAAACACAAAGCAGCCTTAAAGGTGGGAAACTTACATTTTGTGCCCCTCAGAGCTACCAACACGAATCCATTCCCAAACAAAAGCTAACAAATCACCAGGGGTCATTAGAGACATTGCTGGCTTAAAATTCTAAAGTTTGCAGAAAGATGTCTTCAAGATGAATGGATGCACAAAAAAGTTAGTGTGTGTATCGGAGGGATGCTCAGTTCAACCAAAGAAACAAAGTAAGCATAAAGACCCCAATAAGAGATTTGTTAAGAAAGATGCAGAACATTTCACAATCACCAAAACTAATGCCACTACTTTTAAAATGCGTAATGACCTTAAAACATGTTTACGACATACATAAATGAGCACTGTACACTCGAGTATGGAATATATGTGGAAAGTACAAGTTTAAAAGACATCAGTCTATCCAGCAGTCTTGGAGGGAGGAAGAAAGAGTAGGCATCTGTTTGTACATACAAACAAAGATTATTACTGAGCACTGTGTTAAAGATGGATTTTAGGGCCAGCAAGATGGGTCAGCAGGGAAACGTTCTTGCTCTCAAGTCTATGTGTTCAAACCCGGGGACCCACATGGAGGAAGGAGAGAACTGGCTCCTGCCAGCTGTCTGCTAGCCTCAAAGAATACCGTTGTGTACATACAATTAGAACACAATTTAAATAAAAAATTTAAAAGTGTCTTTCACGGGGCAGGAGAGATGACTCAGCAGTAAAGCATGTGTTGCTCTTGCAAAAGACCTTGGTTTGGTTCCCGGGACCCACTTGCTAGCCCACAAGCACCCATAACTCTAGAATACAGGGTGAGCATACACACAGGCAGGCAGAAACTATTATATGCATAAAATGAAATAAATACATCTAGGTGAATAAATAAACACTGCCTATTATTGTATTTTATATAGTTACAAATTATTTTATATTTTAATTATAAATTGTTATATAATTATAAATTATCTATATTATATCTTTTTTCCTTACATTTCAGCAGCTTTTCCTACATAAACGGTAATGTCATAAGTATATTGTGTTTCCTGTTTTGTGACAAAATTAGAGTTATATAACTTCATTGCAATTCTAGACACGAATCTGTATCTAAAGTATTGCAGGAGAGACAGATCTATATGTCCTTGGAGACAACACTCACATGCCCACAGACAAACACATGAGCACTCCAATATACATACAAGTGTAAACACATGAACATACTGTCTTGCACGCATGTACATATGTGTACATACACATATAATCTCACATGTCCCCAACACACACATACTTACACATACATATGCACATGCTCATGTGCACACATGCCTACTTGTACACTCAAGTGTCCACAGATATTCATACACAGAGAACTGTATGTACAGTGCACTCACTTGCACACATACACTGTGCACATGCATGGGCACATAGAATTGAACGTCCACAGGCATGTGACAGATACATGCATCAATATGTACATGTGTATGGTATGCACACATTCATGTGTGCCTACTCACACATATCCCTATGCAGTATGTGCGGGCACATGCACACACATAAACACCGCAGTACCCAAACACTTCAGGATCTTAGGTAATGACAAATGCATCAAGGCCCCTCCAATTGTGTCAGAGCTGAGACCTGTCCTAGCATAGGTGGCTTCTTCATATCCAGCTATTTCAGGACATTGATCTATCTAGCACAGCTGGGTTCTCCTGTGGCCACTGACACCTGCCCACCATCCCTAACTTCTGTGCCCTTGCCTGCTCTTTTCTGGACTGCAGAAACTTCTATCCCCATTTCAATGCCAATAGAAATGGTTTCCCTCTTCTTTTTTTAAGCATGCCTAGCATTTTATCCTGTTCCCTATCTGAAATACAGACTGTCATTTTGTGTTGTACTAATGTCCCAAGTACAGACAGCCTATGGATGAAATAATGCATTGAGCCCTCACCTGAGACTTACATATGGCAGGGACAGCCATTCCGTCTCAGAGGAAGTCGACTTGGTGACAGGAGCATTCTCCAGCAGCACACCGAAGAAATGTGCAAGGCAGCTCAGCAAGCTGGAGTAGCTGAGTTGACCGTCCCGGGTCCAATCCTAGGGAGGGGGATGCTCACCCAATTCTTTCTCCTTATTATGGGCATGTTTTTAATGGAGTTGTTATGAAAGGTAAAAAGTGTAAAATTGCCCCCTAGACAAAAGTTGAAGCCAAAAGCGGGCCCTGGAACTGCCTGTTCCAGGAACTAGCTGATCACAGAAAGAGTAATTGCACCAGCTGGTTCAGCCACTTTGTTACAGGAACTAACTAATCATAATAGCAGCTGACCATAATAGCAGGAACTGGTTAACCATAAAGTTAGATTAAAATCTTAAGGGAACAATCATGAGAAACAGGAGTTTCTTCCTTGTGATTCAGTATGGTTTCTCCTTTAAATACCCCTTCTCCCAACCATTTGAGGTCGAGTTCCTCTACCCCTGCGTGGGATACGAGTCTCGACCCCAGTGCACTGGTTTCTGTCATCCCTATCAATAAACCTCTTGTTGATTGCATCAAGATCGGTCTCTCATGAGTTCTTGGGGGGTCGTGTCATCCCGAGACTTGAGTGAGGGTCTCCCCGCTCCGGGAGTCTTTCAGTTATACTGTTTAGTACATGGTGACATCTCATGCTGCCTTTTGCATTAGGAAGATCACAGTATTTTATTGACCTTTCAATTATTTAATCTCTCAAAACTTTCAATACAGGCTCGAAGGAATCACCATTCCGCATACTTTGTACTGTTGCGTTCTGAGAAGGTCACTCAGGCTCTGAGTTCAATTCCCAGGACCTTGGATGCCTAAGGCGGCTGTCACTTCTGATTGGCCATGATTAGACACCGGCATTTTGAGAGTCTGGGAGAAAAGTCTCAGAAGCTGGATTCACGGAACATAATCACTGCAAGGGGGGAGGCTGTAACCAGGCTGAACTACTCTTCAAAGAATCACATTTTATAGGGAGTCACGTGGGGTAGCAGAGGAGCCCTGTGAAGCTTTTCGGTCTAATAGTTTGCACAGGTAATTCCAAGATACCTACCCCTGCCATTTTATAGTCAGCACACATGATGTTAAATTGTGAGAAACTGGCAAATGGTTCTACTTATTCACTTAAAAAGTATTTTTGAGTTCTTGCTAACTATATGCAAGAAATAAGTGTTATATTAAAGAACAGGACAGACATTGTCCCTGTAGTCATGAACATTGCGGATGACAGACACCATTACCAGGGACCTTAACCTAGTAACAGCCCCTGATTTTCCGACAGAGATCTGCTCCAAGAGGAGGATCCATACTTTAAGGTTGAGCCAGTGAGGTCATTTGCTCTCGCGTGTTTAGAGATGAGTTCTCAGTTGGGTTCATGATCCCTGGAAGACTCAGTTTCCAAACTTTTTTTCTTCTTATTGATTTATTTGTTTGTGTGTTTACATCCCAAAAGCTGCCCCCCTCACAAAATCCCTCCCCAACTCCTTTCCCTTCTCTTCTGAGAACCCCACCCCCAGCCCAGATATCACCCCCACCCTGGCCCATGGACGCACCTAATTGCACAGTTTCCAAACTTTGTTTCAGTTATAAAGGGATCCTGGGAAGATTGGTAAGAACATTTAAGGTTGGAACTGTGACTCCTCTTGTCACCACAAGAGGGCAGATACGGGAGCTCAGAGAAAGCAGGGAGGAAGGAAGCTGCTTGGGGCTGAGAAAAAACTGATGGCTGAGGGATTGTGGGAGCCCCACCCACTCACCAGAATCAATTCTGCGATTCGTTTTTCACTCTTTGGACTATACTTCTGTTGCTAGCTATTAACAATTTCTAAATTAACTCCTAAACTCAGCACACAGTAAGGGTTTAGTCCCAGGAAAACAAAATCAGCAGCCTTGGTAGGAGAGAGAAAAAAATGAGTCGAGATGGAAGCGCGCGCGCACACACACAAAAGCCCAAAGGAATGACTGAAGAGAGGGCTTGATCAGTAAAGTGTTTACTAAACAAGTGAGGACTGGAGTTCAATCCCAGAGTCTGCACAAGAGGGAGGGAGAAACTATGCACCTGTCTCTTTCCCATAAGAAAAAAAAAAAGTTTTCCAAAATCTTGCACAAAAGTATCATCTTAATGACAAATACAATGAGGAAATCTGTGAAATAAGAAACAAAGAAACACAGAAGAAATCACATGTTGGGTCTACCTACACTCACATGTCCACAGCATGCACACAGAAGTTCGTGTGCATTTGTACACTCATGTGTCCACAGACATTCATGCACACCAAACTGTGTACACAGGCATAATCACATGCACACATGCACACTGTGCACATGCAAGTACAAATATATATACACACATAGGCATGTGTGCATATATAAATATGCATCAATATGTAAACATACACACACACACACATTCATGTGTGCCTACTCACACATATCCCTATGCAGTATGTGCGGGCACATGCACACACATAAACACCGCAGTACCCAAACACTTTCAGGATCTTAGGTAATGACAAATGCATCAAGGTCCCTCCAATTGTGTCAGAGCTGAGACCTGTGCAAGCATAGGTGGCTTCTTCATATCCAGCTATTTCAGGACATTGATCTATCTGGCACAGCTGGGATCTCCTGTGGCCACTGACACCTGCCTACCATCCCTAACTTCTGTGCCCTTGCCTGCTCTTTTCTGGACTGCAGAAACTTCTATTCCCGTTTCAAAGCCAATAAAAATTGTCCCCCCCCCTTTTTTTTTCCTTAAGCATGCCTAGTATTTTACCCTGCTGCAGACATTCACTTGCTGTTACACTGATGCCCCAAATACAGTTACATGTTCCCTGTCATTTGCTCAAGTGCATAGCAGACAGGAAGGAAGGCAGGCATCCTCTCCTAAATAAATGTCTCCGTTTTATTGTTTTGATTTTTCTTTCTTTCTTTCTTTCTCTCTTCCCTTGGGGTTTCCAGGCACTGCCGCACATCTGCAGGGGAAGGATGGAGAAGAGCCAGGGTCTGAGCTCCAATTCCTCCCTCAGGTGTCCAAGCCCCAGAGCACTCCAGGCAGGAAGGATAAAGGGAACTCTGGAGCAGGTGGGTCAGTAGGATCCCCCACCCCACCACCCCCGGCGGCCAGTGAATGCTGAAGGCAGGGGTGGGACTGGGGATGGGGCTCTCCTCCAAGGATTTCAGGGTTACAGCTCTTCAGAGTCATAACTCTTAGAAAACAGCTCTCTTAGGCAATGGTCAACAAAGCACTTTCTGCGTATACACTTTATTTGGGGTGATATATATATCATATACATATATATCAGAGAGTGGAGTGGAAGGGGTTCTTATTCTTCTTAGGGTGAAGTTTCCCTAGCTGAGGTTTAAGGTTGGGGGGTACCTCATTTGCATGGAGAGGCATTCCAGGTGAACTTGTAATTTTGTCAAGGACTACGTGGCATTCCTCAGGTGGAAGGTTGGGGTTGGACTCCCCAAATCAGGTGGAGAAGAGGGGCCCCAGCCAAGTGACATGCAAACCCTTATTTTTTTTTCAATATTAGAGACCAAACCCAGGGCCTTATAGTAGGTAAATGCTCTCCACCGCTGAGCTCAGTCCTATACCATGACCTTGACCCTGGAAAACATTTCCACCTTTTGCCAGTCATTTTTGAATCTATAGGAATAAATGAGACGTTCTATATGTCCTAGAATGGTCCATCTACCCAGTTAGCTCAGCATTTAACCCACTCTTATCTGAATATTCAACATGGTCAGCCACCAGGAACGGTTTCGTTAGCATCTGACCCTAATGCCCAGACTTAGCAGCTAAGCAGGCAGCCCCTCAGAATGGGCTGAGCTGTCCACTGCTAGGCTAGGCAGCCGTTAACAGCAAGAGTGAGGCTGCTCATTCTGCAATATTGACACATTGTTATGTATGCAGGTGTTTGTCTATCTGTGCACCTTGTGTGTACTGGGCACTCTTGGTGGCCAGAAGAGGGCAGTGAATCCTTTGCAATGGGAGTTGACGATGCTGGTGAACTGCCAGGTAAGTTCCGGGAGGGGAACCAGAGAGTGCGGAAGAACCAGTGCTTTTAACTGTTGAGCTGTCTCTCCGGTTATATCCTCGCAGATTCCATTGTTCTAAGTGTACGTTAGAGCTACATACAGCCAACAAATTTCTTTACTTACACCAATAAGCCAAAGCTACAAACCATTAATTTAAGATGCATTTTCTCCCAGGATAAAAAGAAAGAATACATACAACAATAACAAAACACACACACACGAAATATCTGGTCCCTGTTTAGGAAACTTGAAATTGAGCAGTTTGCTTTTAAAAGAATCAAATGGTTTTGCAATTTTAGACAAAACAAATGCCAAGCAGTCCAGTTCCCTGAGGTATGCAGAGTCATTGGGGAAACATTTACTCCCTTGGGTCACTTTTGAGGATGATTGGCTATGGCCTGAAAAGCAGGGAAGTGATGGTGACGTTGACGGTTGGGTTCACAGGGATAAGAGTCTTCAGCTGGTGGGGGCGGTGGGAGTAGCCTGGGGTTCTACTGTGGCTGCCTTTATTCTTGAGGGAAATTAAGGGTGCACACAGCTGCCTCCACAGGAATAATGACTAAAAGTGAGAGTCTAAAAACGAGGAGGCCAATAAGAGAATCTGTGGAAGTTGTCGCCCATCCCTCACCGGCTTTCATGGCCGTGGTTTCCCTGTCTTACACACTGATTGCCACAAAACCCACAGCCAATGAAACCCACTCATCGAGTGGGCACTAGGAACCTAAACGGCCCACTTGAGGGGAAGATTCCTGAGCTGCCGAGCTGCGGGAGACCCCGTGGAATGAGAATCACGGGATTTCAGAGCTGGCCTTCCACTTCCCTCACACTGGTGGATGTTTGAGATTTGCTGTTTTCATCTCTCCACGGTGAACTCACTAACTGAAGGGATTATGGGTTAGGCCACACTCTCGGCAGGAGCAGGAGCAGGCTGGGAAGGGAGCCATTCTTGTGCATGCAGGAGGGCAGGAGATGGGGGCTTTGTTCCAGACAACTTGATAGAGGAGAGTTTTTATTTCAAGCAATATTATAAGACTGGTGGCTGAGCGGTGGTGGCAAACGTCTTTAATCCCAGCGCTTGGGAGACAGAGGCAACCAGATCTCTGTGAGTTCGAGGCCAGCCTGGTCGACCGTTAGGAACTCCGTCACCATGTCTGCTGTCTGAGAGTGTTTCATTCTACCATAGCAAAATATCTGAGACTGAATAACTTATAAACAACAGAAGTTTGTTCCTTACAGTGATAGACGCAGTGAAACCGAAGGGAAAGACACTGATCAGTTCAGTCTCTGGTTCCAAGGTAGTGTCTTTATCATGGAGTCTGTCCTCTTCCCGAGATGAGGATGTCTGTCTTCACACAGCAGGAGCACAGACAAAAAGAGAGCTATTGCTTTGCTTTTCTTGTAGTAGCATTAGTTCACAATCGAGTCTTTGTAACACCTTCCATTAGGCCCTGCCTCCCAACACTGTTGCCTTGGCTTCAAGGAGGGATTCCTTCCACTGTAGCCCTGCCTTGCCTTCCTCCAAGGGACCTCACAGATTTCATCTGTCTGAGTCTCCATTGAGCATCTGAGCTCCTAACCTAAGCTGGACCAACTGTATCAGAAGAATGTAGAGACCCGGGTGGCCATTAGCTGAGAAAGCCTTTCTTTCTTGTGTATAGTTCATTCACACTATGGGTGAATCTGTCTTCTATAAAGATTCCATATCTAGTTCAGCCACAGTCTTCACAGCTAGGCCTGTTCTTTGGTTTTTGCTTTCTGCCATCTCCCATCTTCAGATATATGTTTCTCTTCCTTTTGAAAGCCACTTTCATTTGAAAGCTGCCCCACTTTCAGTCTGTGCGATTCAGAAAACTTTGGGGCTGTGCTCACCCTCTCTCCCCGACTGCCCACCCTGTTCAGTAATACCCAGCATTCTTCTGGCTTCTGACCTGTCTCAGAGCCACCTGGATTATTCTCTCAGCTCAACCTCTCAGCTCAACCAGTCAGATGGGTCTGAATCCAGCCGGGCTTGCTTTGCAAAGTACCCCCTGCCTTCCCACTTCCTGTTACACTCTCCTAGGCTTGAGGATCAATACCCTGGCTCTTGTGTTTATTCTCTTGCTTCACCTGATACATCTTCCAGGCCTCTCTCAGGCTACAGCCTTGCTATTCTGCGTGGCAGAATGGCTCCCTGCTGCCACCTTGAACATAAATTCTTCTCTTTGACTTCGAAGCATCTGGAAATACTCTTAAGCTTAATTCGACAGTTAAGTCTTGCTATCCTGTGAACCGGCTCCTCTCTTTGTATATCCCTCCTCCCACACCTAACACTACCTTTTGACTCTAGCTGATACCCAGAAGTCTGTCTCTGCCTTACCTCTGATACTGGTAGTCAGCAAGCTTACAGAGTAGCCATTTTCTCCAGAGAATTAAAAGCATTCGTCTTCCCCGTCAGACGCTGAGATGCTTTGCCAGTTTCTGTACCTTTCCGTAGAAGGATCTTGATTACAAGAGTGGAGTAGAGCACCAACTCACAACTCCACAGAACCTACCCTTTACCATATTTTCCAAGGGCTCGGTAGACAGTAATCTCTCGAAGCAACTCTGTGAAATAAACACCACTAGTCTTATTTTTACATACGAGGAAACAGGCTGCGGTGGTTAAGAAATTAGATTTCGTTGGTGGTGAATAGGAAAAGACTGAACTCAGGTTCTGGAGACATCAGCGAGGGTGAGTAACTGTCTTGAGGGGCAGCAAAGGCGCTGCAGGTTTGAGCCCTAGTGCCAAATCCTCCTGGGTCTGCCCCACTCGTCAGCACTAGTTTCTCTAGGACTCATATTTCCAAGGTCCAGGCTCGGGTTCTAAATTCTACTGCCTCCTCTCCCTGACTGTGAGGCATCTCTCCTGCTTAGAGTCTTTCCCAAATCTCCTGCCTGTGCTACCAGCCTAAACTGTGTGCCTGTCTTCCCTCCTAGGCCGCCTGTCCCCCTGCCCTTCCACAAGGTCTCTAGTCAGTATTTCATGCTTCATTTCATTCCATTGTTTTTCCCCTCCCCTACCATTAACTGTATGCTGTGTTATTCCACATGCATGGACTAATGTCCATTGTGAAGCCCCCTTTATCAAATTTGTCCATATATATGCATATACATAATATATATGTACATGCATGTGTTTATCTACAACTATTACGTAATTGTCTATTTACTAGATCTTACCAATCACCACAGCTATAGCATCCTATATTCATTTGGGTTGTTTTATTGTATGAGACAGAACCCCATGTTGCTCCTGCTGGCTTAGAAATTGCTGTGTGGCTCAGGATGGTGCTGAACTCAGAATCTTCCTGCTCCCACTTCGCAAGTGCTGTGATCAAGACACGTGCCACCACACCCAGCTGAGCATCCTGTTTTTAAAGTCTGTGATACGGTATCATCCAGCAAGAGGCTCAGCTAGTTTCTTCTTGCTCTCACACCTCAAAACATCATTGGAGTGCCCATATTTCATCCATGAACAAATGCATTGCAATTGCGTTGATGAAAGGTTTGTTTGTTTGTCTAAGCTAGGAGACACGTGGCCACGCACCAGGAGCTCATAGTAGCTTATCAGTCTACTGCAATACTGTTGTATACAGGGTTATTTCTAGGAACACAGGCAACCTGTCAGTGACTGTACTAGTGAAGAATCCCTTTCATAGTAACCATTTCTAAATTATTCCTTAAAATGACAACCTAGCTGTAATTTGTAAAATAACCATAACCAGGTACCCAAACCCAAGGGACAGGGATAACGACTCTCCATAACTTCTTCCTGCTGAATACGGGTGACAAAAATTCTTTAAAGGGGTGAGGAGGGGTAGGAAAATTAGAAAATTTGGTTAGACTTGAGAAGCTAGCTTTAGCATCTGTTATCCAATCTCTGTATGCTTAGAAGGCTCAGGGCTTGACTCAAGTTCTGACTGGATCTGTCTCAAAGGCTTGATGAACCGAGTTCTGAAGCTGTTCAGGAAGCAGGGGGGCTGGAACAGCAGGTCATTTCAGTGTCCCCACAGATGAATCTTGTCAACACTACAAATTCTGCAAATGCTAGACATTCACAGGTAGCCAACGCTTATTTCACGGGAAAGCAGAGTACTTGGAGGGCAGAGGCTGACTCCAGGTGTCTTCCTGAGTTTTCCCACTTTTAATTTTTGAGACAAGCTTTCTTGCTATGTGGGAATTCAGCAAACCCCAGTAATCCCCTGGTCTCTACCTCCCAACACTGGGTATTAGGTACATGTGCTGCCACACCAGATGTTTACACGGACACGAGGGCTGCAAAGCTAGGTTATACCTGCACTGCAAGCACAGAACCAATTGAGCATCTTCTTCAACCCCAAACTCTCTTGTAGGAGAACGTGTTTTAGACACATTGTTTTTAGAGAAAGCTGTCTAAGAGACAGAGAGGGCTAGAGGGATGACTGGAAAGCTATGATGTTCTAATCAAGATGCAAACTGGGTATTGTCATATCTCCAGGAGTGTCTTAATTAGGTTTCCATTGTTGTGAAGAGACATCATGACCATGGAAACTCTTACAAAGAAAAGCATTTAATTGGGGCTGGCTGACAGTTTAAGAGTCCATGATCATCATGGTGGGAATCATGGCAGCGTGCAGGCAGGCATGGTGCTAGAGAAGGAGCTGAGTATTCTACATCTTGATATTCAGGCAAAAGGAAATTGTGTGTCACACTGGGCATAGCTTGTGCATAGGAGAACTCAAAGCCCACCCCCACAATGGCACACTTCCTCCAAGGCTACATCTACTTCAACAAGGCCACATCTCATAATGGTACCACTTCTTATGGACCAAGCATTCAAGCACATGCTCTATGGGGCCATACCTATTCAGACCATCACCAGGAGCCTGTGCTCAATACCACAGTCGTGCTTCTCTATGAGCATTGCCTAAATTCTCTCAGGTGATATCTCCTCCCATATCCGGGACCATTCCTTCATCCATTGTTCCAGGATAATAGGACACAAGTTTATAAAGCAGTAGGCAGGCAGGAGTGTGTAAAATTATCTAAAATATTCTTCAGTTGAAACCAAAACCCAATGAAAATACATGAAGTGAGAGTAGCAATCACTTCAGCCATCTGTCTGAAAGGCACTCGCACCCTTAGAGCAAATCCAAAGAAGGAAAAACACTAAGTTTTGGGATCATGCCCAGGATTCTTTTCTTCTAAATATAGAAACAAATATTTAAGTCCCTGGTGCATTTGCACCAACTGTTGCTCCCATGGTTCTGCCTTCCCACAAGTAAACTGCTGCTTCTCCCTGGGTAGAGAGCTCTCTTCACCTATGCTGATGTCATCAGTTTGGTTCCATTCAATTATGCAGGAATCCGGGAAAGGATGCAGCATTCAGACCAGACACAGAGAGCCTCTTAGCATTTTAGAATGTTTTCCAGATCCTAATGGCCCATCAATGACATCAAAGTGGGGAGTTTCTATAGTTGCCTCATCTTGAAAGGCAGAGACAGAGCTTGCTAGTTTATTTAAGTCCCTTAATTATTTACTATGGGTTCAGAAAATAACCTTGGAGAGTTTGACATGAAAAGGAAGGTAGATTATCTAAAACTAGGCCAATTGGGATAAAGGTCTGCAACCAGGACAGTTTCCCTATCCACAGTGACCACTGTCTTGCTCCATGTGGCCATGGTGATTATATTGACAGTTGGGCCACAACTGAACCCCAGGACTGACATTGACTATCTGGTTAGTCACCAGCAGACATAGCCCTGAAGCATCTTGGACCAAGTCTTCCCAGAAGGAGGCCAAGTGGGGATGATGTCATTTTAATTTGATAATTAAATCGTCATGTATTTTCTATTACCAACAGATGAAATGGAGATGATGAGATAGCAGATTAGGCCTCAACGTTTGCCTTCCTCATGAGCTATCAAAATACTATGACAAGAGTTGCCCTGAGTGGCTCTGCACTTTAGTACTAATGCTTATCTTCATCTGTCGTAAGGAGTCTGCCATGGTTGGTGACACGGCACCACTTACAAACATCTCTAGTCATCACACTCATGAGGTGATGGCAAAGGTAGCTTCCAGGTAAACGATGCTTGAAGATAGTTATCACTGTGTGGAACTCATGGGGAAAGTATAAAAGACCTACCCCAGTGTGAAGAATTAGCATTGGTGATAGGCTCTCTGGTCCAGATTATGCACACTTTCCAAGATCCCTGTCATTTGTGCAGGTCACTTCTTGGGTTACTAAAATAACTATACCTTTAAGGAAGATGTCTGACTGGATGTGTGCAGGGGGGGAAATGCTGTTTGATTGCAAACACCTTACCCCGACTATTTGTGTGCCATGACTTAGAGGGGACTTGGCTGTCATTTGTTTGCAATGGCCATAACAAATACTTAAGAAAGAATGCCTCTCTCTGGTGCTTCCACCTGCCTGTTTCTCCAGGTAAATCTACCACCATGAAACAGCGGGCACACCTGTTGAGTTGGTTGGGAAGAAAGCAACTATCCCTGATGCTGAAATCTATAGAAAGTTCTGTCTTGTTGATGACTTTGGCTACTTGACATTCAGGGATTCAGGGTCAGTTTTGGTAAAGAAAATGCACCATGAGGATGGTGCATCTTCCAAGCCATTAAGCAAATGTTGCATTGAAAAGAAGCAGAACAACCCACTTTTAAAATGTGCCCTCCCGAATTCAGAGACATCTCGCGGCTGCCACATCCAGGATCCCATCTCCCCTGCTTCACAAAGGGTTCCATATTTTGCCAGTAATAAAATTTTATTAGTAACATGTCAAATATGTTGTAAAATACAGTTACCTTTCTTCTTCCTCCCAGCTTAAAAAAAAAAAAGAAGTCCAATCAAAACTTCAAACCATGACCCAAATATTTTTAAATATGAAAGAGACATATTTTAGGTTATGTAACAGATACACATTTCCCCAAAATAAATGTTGTAGAACGCCATCTGCTCCACATCTCAGTGCATCCCCACGGAGCCAGACTTCTGCTGCTCTCCCTTCATTAGCCGGGTTATTATGACCCAGGATTTCACAATAGGGATAACTAGAACTCATGACCAGAAGAGAGCCTGGCAAAAATGCTTACCATGCTTACGCAACTCTTCACTTACATTGATCCTTTTCCACCCCCCAACCTGGTGGTGGGGAGGGTCCTTGGCAGGGGCAGGATCTTGTAAAGAACAGAGACCAAATGGAGTTTGAGCCAAGGGGTAAAAGAAACAACCCAGCGTCACTTTCCAGCTTGGAGTTGCCAACACCCAGAATCATGGGTTTAACATAGAGTATTTTGAACGACTGTTACAGATTTGACCAAGCAAGAGATTGTCAAAGTCTTGTTAACTCTGGAAGCTTTTACACTTGCTCCAGTGTTGCCACATGGAGCTCTCCTGGGGGAAGACATCCCCTGACTGGTAAGACCAGGACAGAACTCTACCCATGCTCCCCTTATGCATTTGGTTTGGATCCAAACTTCCAACCATCAGAATCAATCTCCTTGCATGTTACACTGCGTTTTACTTGTGACTATTTGGGACAAATGGCTTTATGGCTTTGTGGCTTTTGTCATTTTTTTTCCTTCCCTCTATTTTTCCCTTTCACACAGGGTTGTTGCACATCGCCCAGGCTAATCTCAAATTTACTATAGAGCTGAAGCAGACCTTGAGCTCCTGACCCTCTTGCCTCTACCTCACAGGCACTGGGATGGCAGACGTGGGAGGCCCACTTCCCTCTGTGTTTTATGCCTCCTAAAAAAGGGGAAAATGAAAATAGCCAACAACGTGCTGTGGAAAACACACATGAGCATCCACATGTGTGCTTACACTAGCATTTTCATCTTGAAATTACTAATAACCTTTCTACTCAAAATGGCATTTACTCAGGAATATTGACAAATGAAAACATGGGTCCCATTGAAGATTTGCCACAAAAAAAAGAGGATCGGGGGGAGGAGGAGGGGGGAGGAGGAGAAGAGGAAGAAGAAGAAGAAAAGAAGAAGAGAAGAAGAAGAAGAAGAAGAAGAAGAAGAAGAAGAAGAAGAAGAAGAAGAAGAAGAAGAAGAAGAAGAGGAGGAGGAGGAGGAGGAGGAGGAGGAGGAGGAGGAGGAGGAGAAGAAGAAGAAGAAGAAGAAGAAGAAGAAGAAGAAGAAGAAGAAGAAGAAGAAGAAGAAGAAGAAGAAGAAGAAGAAGAAGAAGAAGAAGAAGAAAAGAAGAAGCTGCAATTTTTAACAAGACCACTGGGGAACTGAATGTCCAAAGGGATTTCAAAAGTACCAATGCAGCGGAATGTTCTTAACTCAGCCAACTGTATAAAGTAAGCCTTGAAGAAGAGACAGAATTATCTTCATGTGGAAATTTTGTCCCAAAATGTAACAATTTTTAGACATGATTCACTTTTTCAAAAAAAAATGGCACTTGTCATGTTGCTAATATACAATAATAAAGTTTAAGATATGTAAGTTGACATATATTACATAAAGCATTTGAATTAATTATATACAATCTTTGATTGTTTCCAACACAACATTTTTCTCAACAAAACATAACTATGACACTGAACTAGAAACAAGAAAACTACCTTACCTCACAAGTACTGAGAGACTAAGTATGGTCACTTTTTAACAAGAATTGTGTTCACTCAGTAACATTACTGTGAATGGATTCTAATTTGATAAACTCTGGAACTCTTTCTCAGAGGAATTCAGCTGGGATTTTAAGCTATTATCCTCCCATGACTCTCTCTGGGCAGATTAATATCCATGCAGGAGAGAACAGACAGAAGACAGGGAATAAGGGACAGGCTGCAAGTCAGAGAGGCATTTCGTGTGACAGAGAGATGGTGGTTTCAGCAGCAGGTGTTTTTAAAAAAATCCCCAAATCCACTGAAATCAAAAGACAGATGGACAAAGTGTGCCTCTCTGACCTTATTCATGCCAGAGCCAGCTTTTAGCCTGTGGTCTACCCATTATCGTGGTCCTTTACAGCATCTCTTGACATCAATATTAACCTGATTCACCCTGTAAAAGAACAAGAAACTAGAGAGATGGAGGGGCTGTTGTATACTTGAATTTGTTTCCCAAGGAAACATCTCAGAGATGAGTGCAGACCAGCCATTACCCCACCCAACAGAGGCATCCTATGCCAGCATAAAATACACTGTCAAGCACAGTGTGTGCGTCCCTTTCGTGACCTGCTCTGTGTGAGTAAAACTCCCTCTAACCTGTGCATCTTACCACCTGCAAACGCTTTAGGAGAAAGATGTTGGATAACCATCCCAGTTTGGAAAAGAAGAGGCTAGTGTCAAATTACCTCAGTCATCCTATAGGGAAAACGAGCAAGGTAGCTGTGTACCACTCAGGTCATGCCCCCAGCGCTGGCACAATGCTCAACCCTAGGAATGCCTTGGTGAGTGCTGAACTGTACTTCTGAGTCCCCTGGCACCGACCTGCTTAATCTCGTGATGTGTGTTAAAGATGGCCCACACATTTGAACATAAGCATTTATACACCACCTCAGGATTTAGCACCTCCTTCAGCTGTAGTTTCTGCTTTTCCTTCCCTAGTCTTTCCAGAGTCCAGAGTCAGCAGTGTTTGGGTTTAATCCCATATCTCATACTATTCAAATCTCATCTGTGCTGAGTCGAATCTAATGTTAGGCATCGTTGCTGAATGAGAGAGAGAATCCATCCACTGGGACAGCAGGTGTTTTATGTACAATGGACACAGGAAGAGAACATGAGAGCAGCAAGCAAACGTGCAACAAGCAAACGACCCTCGCGTGGAACAATCCACTCTTTCACTGAGGTGTCCTGCCTGTCACCTCTCCCCTTGCCCTCTGATTTTCTCTCTAGGTTTCTCATCTCCTCCTTGGGTCTGTATGTTCTTCTTTGCCAGGCTCGTGTGTGTGTGTGTGTGTGTGTGTGTGTGTGTGTGTGTGTGTGTGTCTGTGTCTGTGTGTCTGTGTGTCTGTGTGTCTGTGTGTGTTGGAAAGGTGTGTCTGTGTATGCATATCTGTGTATGTCTGTGTGTCTGTCTCTGTGTGTGCGTATCTCTGCATGTGTATCCGTGTGTCTCTGTTTCTCCATCTCCATGAGTCTGTTTCTCTCATATGTGTATGTGTGTGTGTGTCTATGTGTCTGTGTGTGTGTCTATGTGTCCATGTGTGTAACTGTGTGCCTGTGTGTCTATGTGTCTATGTGTGGGTGTAACTCTGTGTGTGTGTGACTGTGTGTGTGTAACTGTGTGTCTGTGTGTGTGTGTCTGTGTGTGTGTCTATGTGTCTATGTGTGTATAACTATGTGTCTATGTGTGTGTGTAACTGTGTGTGTGTGTGTGTGTGTGTGTGACTGTGCGTGTGTTCCTTTTTACCAGGGTATTTCACAGTACCCTCGGGAGAGCAGTATGACAATGACACTCAGATTGCTCATCTCAGCTCCCCTATCTTAAGGATGGCTTCTGTCCCCAAAGGAAGGATGGATGCCTAGAGTCAAAAAAGCTGTAGCTGGTGCTGGCACCATCCACAATGAAACATGCAGAAGTCATGAACAAAGCAAACCTGGATAGAATCCCCTATATTCCAGCATGCCCTGGTAAAAAATCACAGCCATCCATGGGCTAACTTGGGAAAGTCTACAGAATTTAACACAACTTAGAAAAAAAATCAAGAGAACACTTGTCAACTCCTTATCTATGAGCTGTTTATTGGGGAAAATTATTTGCACTAAAAAGTATTTTTAAATAATCTGTTTTTAAATCAAGGCATATTTAAATAAAAGTAGAATCACAAATACCACTGGCTTCTAAGACAGCTTATATACGGATGTATAGATCAAAGCACTCAGGTATGATGACTTGAAATAAGATGGATTTTTACATCTGTAACTGATTCTTTGTCCTGAAGTTCTGGCTTTGTTTAATGTTTCTGACAGGAATTATTACAAATTTACACTTACTTGATTTTTCTTCCTCCTTTCCCTTCTATCCCAAAATATGCACATTTCTATACTTAGCCAATGTAAGCATGTGCATTTTTAAAATGTCACACCTGTTAGCACTGGTGGCCTCTTCTTAGAGACCTTGACAAAAGCCACCCCAGGTGTGCACTTCAGTAAAAACTTAAAAAGCATTAGATAATTGATCCTATCTTAGATTTATAATGGCATACTAATTCTATCAAACTTGGAGTTTTGAACTAGCCTCTATTTTAAATAAATCAATAGTTTTGAAAGAAGTTTTCTGAGAAATACAGCCTTTTATATGCAACAAAATAAAAATATTAAAAGTCTAAGCCAAATCTTGCTCTCCAATTGCATCCAAAATATTTTAAATATTTATATATGGATTTCAAAGACATCTCACCATCATACTGACTTGTCTGTTGTGTCTTTGCCTCTATTAAAAATGGTACTTTGTTCTAAAGTACTTTTCTTAATGTTGATTGATAAGCCTGACACTTGGATCAACTGGGCATCTTCACAGTCTTGCACATGCAAAGCCGTTAGAGCCCCTGTATTCTCTAAACAAATCACTTTAGTGACTCACCACAGGGGCCAAGTGTGGTCTCCAAACCGTAAGATGCGGCCAGCCTGGTTAAGGTCAGCGCCTCAGCTGGTGACGGCACTGTGTTGACAGTTGCCCTATTTGAGTTACAAAAGCTTGATCATCTTTTTTTTTTTTTTTTTTTTAGCATCATATTCCTGTCTGTTGTCGTTTTGAACAAAGCTCAGAGAGCACACCAGTAAGTGAATCATCATGAAGCCCTTAGCAATATTTCCACACCACCCATGCACTCCTTGGTTTAGAATCATCTCTTTGCCAGCTTCACTACCATAGTCTCCCTAACACTAATCTTTGAGTCTTTGGTATTTCTTAAGTACACCTTTGGCACCTAGTTTTCCCAATCTACTTTATCAATAACAGTTCTTTGAGTGAAATACTTCATAGGACACAAACTTCAGACCCTGAATTCAGACGTCTCACTCAAACTCAAGAACACGATGAGTCACTTCCCACAATTTCATAAACCTATCCGACTTGCTAAATCGTCACCCTTCAAACTGTAAAACATAGGGACTTATCTAGAATCCTCTCCCCAAAGGCATTCTCTGAGATTTTGTTAAGTGGTAAGTGATTGACTACTGTACAAAAATCAGTGCAATGTTTCATCGGGGCACCTCTCGTGAGCTCTTAGCGAGGTGAAGCAATAGTGTCATGTCTAAATTCTATTATTCTCACCAACGTTCTGGCGTGGGTTTTTAAAAACTTATTAAACCTACTAAAAACACGTTCTTCCTGCCTACCCTTTTCCTGAGCTTCAAAGCCTATAAGGAAAAAAAAAAGTCCATAATAAAGTTTAAACTCTTAAAGGCCCATCACAAATTTTAATCAACCCGTAGAACTTAAAGATGATCCTGTATGCAATGCTAATTTATTACATTTCATCCTTAAAGAGAAGTCTGTTAAGACCAAATAAGAATAATCAACAGCAGCAACAACAACAACAGTAGATCCGCCTGGGGGACTCCAGTTGTTACTGTCAGCAAGGAAGCTGCAGTGTGTGCTGGCCCCGTGTTGAACCGCCACTCGTGGTTAAAGGACAGTAATGACCACCCAGCACAGTGAAGGAACGAATCTCATCCAGTCAAGAAAATTAGATTCATTCCACCTTTAACCCTCAGGGTCACAGCATTATCAACTTAGTTCTCCTCTCTCTCTCTCTCTCTCTCTCTCTCTCTCTCTCTCTCTCTCTCTCTCTCTCTCTCTCTCTCCTTCTCTCTCTCTCTCTCTCTCTCTCTCTCTCTCTCTCTCTCTCATATGCACTACTTTTCAATAGAGTGGCAGAATTTAAGTGAGGAAGTGGCCTAAGAATTTTAATCTAACAGGTTAACCAAAGATCAATCCCTTTCTATCTGGAAAAAAAAAAAAACAAAAACCAAAAACAAACAAAAAACCCACCACCACCACCAAAACCGAAAACCCCTTTTTTCTAATGCATCAATCCACATCTTTATGATAAAACGGACATACTTCCGATCTGTGTGATGGCACTAAGGGTTGCTGGGTAATACCCATTCCTCTCTCCCCTTGGTTCGCATGCATCTCATCATTGAGATCAAGTGCACTGGTAATTAGTGTTTTCTATTAACATCTTCACTATAAACAGTTCAGGCATTTAGAAACAAAATAGCAATGAACTTAACAGTTACTTTAATTCATTTTATAAATGAGCAACTGAGAATTTTGCTCCAAGTGGTCACCAGTGTAGCCCATCCCATAGATGGCATTCTCCGAAGTGTAAGGCACAATGTGGTAGGAATGCAGCTCTTCATAGTAGAGAGACTGGGAACAGCACTCCTGTACCATAAACTTCAGCCGTTTTCTTGTATCAGAATAAGCAGTCTTATAGCAGGGAGCTTCCTTGAAGTATTCATAACTCTCTTTCTCCGTCTCTAGGTGTATCTTCCTCAGCAAATTATTAATTAACACAGACCTTCTTAGGTAGGTTTCTGGGTCTTCAAGAAACCTGAGCTTCTCCAGAGAAAGTTTGAGGATACAAGTCCTGTCTTCGGGTAATATCAGGTGCTAGGAAACAAACAGAGCTGTTACTCTCCACACAGGACACGGAAAACTAGTGCTTTGTGTTACCAACCACACTCAAGAGGGAGACTCAGGGAGAAAAGTAAATCCTTACTTTTGGAAAATACCCCTGGTAATCTTGATGTAAATCTTCTTCTTCTGCATATTTTCTCTTAAAGTAGGCTACTTTCGACGTTGTTAATGAATATGATAGTACTCCTCTTGGATAAGCTAAAACAGAAAAACAGTTGGAGGAGGGTCAGGCTGCCAGTATTGTGACAAAGAACATTTCATCACGTGGAGACCATTCACAAGCATAAATCCAGCCACCCCAGAGAATGCCACCCTCCCCAAACAAGCAGCGCTGTCCTTGGCAACTGTCTTAAGATCATAAGACCATCAGCGGAGAAATGCCATTTCAGACACAAAATAGATGGTCGGGTTTAGAGTTCTACGTTCCTTTCCTTATGCAGCCCCAGAAATCAAACTCAGTTGACGGTTTAATTTTGTGCCTTTTTGTGCCAAGACATACCCAAGTTTGATACACAAAGCATAGTAGAAGAGGCTGCGTGATTTTCCCTCATTCTGTTTGTTAACCTTTGTGACACTCAGGAGAAAGGTAATACTTCTAGGCTAATCAAGTTGACATAGAGTAGCTGGTGCCCAATTACACCTTTAAAAATAATGGCATAATTCCTAAAAACAATGAAACATTTTGTCCCGGAAGCCCACAGATAAATGTAGTCTTCACCCCTCCTCAAGGGAACTTCTCTCTGTAACCGGAAACCACAGCCCATCAAAGTGCAGAGTTGTGGAGCTAAAGGACATCTACAAGACACACCCACACCTAGAGCTCAGGGACCGTAGAAGAGGGGGCGGAAAGAGCTAGAGCCAGAGGATTAGGGCGTGTGCTGTGAGATTGTGTCTCCAAGCAACATCAGAAGCTACACACAAAGTCTCACCAACGTGGACGCCCAAATGTGAGCTGAGCAAGGGTGGACAGAACAAAAGGCCGAGAGGTACCAGGTCTGCACAAAGAACGACAGGCAACTTAAGAAAGCTGGGAGTGGGAGATATGGTCCTCCTAGGGAAGAGCACAGCAATTGTCCAGTGCCAAATGCATTCAACCATGAAAATGGATACAAGTAACAACATGTGGACTAAGAAAGCTATATATAGAAATATACAAATACATATATGCCATGCAAAATCAACCGATTAAACTTCATGATTCATTAAAATCCATGAATTTGAAGAAGAGTGGGAGGGGTGTTTAGGAGAGTTTGGAGGAAAGAAAAGGGGAAATTTAATTAAAATACAATTTCAAAAATAAACAAATTTTAACTAATTAATATAATGGTCCCGACATCTAGCATAATTGAGGGTAATAATGAGAGATGAGTGTGTGTGTGTGTGTGTGTGTGTGTGTGTGTGTGTAAACTGTAGTGTAATAAGTGAAAGTAGAAAACCTTTGTTTCCTCCTTGAACACGCAACTGAAGATGAGGATTCTGCCTTTAAGGAAAAGCTGTTTAGAGGTCTCAGATTTCCAAAGGAGTTCTCAGAATGTACTCTAGATGGCGCTGTGGCCACAGAAAGGAAGCGCGATCAAACTTCCAGCACAGCGGATTCCAATTCAAAAACAGCGAATGTAGAAAACAGAATCCAGTTTGGTAGTCATTTCAACCTCCAGGGTCCAGAGTGGAAAGAAAACTGATATCTGAACTTAGTCTACTTCACCCTAACCAAATAGTTCTGTTAGAACCGTATGATTCACAAAATAATAAAGCATATAAAGACATGTGGGTTAAATGAATTTACACTGACATTTGAGAGCTTTTGCAAGCTTAAATGTGGAAAATATGCTCTTCAATAACCTGCTTTCTGAAGTGTTTCCTTCATCTTGGAGCCATGCCTGCATAGCTTCCCACAGCCCTCCTGCAGCTGGATGCTCTTCCTGAGCCACCAATAAGGAAAAGTTACACACCTCACCTCAGGCACCCCAAATTCTCTCTGCTGTCACCATGAGTTATAAACCCAAGAGAGCTGTAAGCTAGTGTGAGCATGCTTCATTAAGGAATCCAGGTTCAAAGCACTTGTGTGTCTGACCTGAAGGGATAAGGTAGGGATAAGGACACGTAGCCAAAGCTCTGTGCCACAGTTCCTTAATTTGATGAACAAAACACAGCTTATGTCCATTTCGCACTTAATTGAAAGGGTTAGGGAAAAAATAAAACCGACCAAATAGATAAAACAAATGAATCCACCCCTAAACACAGTTTTCTCTCCTTTTCCTTTCTTTCTGTTTGTTTGTTTTTTCCTTTGTTTCCTTTTGTAAGATATAGACTGCTAGGGTTACATTGAAAGCTATTTATCAGACAGCTAGATAACAAAACCTTGTTTACCCCTCGTGAGAATGACTCCTATTGTGTGTGTGCACATATGTATGAATATATGTGCCTGCATGCGTGTGGTATATGAGTATGTATGTGTTCCTGTTGTGCACGTCTACACACAGGTGCACAAACATGTGTGCACATACAAGCGGAGGCCAGAGGTCAACATGGGTTTTCTTTCACGATTAATCTCTGCCTTTCTTATTTGAGATGGGGGCTCTCACTGAACGTAGACTCACAAATCGGGTAGACTAGCTAGTCAGTGATCCCTAGTGACCCTCTTGCCCTCACCTTATTAGCGTTCAGATTGCAGGTCTTTGCCACAGCCTGGCTTTTACATGCGTGCTTGGGCTCCAAACCCAGGTCGTTCTCATGCTTGTCAGCCAGCACTTAACCTGCTGGACATTCATGTCTTCTGTTCCTCTTTAATCTAAGTGACGTAACAGCGGGTCTTGAGTGTTAAGCATCAGAGTCTCCTGGAGAGCTTAACTACTGGGCCCTTCCCTCACCTCTTCTAGTGGGTCTGGAGGGGAACTTTTGCACCAAATCAAACTGAGATCTATGCCAGCTAGCCTGGGACCACATTTTGATTGCCCTAGTGTTACAGTACCAGGCAACTGTACCAGTGGGCCCTGAAGAGTTGAACTCAGCCAATCAACTGACAGCCAAACACCTGGGACGATTGCTATTGTTACTGTAGCTATTGCCTCCCTCTATCTGCTTCGGTGTTTGTCTTGTTCTTAGCACCATGACCAAAGCCAGCTCACATTTTAATTACACAGTAAAGAATGAAGTCCACTTTCAACAGGAGTCCCCGGGTTCACCTTAAGAGCATCAGTGCTTATTACTAACATGGCCCTTGCGCAGGTCAAAATGTTTCTTGGCAGGATCTAATGAATTACTCCAGTAAAGGGAAGAGTGAGGAAAGACTTGGAAATAAGAAGCACAACCTTGCCACAAGCAGCAGTGTTTCCATCTACACATGAGTCCTTTATTGGACATTGGCTTGCTTTACCATCTTAAGTATGCAGCATGTGTAGCCATTCCCGAGTGACACCACGGACTGCAAATTGCAGCCTGGAGAACCAGGTATCAATTTACTGTCCTGTCCTCCACACCCAACTGATCTACCAGGGAAGCTATTTCAACTTAACAGATCAAGATATATAGATATAGACATAGACATAGACATAGACATAGACATAGACAAAGACATAGACATAGACATAGACATAGACATAGACATAGACATAGATATAGATGGATGGGCGGCATGCATGGATGGATACATGAATGGATGCATGGATGCATGCATGGACAGACAGACAGACCGACTGATAGATTGATTCTGGGTCACTATATTCCAGAAGTTACACAAAAATATAAAATGCATGAGACCCTGAAAATAAATATTCAGATGTCTAGACCTGAGCCTGCTACTGCTGGGCAAGGAAGACTCTTAGTTTATTGTTCTTGAGGGAAACACACACACACGCACACACACATGCGCCCGCACACACACGTGTGCGCACACACACACACACACACACGCACGTGTGCACACACACACACACACACACACACGCTGCTGATGAATATCTGAGCACCTTTTGCATCTGCTGTCAGTTTGGCAAGTCCCTCCATGCTGACCGCCTGGCTCTTTGCAATGTTTTCCACATCACATTTGGAAGATGGTTTTAGCCATCTCGAGGCTAAAGTATGTAGCCAACGTAAGTTGCTACATCTGCTACTTGCTGGATTAAAAAAACTCAAAATCTTCTAAGCTGGCAGCTACACCTTGGTCCTGCTTTTCAGCCTCCTCTGAGTGCAGATGAGGAAACCAGGGCCCAGAAGAGACTCTAGCTGACAGCCAGTTGTGTAGCTAGGAGTTGGGGGTCTGGAAGTGGGTGGAGGCATAGATTTACTCTCAAGCTCTCTTACTTCTTAGCCGTGTGACCTTAAACCAATTGCCTAAACTTGTCACCAATCTTTGTTTAGTGGGGCTGAGCATGTACTGTGGCATCACACCTAATATACGGTGAGCCTTACATCAAACCACAGTTCTAATAATGACTGCCAATAAACCCAGACCGGTCTCACAAAAGCCAAATGCTCGCCTCCCTACCAGCTCTGACCTAAAGATCATTTCCACCACCCAGCCACTCGGAGAGGATAGTTACTAGTTGAAAACCTCCAGGAAGATAGCTCAGATGGTCAAGGTGAACGCCATTATACAAATCCCACAACAGCTCTGAGAGAGTGTTTCCGGCGTATTGCTTATTGTTATACATCTGGGGCTAAAGGAAAAGAGGACTGTCTGCTAACATTTAGTTCGTCTTCTGGATAATTCATTAGTGCTAATCTGAATAATCAAAGATGTCCGCTTGTCGAGGTTGACTTGACAGAGGTAAATGTGCTTAAGTTCCAGCAGCCAAAAAAAGCTTGCAAGTCACCTAAAATCCAACGAAATAAACAAGACCAAAATGACTTAATACGCCCTTAGAGTCAGCATGCTTGGGTCTGGGAATAATATACAAGCTACAAGACTGAATTGAGCTGAGCCGGAATTTTTTTTCTGAAGCAAAATAGCTAATGCCGGTTTGAACATAAAAATTATTTTTAATGCTGTCACCTCTGGGTTACACGAAATGTCTGTGCCAGGCTCCACGAATGTCACAACATAAGAGCTCAACAAGTAACGCAACAAAAGCCCCAGATCAGAGTGACCCGCCTGTCATAAGAGCTCGGGCAGGGCAATTCATACATATGTCTTTAAATAAATGCTTAAAATGCAATTACAAACGATTGTTTCCTTATTGTTCTGCCTTTGCCTCCAGGCAACTGGAATCCTGTTAGCGTTCAAGTGATTTCATTTGGTAGGAGGCCCAGGGACAGTACATTAAAGAAACATCATCAGCAAATTAATTTATAAACACTTTGAAAGGGCAGACAGCAGCAAAAGACCAATCCCCGGCTCAGTAATTTGTCTTTTTAGGTCAAAGGAGACACCCAGGAAAGAGTAAGGAGTGGGTGTGTTTAGGACTTTCATCTCAGGAGTCTTTCATTCGCCCCAGTGCTCTAATGAGCAGCACATGGTAAAAAGTCCAGCTAGAGGTGAGCATCCTAGCCATGGGCAGGAGGAGCAGGAGGCTGATCTGGGGGTGGGGGGTATTACACACTAACCACAGCTGATGCCCATCGTAGATAAAGCACGGTCTTATCAGTTCTCTTTTTGTGATCTCAGCCTGGCATTTGGCCTTTGAAAGCAAGCCTGCCTAAGTCATGCTGAGGCAATAGGAAAAGTATCTCATGTGATAGTTTTTATCCTAAGGCTGCAGATACTTTGGTTTCAATTTAGCTAATCCAGGGCTGGTGATGGTAGAGCGTTCAGCTTGCATGCACAGGACTTGGGTTCAATCCCCGGTATAGCCAGAAAAATACAAAAAAACAACGACGAGAATTGTCTCACCTGACCTGTTAGCCACGGTCTTTGGTTTCGCTGCATGCCTTAAAGCACTCCACCAGGACAAAACCCAGTTCTGTAATTTGTTCTGTGTCTTTGGGAAAGAGCCTGGCTTCTTTTTTCATGGGGTGGGAGTTGGGGGTGATACAATTTTCAACTGACTGATTTGTATGTCATTTGGCTGAGATGACGCTCTAAAATCACTTTCTTGGGTGTCTGTCACATGCGCTCATAATTTCAGTTCAATCAGTTATGTGTCGTTATTGCAATGACCCTTTTTCAAGAAACCATGAATATATCTGGCTCAGAAGCATTCTAGTATATGTAGGACATTTGTGCCCTCACTGGAGTGAACCACTGGTTACATAAAACATTCATGCGTGTGTGTTCCTAAAGGCAGACAACAGGAGCAAAGTCCAAGGTGGCCCTAGCCTGCTTCCCATGAACGTACAGCTTTGCTGATATTTGGCGCTGCTCTAGCTCATTCTGCCCATACCCCCACCAACACCCAGAACCTTCCTATATGCTCTGCTCTAAGGCGACAGAACTTAGTGTCGGTGTTTAGCTCCGAATCAATGGAGCAATCAGTTTCTTCAGAGTTACCGTCTACTCTGAGCACAATATTGATTTTTATTGGCAGTTTCGGGTTCCCAACAAGTTGCGGATTCTGGAAGGCTTTCGTAGGGATGTCCAGAGATACTGGTGGCCAGTGATTTCTCAAGGTAGCAGCAGCGTTGTCTGCCCTGGGATTCCTGATCCCCTGGTAGAGTCCAGAGCACAGATATGAACTACTGAACAGAGCGTCAGCAATCCCCCGAGCCCATCCTGTTCTACTGATCACTGAGCCAGAGAGAACACTGCTAAACAAGAGGTGAACAGCCAGGCAATGAGGAAGTTATGATGCACCACAGCCAGACTTCTCCAATAAGGCAGCCCTGCCAACGACCGAAGCCAAAAACAGCGAGCTTGCAGAGTACACCTCGTGATTTACAGCTGTCTGGGGGAATGGTGTCCCCATTCCCAGCATCCTTCACCTCACAACACAGGATTGACAGAGAAAGAAAATTGGCCAAGCAACTACCTTTCTGGATATGACATATTCAAAAATTATCTCACTGATAATATCTAGAGAGACACTTTAACGCTTGTGTGTACCCAGGGCCAGTGCTGAGAGAGTCGAGTTTTGACCCCTGACCTGTGGGTAACAGTCTTTTAGAGAGTCCTAGTCGGTATCATTCACACCATCTTTTGTTTATAACTTACCCATCATCTTTTATTTGAGTGTGTCAACAAAACACCCACCCCCACCCCCATTGCCCAGAACCCTCATTCACTTCTCCAGGAGCCTTTGCTCTGTTCTTACAAGGCTTTATCCTTGATCTTATGATGTCTGGTTTGAGTTCACAACTAGAGGTTCTCTAGCAAGAAAATGATCTTTTACCAGTGAGGTGCCTTCCTTCTATGGGTATGGGGCATCCTTGAATAGCACGGTATTCAAGTTCAGGAAATCCCCCAAAGCCACTGGCTGTCTCACCCCAACAGGACATATATGGACAGAATTGAGCCTTTGAGCTCCTGGTTCCCACTTCCCTTTGAAAATATCCCCAGCTTTTCGTGTCCTGGCCCTTTGGATAAGCATCTGGAGTCTCACAGACTCTCTACTACATCTCTGCAATATTCCCAGTCTCAAACTTGTGTCTGTCTCGTCCCCATCCATCCATCCATCAGGATTTAGACGTCTCCTATCTCTCTGCTGTTAGAAAGACTCTCTCTTAAGAATCTAAAAGCAAACCGTTGGGGTTTCCCCTAAATATAAGGCTACTTTTCTAGTACTGGACACATTATAAACCTTTACGGCCTTTCACTTGTTACCCACACTGAGGATTATTAGCAGAAATTGGATGGGTCTGTGTTGGTGTCTTTGTATAATTTTGACTGGAAAAAAAATTAAAGTTATTGTGTTAGAGTAAGAGGGGAAAATAAAGTACTAGAAGTACTTAAATAGATGACTTATTTTTAAAATTCAAAGCTAAATAAGGAGACATAACAAGACTGGCTTCTGCAGGCCCCCAGGCCCAACATGAAGGCAGGGTTCTCTTCCTTAGCCTCAGCTCTGAGTTTGGTCAGTTCGTGACTGCCTCTGTTTCTGAAAAGGCTACTTTTCATTTTTACGTTTCCATTTTAATACTTGTATTTTTATATATTTTACATTTCACTTCACATTTACGTTTTTATGTAGATTTCAGAAGCCAGTGCTACTCCTGCGGACAGTCTAAGCTGGCCATGCGCTTGGCTCTCAGGTGTACCCAGGACTTCAATGTTTTGAAGGTGAAATCGAGTCATGAGCAGGGAGCCAGGAGGTAGAAGCCTTGATGAAGATTTCAAAGACTCCATTGTGTCTCGGGGCATCTTCGAAGCCTTACAGAGGTTTCATGACACGAATCCGAACACGAATGTTAATATGCTCCTAAAATCTTCCCAACAGAGGGAGCCGCCGGAGATGGAAGGCTGGCCCCAGGTCTTAGTTGCATCCCGAAGCCCTTGTTTGCCCTGAGCTTGACCTGGGCATCCTATCCCCAGACACACACACTCTTTATAACCCAGAGAGTGCAAGTGTGGATGGCAGCTACTTGGATGAGGGTCACTACAGATTCATTGTAGCCATGGATCCAACATCACTAGGATTAAGTCCTTTCTACCTTCATAGCATTTCCTTTTTTTAAATTTAGAACTGAATACTATGCCATTTTAAGACAGTCACGTTCACCAAAATCTGCACAGTACATATTCCACATACTGGGCTTTCATAATGACAATTGAGACTAAATTTTGAGAAGCCCTTTGACTTTTTGATTGTAACAGTTGTCGTGATGGACTAGCAAGTGTCATTCACATTAGAGGACACAGCGGTTTTAAACTTCTATGTATATTGCATAAGAAATTGGAGATTAAGATATATTATATAATATAATATATTAGACTAATGCATATATACAGGAACCAATCATCATGGCTGAGAATGAGCCATGCACAGAACACACACCCCCTGGAAGACTGCATTAAGTCTCATCTGCCTCCACAAATTCATTCCTCACAATAAAATATGGTAATTATCACGGAAGACAAGAGGAGGGTGGTTTGGTCCTAAGAGCTAACAAACAGGTTTGGCGTTCTATATATCATTATCTTAGCCTAATAAATGGATGATTTCAAAGTCTCCTGACATTCATAAAGCCACATGAAATCAGAACAAGTTTTTGCATAGGAGTCTAAATGGATTCCCTCCTGCTGCCTGGCTCTGTGGAGAGCACATCTTTTGGAATCTGTCATTGTCATTCTCTGGGCCAGTCACCCCTGGAAGGGTACTGCCCAGAGAGACCTAAGTACCCCAAGTTTCACCATGATAGGGAACTGAACATTTGTTTATGCATCAAATTCAGTCTTATAATTGGGAAGAAAGTAGTTAATTCTCCTTGGTCTCTACCATAAGTCTCCAAGTAAATTAGCAATCCAAAAGTCCCCACAACCTCCTATGGCAACTTGAAGGATTCCCTCATGGTTTCTTTCACCTCAGACCCACACTGCCAGCCTGCCCAGAAAGTCTCCACTTGACATCTTCCAGGATCCAGGTTCCCTCATTTAGGCTCACCCAAGTCACAGGGGTCTAAGAGAGGAAAGTCTGCCAGCCTGCAAACGTCCTTTTTACAGAAAACACTTATTGACTTCTCCCCAGCAACCACCCATATAAACGGCCCCTTCTATTGATCTTGTAAGTTGCTGTGATGCTATGTTAGCATTTATTTCTCTAGATACATATTTAAACATTACTTTCTCTTCAGATGGTGATTACCTGGTAATGCTGACTCAGACCGAACAGTGTACGTCTAGGACAGCCTCAGAAGATTTGGTGAGAACTCCCCTTGGCACATGGAGCATGTCTCACAGCCTCGGGCTCATGAATGGGGACCTGGGATCTTGAAACAAGGAGACATAGTGACATAAGACACCTCTAAAGAATCACAGGGACATGAGTTAGTTATCAGGGCAGGAGAAAGCCGGTGGCGTGGGGGTTGGGGGGCACTGAGACGTTTGAGGTGGGGCTGTTCTGGAATATGGTTTAGACAGAAAGATAAAGCTTCAAACTCACAGGATCACTTAAGTAGGAACAATATCAACTCCCCCTAAGAAATCTGGAAAGTGCACAATAATTCATCTCGCCAGTGATTTACTGGGGGGGGGGGTATTTTGGGGAAATTTGATTTAAAAAAAATCACAGCCAGCTCTTGTATAATTTTAGGCTGCTATCACCCTCCAAAATAACAAAGCAATTAACTCGAGACACCCTAACTTGGTCTTTCTCTGACATACTGACTCTTTCTGGCAAGTTTGAAGTAGCTACTCCACGTTTGAAGATAGTTCTCACCAAAGGGTTCCGTTTAACCACACCTAGTCTGCATGGCTGTGTGCTCACAGATCTCATCATCTTCTATATTTAGAGAGACGGGCTTTCCAAGGGAAGACGGGCATCCAATAAGGACGATCCCATCTAGAGAGGTGAGTTACTATGGTTACTGCTCAGGAGGCTGAGGACCCGTGAACCGCTGCTCCTGGCCAGCTGGACCCTTTCCAGATGAGGATCTAAAACAGAAGCCCGCTCTCCATATGTATTGACTGAATCTAGTGGAGCCCTACTTCGTGTCGTGTCGTTGTTTTATCCATAACCATGGGCCGCCTTTGGGCGCTCCCTGCCTCCAGCTCCCCAGCCTCCGGCAGCCAGGCAAAGCAAAATCAAGGAGGGTGGAAAACTTCTGAGCACTAACCGAACAGTAGTGAACAGAGGGGGAGTCTCAACATCCAATCCTGGCATTTAAAAAACCAAATCAAGTTATTCGGGACCAGTGGCTAGTCACTTTTCAATAGCTGGGGGCGGGGTGGGATCCGAGGCCAAGTCCCTAGTCTCCAGCGGTAGGGGACGCGTCTTCTCTGGGCCTCCGGGTCAGACGCCTGGCTGGAGGGGTCCTGGCATACCTTGCGGAGGGGTCCACTCACCCGAAGACTGCTTGTGCAAATGTTTCACAGCTCCTGTTTTTCGCGAAGGTGTCACTCTTCGGACAGGCTCTGACAGTGACAGCGGCAGCGGCGGCGGCGACTGCAGCTCGGCGGGGCGGCCGGCTCCTGCAGGTCGGTCCCTCCTTCTCTGAAGCGCCTCTCGCTCCAGCTCAGAACGCGAGGCGGGCGCGCGGCTTTTCTAGGCGCGCATTGGACCAAAGGGAGCAGATGTTATCCGGTTGCTAGGAGCGTTGCTAGGAGGCGATGACGCCCCTCCACCGCCCGAAGCAACTTTCCTGAAGGTCTCGGGCGCCAGAGGGGGCTACTGAGAGCCAGTCTAGGAGCTCTTCCAGGAAGGAAGGCTGGGAACGAGGGGTCCAGCCACGGGCCATACTGATTTGGTCCAGAAGAGCTGGCTATGCGGTAGCGTCACGGGCCTGAGCGTTGAGAAGAGTCTCGCGTCCCAGGAAACGGTCGCTTACTGGAGGCTGAATGGGTGTCCCCATGGAAGTTGAATGTGGGGACAGAGGTGGAACTGCACTTAAAGGTGTGAGGGATCCTTTGCCTCGGGGCTGTATCCCACGGTGTTCGTGTTACTACAAGCAGGTTTGAGCCGTTGATGGACTTGAAAGAGGGAAATATTAATCCACGAAACTCAACCCTGAGTCTAATTTCTTTGGGCACCCTATATGGCTGCCTCCCAAGATAGTGTCATTTGGGGGAGGTGACACCGGGTAGACGAGGGGGGTTCCCGTGTCTAATGTACATCCTTCACACAATTAGACTTCATTTAAATGAGAGAAGAAAATAAACCCTTCAATTAATATGAAATTTCCTATAAAAAATAGCCACAGAAATGACACGAGGTTGGAAGAAAAATGTAGGACTTTCCTGTGATCCTGGTCTAGGGAGTGGGAAACGAATATGATCAAAATGCATTGTATACTTATATTAAATTCTCAAAAGACAAATAAATGTATATTTTTAAATGCACCTCAAAAGGTACTTTTCATGAAGGATACTGGGGAAACTATACATGTTTCGGTCATTTTTGCTGTATTGTAAGTTCCACAAAGGTTTGTACCTTCTCCAACTTCTTAATAGAGTTCATTTTGATTCGTTTTGTTTATTTTGTTTTGTTCGCATTCTCAACCATTGCTTCTCGCCGTCGCTACTGTGAAATGACGTTATTTTACTGAGGAATAACGATGGCAAGAACCTCAAAGTGGGAATGTTTGAGTAGCCAATGAGCAAATTCAAGAAAGGAAACCAAAATACCTAGTAAAGAAATTCTGCCTGGCATGCTCCCTTGATGATAAATTTCTCCTAAGAATGGAATACAGAATTTCCCTGGCTCTCTGGGGAGTTGGGCCAGGGCCAGGATGGAAGTCAGCACCCCTGGGATTCAGAAAGATTGTGTTTAGATCCAAGCCATGCTGCTACAAAGCACTGAGTTAAGTATTGTGAGGGGGTAGCCATCTTCAAGGCCAGCAGAGTACAGTGTGATCCCACAGTTCAGAGGTCTCCAGTACCTATTTAATGCCTTTGTCAAACTTTGATCTCTGGACGTGTGTTTGCCCTGAGGTTTGAGGTGATCATGAGCTCATCTGGAACTGTGTAAATAGTAGTAAGAAGCCAAGGCAGGGCAAAGAGCTAGTAATCACAAAGTTACTGCCGTGGGGTGTAAAGGGGGAATCCCTTAGGCAACCAGGAGTATGTCACATTGCCACTTGACTGTTGGCAGCAAGAGACTAAAGGGGGCTGCAACTCTTCCCTTCTTCTCTAGCTCTTCCATGGGACTCTCTGTACCTTTGGCTTTCAGTTCCAGGCACACCGGACCCTCCTCTACCTTGTTTGGAGAAGGCCCCAAGGTCTCCTGTGTTATGTGCACGGTATTTCTTCTTTAATGTGCCTCCCTCTCACCTGGCTTCCTCCCGTTCAGCCTGCAAGATGCTGTTTAAACACACCCTCCTAATTAAAGCCCAACTCACACTCCCCAGCCCACCCTAGAGTACTGATGCCACATTCTAAGAGAGTTCTCTCAGGATAACAGTGAGCGCCTAGCGTGTAGCACACAACGCTAGGTACATGTCAGAGAGCCCAGAGCCTGGGGTCAATGTGGATAGCTCCAGATCTCTGTTTTCCTGAGCTGGGTAGCTATCAGTGCCCCATCCAGACCATGAGGGAAGCCGGGAGCTGCTGTGGTTTTCAGCTAGAGGTGTGGGAAGACTTGGGTGTACTTATGCACCGACTTCGTTTCCTTTTTGAAGACCACTGTCTGGTCTCTATTAGCTCTAGGAAGGACTCAACCCAGAGTCACTCTGGCATCTTCCTAACACTCCTTTCCCAGTCTTCTGAACTGGGTGTGAGTCCTCTGAGTGGAACTGTCCTCTCTTACCTAAAAATGCATCCGCATGGGCCGGGCAACTGCTAGGTAGGTGAAGGGCTTGCCAGGAAAACATGGGGACCTGAGTTAAATCGCCAGAAAGTTGAGCATGATGGTGTGTGCTCCTGAGGCAGAGGTAGACATAGGCATAGGTAGGTAGACAGACAGATAGACAATTGGGGTACACTGCTCATCCCTGCTAATGGGGTTACATCTCAGTAGCAATGCATCTTCTTAGCATGTATGAGCCTGTAGATTTCAATCCCCAGAACTGAGGACAAAAACCCCACCCATAATCACCGGCCATATTACTATGGAAGCAGAGCAAAGAAACCATTTGGGGAGCAGCTTGACTCAGCCAATACGGGTACACGTGCAATGCATCTGAACAGATCAGGGAACCTTGTCTTCTGTGATGTAACTTCCTGGTAACTGCCACACCCCCCTTTTGTGTAGGGCTCCCTTAAGGAAAAAAAAAATGACATTTGAAGACTCGAAGGAAGGTTCAGGGTGATATCAAGATGACAGAGCGGCCTTACGACAAAACTAAAAATAGAATAAAGGCACAGCTCTTAATCACAGAGGACCCGTTGATATCTGCAAAAACTTGGGTTGTTCTTTGGTGACAGTATCTTGCCGCATATCCCAGGCCAGCTTTGAACTCTATTCCTCCTGCCTCAGATTTCTGAGCACTGGGATAACAGGCCTATGCCACTATGTCTAGACTGTGGAACTGCACAAATGCTTCCACACCTGCTAGTCTCCCTTTGAGTTGTATTCCCAAATCCTCCCGGAGAAACATCCCCAGAAACTAAGTCTTACATGAAGGAAGCTTTAAGGTGTCTATATGGTGAATTGGCAAAATATTACTGGAGATGGCTAGCGTTTTCAAAATAACCCTACACCAAGCACTACAGGCTACTAGGGACTGCCGGGAGTAGGGGAAACGTAGTCTTCCCTAGAGAAGAGCACACCAACTGGTTATCCAAACCAAAAAACACATAGATAAGTAACATTATACAGACTGAGCAGGTTGCACTTGCGTGTTTAGGAATGTATGTTAATATACACAGACTGAGCGGGTTGCACTTGCGTGTTTAGGAATGTATGTTTATATACCTAAGCACATAGAGCAGTAATTGATTTAAAAACAGGCCATGAATTTGAAAGAGAGCAAGGAGGAGCATATAGGAGGGCCTGGGAGGAAGGAGGGCGAAGTGGGAATGATGCAATTGCTATATCAAAAGTAAATCAGAGAGGTAAAAGGGTGTTTTACGTTATAGATAAGCCATGCTATAGACTTTTAAAACTACCATATGGGTTAGAAAAATACAAGAAAAAGGTATCTACGGTCATGGAAATGGGTACCACTTCAGCTCTTAAGGATAGGAGCATCTCGGTGAAGTGTGAGGCACAGTCTAAGCAAAGATCACCCAAAGACCTGTTTCTCCTCCATTCCTCTTTCTTTACAGCTTAAGATTTGTGTGTTGATGCCTCCAAACGCCACTTAGGGCTCACTGGGGCGCATATTTAGACGCATCCAGCCTTGCCCAGGCCACCAGTTCAGAGCTCTTTACTCCGGACTTAGAGCCATCATTTCACCAGTGTCCCCGAAACCCTGAAGTGCTTGAAATCCAACGCAACAAGCACATCACTTAGGCCAGCCTGTAATGTCCTAGTGCAGCCATGGGCGAGCGGGAACTCAGGGTTGGTTGGGGAGGAGCTCAGCACCACTGCAGTGACAACACAGGAGAGAAGCTCATTTCAGAGGATGGACAGAAGAGAGGGTATTGGGGTGTGAGATGCTGTCTAGAGGATGCTTACAATATGCAGTTCATTTTTTCAGGCACATAAACCACAATTCCCAACTACTTTAAAAAGAAAGAATTATTACATTTTTATTTAGTGTGTGTGCACATGCATGGGCATGCAGTCCAGGGTCTGTGTGTGGAGGCCAAAGGACAACTTGCTAGACTTGTCTTGTTCATTCACAATGTAGGTCTAGGAGATGAAATGAGGGGCTCTGGCCTGAATGCCTGCCTTCTTAAAGACTGGCCATAGATCAAGTCACTTCAGTCTCATGCCTTTCTTCCTTTCCTTCCCTTTCCTTCCCTTTCCTCCCCTTTCCTTTCCTTTCCTTTCCTTTCCTTTCCTTTCCTTTCCTTTCCTTTCCTTTCCTTTCCTATTCATAAGGCAGAATACTCCCTGAGAACACAGGAGGACTCTAAGGTAACAAGGTCTCAAGTGGAGAGGCAGTCAGCAGAAAGCTATGGTCAAACAATGGGTTCAGACTATGGAGTGAGAAACCTTTCTCATGCAGATATGCCCTCATTTAGGGCAAGTGGCACTAATGCCTCAACTAACATTAAAATGGTTTGCTAAAATAGTGAAAATAAAGCACCCAAGAGGACAATGGTGTTGTTTTTTTGGTTTGGAGGATTTGGATTTTGCCTTCATGCTAGACTCTTAACAGCCTGGCTCTCTCTCCTTCAAACTCACTGCATTTGTATACTGTGAACTAATTAGAAATGAGTAAACACAAAAGATTAAGATTTCTGGACAAGGGCGTCACTGAAGGGGAATCACCTCCACTCGGCATGTGAAAACCCACATCTGCCCTCATCCTGATATTTTCATAGATCCTTACCCAATATTTTTATTGATTTTAAATTCAGTCCCGTAAAGCACTACACATTTGCTTCACGATCACCATAAAAAGCCCCCATCGTTCTGAAGCTAAGTAAACCAGGTAATGCTTACGGTTTTGACATGCAAGTGTGAGGCCGGGAGAGTTTTGAAGTTATTGTTTTTGTATATGGTAACGTAATCTCATTCAGCCTCATGAAACTTACACGTTTCATGCTGCAAAGCATCTTTAACATAAAACACTTGACACCTGTGCGTACAAACCACTGGCTGAAACTCTTTTGACAAGACCAATAATAGCGCTTTTACAGAATTGACTGCTTCTCGGCTTCGAGCTGCCCTGAGCTCAGTACCAGCAGACATTTTGAACAAACCCAGGCTAACTCGGCTTCTAGGCTTCATTTTTAAACAAAAAGCAATTCAAATTTGTCCTCATGCATTTAAATGTCTAATACAGAAACAGATTTCAGGCTGCATAAAATGTGCTTTTCCACGTCACTGAGACTGAGCATCTTGTATGATTTGCGGAAGAAAAACTAACTCTTCCTGCCATGCATTCATTCGTTATCACAGGCAAACAATTTTCTCCATTCTAATGGGTTCTCTCAAAGGTTGTTTCCAGCACAAGATTATCAGCAACCTATATCTTTCTGATGGCCTGGAAGAGGCATGGGACGTAAGAGTGGATTAGTAGTGTTTCAAAGCGAACATGAAATCAGAAACAGTACAGAAGTTAGAAAAAGTACACTAGTGTTAAGATTCACAGTTTAAAACTACCCAAACCACCTCCACCCCACATGCTAATTGTTTACTGAAGGAAGTAAATTGTGAAATGGATACATTTTAGTAACTGTCTATTCTTTTCACAGAAATGTATCCAACCACATTTTAACCATGTACCCTAAAGTCAAAGGTGTCATACTAGGAGAAGCATGGAGCTCCCAAATTGAATGCCCTGATGATTCCTTTTCTTTATCTTACAGTGCACATGCCCTGAGGGGCATGCAGGCCTTGCCAGAAATGCCTAGGAAGTCCTTAGAGAAACTCAAGGCAGCCCTTATTTGACAACGACCTGGCTTTGAACAATAAACTTATCAAAAACTCGGCTTGGAAATCCAGGAGAAGACCCAATTTTATGCTAAAAAGAAAAAAGAAAGAAAGAAATGCTATAATTGAAATGTAAAAAACAATTGCCAACCACCAAAGAGCAAGAGCAGGGAAGCAGGCAGAGTTGATAGCGGGGAACCAGGACCAGGGAAGAGGTGATCTTATCATGTCGCAGTACCTACAGCATCCAGCCAGGAGCAGAGCAGCCCTGGGAAGGGAGCCCTCCCTGCGGAGAACAGCTTCACAGAGGGTAACACCTCCTCAAGATGTCTCCCAAAATAGTTACATGTGCTCAGGATGAATGAGTCATTCACGTTTGCATTTTTTATGCAAGTTCTTCAAGGACACCCATCAAAAGTTGAGCTACGAAAGAAAACCAATGAAATGTTTTAAAACAACAGAACTGCACACAGTATGCATATGGCGAAACATGGATGTGTGAATGTGAACAACTGTTTCAGATGCCATATGAAGACTAAAAAGAAAAATCAGAAATGCTCAGATTTATCTTACACTGGGAACACAAAACATTGCTATAAAATCTTGGATGGTCCTTAAAAAATGAGTTTTTAATCTTTACTTTTTCTGGGAGGTAATGAAAGTGTATTAACAAAGGGAGTGCTTGAGTGAAGGGTGGACGGCCAAGAGAAAGTGCTAAGGTGGGTTTAAGAACCCTTTTCAGTGGGGGCTAGGATGCGGTGGGTTTCTTTCCACAAGCTATTCAGATTCCATTTTGGAAATGAGGTGGGACAACTAATTTAGTACCTTCCCTGAACTCAAATTGTTATAAAGGGATTTGTACCCTCAACTGAAAGATGGACAGTCCTACAAAATAAACATGGAGTTGTAAATTGTTATTTTGTCAGTGTTTAAACAAACCTGGGCCAGCAAGATGGCACAAGTCAAAATGCTTGCCATGGAAGACGCTGACCCAAGTTTGATCCCCAGTAAGTAAGAAAGAATGGAAGAAGAAAGATGAGTCTACAAGGCTGTCCTCTGACCTCCACAGGCAACAATGGCATGTGCACTACCCGTACACACCATGCTTACACACACACACACACACACACACACACACACACACACACACACACATACATGCAGGCAAGCATGCACACAAACACTTTAAAACCTTTTAAATCAGAACCTAACATTTTCTCAGAGGCAGAATCACTAAAGAACATTCCAGCTGTAACTTTCAGCAAAATTACTGGCAGAGATCTAAAAGTGTCAATTACTTTGATACAGCAACATAATAAAAATGGATCTGACCTTAATACAAAAATAAAATAGTGTACTGTCTCCAAAAACCATGCATGTCTTCAAAAATTCTGCAAAAATATTTTTCATCTAGGGTCTCATCCTACATCAGAGTAGGGGCTCCCAGTGCTTGCCGTATTAATGGAAAATTAAAGAATCTTATCCCTACACCCAAGGGTAAGCAGGTAAAATGGGCTAACAGCCCTAGATGATAGACACAGGGAAAGCTTGAGAGACCTGAAGTTTGCCACCCATCTTAGAGATCATAAAGGGAAGGGATCAGAATACAGGCATTGTTAGTTCGCATTCAACCTTCATTGTTCAGTCATGACTTTATCTCTGCTGTAGGGCCTGGGTCCGCAGTGGCTGCGGGCAAAGCGTAGTACAGGCAGCGTACACAGAAGACAATAATGGCCTCAGATAGGCTCTCTGGGAAGGCCTCCTCCTCCAGGTGATTAGCAAGATCATCACTCCAACATCCACCTGCTTGTCACCGGCCACCCATCCTTGCTTGCATTGGGTCACCCTTCCCCTCAGAACGCAGAGCTTCAGATGCTTACAAGGCACTGTTACTCAGTGTCCTTGGCTGACAAAGGCAACATTGTGGACGGTGACAACACGTCTCTCAGCGTAAGTGTGACAAAGGGGAGGCCACAGACTGAAACAGATGCTGACTTCCAATCCAGACTCAGTGGCAACAGCAGTAGCACTTTCTAATAAACATAGTCCAGCTAAGCCATTGCTTGGCAAAACACAGTGGGGTTACTAAATTTGGGATCTAATCTACGAGGCCTTCCGAACTCTCGCTGCTGAATGCCCCATGGAGAGGAAGGACTAAGGGCTTAGATTAGCCAACGAAAAATATGAGATTATTGCACTTTCCCCACCCACCTCTCCAAATAGAAAACAAACTTATTACCTATGTGACACTGACTGAGCTGGAAGTGGCTACATTCTATTGGATGGGTTGGAGGGAATAATGTGGTTCTCCTGTGAACACTCACATTCAAATGCGCCATGGCAAATGAAATTAGGAGCAGAAGTAAATAGGTCATAAACTGTTGTATCCAGACAGCAGGATAGTATTCCGTGCTTAAAAAGAAATGAGCTATCAAGGCATAAAAAGACACGAAAATGTAAATGCAGATTGCAAGTAAAAGAAGACAATCTGAGAAGTCTGCACACTGATTGATTCCAACTATGTGACATTCTGGAAGACAAAACTCTGGAGACGGTACAAAGATCAGTGGTTGCCAGGACTTCAGTGGGGAGAAGGGCTTCGGGAAACAGAACACAAAGGCGGCTTGGGGCAGTGAAAATACCCCACATACTACTGTGACAATAAAGATACATGTTACATGTGCTTCAAAACCCACAGAACATACAATATCCAGGAAATGTCCTAATGGGAACGACCCACCTCCTAGAAGGATGTGTCAGCATCAAATGACTGACGGCACCAGATCCAATGTTCATAGTCAAGAGTGTGTGTGAGTGGGGGTAGGTGGGGAGGCTAGGTTTTGTTTTGTTTTGAACCTAAAATTACTCTGAAAAAGAAAGTTCAATTATTTGTATTAAAAATATCACAGAAGCATCATTGTTTAACCCGAAAACACAGATCAAATGTCAGCCTTACAAACACAGTTTCACAATCGAGTTTACACATTTATCTCTCCCTATTCATACATGTAAAATAAAATCTGTAATAAAAATATATTTTACAATTCTGGGAAATACTTTGTATTTTCTAATAAAACTCAACGTGTGGCTGCATTCGTCAGCAGCATAGTAAAAAGCTCTTCACCATGTGGGAGAATTGAGTATTAGCAAAGGTTACCATGAGGTACAGGGACGTGTTGCAAAGCTAGCGAGCTTGGCCCGGGTGCCCGCTGTAGAACATGACCAACCCTCTACGAAGGAAGGAAGTCTCTAGGACTCAGAACCACGTGTGTAGCATTAGCGCTCTCTTCCTGACCACAGTTCTCATTCAGAGTCTAACTGGCAGCTTTCACTTCCAAATAAGACGACCCACTGGAAGGCCCCTGTATGAACAGGTTAGCAAGAATGGGAGTTTGAATAAGAAAGAACAGACTCCTTCCCCAAGGCTGAAAGAGGAAGGATGCGGGGAAATTCACAAACAACAAGGAGAGGAGCTGAACACTGGAAACAAAATCAGGCAGCATTGTGAAGAAGCCGGGCGGAGCACAGCTCCATGTGGAAGGAGGCAACATCCGATGCCTTTGGTCAACTCTCAAGGTGATTATCAGAGGAGATACGTGCCATCTTATTGTGGACCATGGATTAAGCAACACTTGAACATTCTGTAAGTCGTTTTAGGTCACCACAGATTCTGATTTAGGTAGCCTGAGATGTGGTCACTTGAGCTTTTATGATGTTAAGAACAATAAGCAATAAACCCACTGGAAAACAGCCAGCCCATGTCTTTTAGTATGAAATTGAAAGTATCAAGAATTATATCCAGGGCTAAGACTATAGCTTAACAGAGAAACACTCCATCTATAGGAGCTGGGGTTGATTCCTAGACCACGAAACAAATTATATTCAGACCAATTTCAAAATCAACACTAGAAAACAATTGTTAACCCATCTTCATGTAAAATAAAAACCAGATATTGATCTTACACATTTTACAAGGATGCCCAAAATACATGGGTTTTTTTTGGGGGGGGTGGGTACTCATCATCCATAGTGCTTAGCTCCGTGGACAGTTTAAATGGGTCACATGCACTTTGACCATCCTCACCCTCCTGCTCTTCATCTCCCTCTTTCCCCAGTCCTAATGGTTTCTCCCATCTCCTTTCCGTGTCAAATATAAAAATGCTCTTGTCTATCTATATAAAGTCTAGGCTTCAAAATGAGAGAAAATATGTAGTATTTCATTTTTCTACATCTGTCCTACCCTGCTTATTATGATCTCATAATAACATTTCATTAAAAAAATAAAAGAGGTTAGTCAGGTTCTTTGTCCACGTCCTCACCCATATATCCTATAGCTTTAGTCTCCAGTCCACACAAACAGGAAGGAGCAGCCATTTATGATATACAGAGCCTGTTAGAACTTCGTCACGTTTGTCTGCCCAGACCTACCATTCCACTGTCTTATAAAGGAAATTCAATATTCAGTCAACACTAGTTCAAATAAACCTCTAACCACCACCTCATGCTGTAACTCATTTCTTTGCAGGAGCAGAACACGACATCCCTCCCTCTGTAGATATAAAACAACCATTTATTTTGAAAAGAAGCATAAACCACCAAGAATATTTATTCCTTAACTAGACACAGAGTAATAACTTTTAAATCCTCTCCCCTTCACAGGAGGGGGAGAAACCATCACAGAAATATATTAAGTCCCAAATTACAAGATAATAAAAGAAATTCTTTTTTGCTTGCCTGCGGTCCTTGTCAGAATCAAACATGAAAGAAGAGGTTATTTGAAAGCAAAACCATTGTTGAGCTCTTTTATTCACCAGCCCATGTCTAGACCCAGCCCAGAGTCTAGAACATTCTAAGCACCAATGACTTTTATTCACTCTTTTGAGTGGATATGTTTTGGATATATCCAAACAATTTAAAAAAAATCAAATGGATATATTAAGGGAAAAATCAAGTCAACGAAAATCATACATAAATCTGGTGACACCGCAGGGAAATCTGCCTTCTCGTGAAGCTCAAAGTCGATTGGTGATATTGTCATCCAGCAGTAAAAAGGAAAAGCTCCCCTGAGACACTTGAGGCGGCATTAGTGAGCACTCAAGAGCCGTTCGCTGTGCTCAGCAGTGTGATTCTCAGAACATCCACAGACCGTCATGGCTGCCACCCCGGTTTGCACTATAAAACCTCAAGCTGTGAGCAGGTTTCATGCAGGCTGTAAATATAGGTGATTATTGCCTCCGTGTCTAGGATATGGCAATCTGACCCAAGGGGAATGAAAATGGTTGACAGTCAATGCACCATACGAGAGGAAAGGCAGCCAAGGCCTGCAGGCACCACATCATTACCAGAACAAGACCTGAGCAGCAGCTCCCCAGAGAAGACATAAGAAACCAAAAACAAACAAATAAGCAAACAAAAAAAAATCCATGAGGGGAAAATACAAATAGGAAAAGCTCAGGCCAGGAGTGTTGAGATTATATACCAGATACTAAATTTAGGAGAAACCTTCTAAAGACACATTTCCTGGGTGCTCTCTTAGTCTTCCGGAACTAACACTGCCAACCGCAACTTTCTGCTTAAAAGTCATGCTTCTGGAATCTTCTTGTCAATTCCCTCTTTTGGGCAACTAAAGGCTAGCCACCAACTTAGGGACTGCCAGCAGTTTCCCCTGATTCCTTCAGCCAAATGTGCCTCGTTTCCTTCCAACCCACAATTAGAAAGTCTAGTTTGGACTACAAATAATTGTAAACAACTTAATGATTGTATATTGGTAAGTACTGTGATTTTAATGGTAGCCAGCAACTTCAGAAAGATTTGTAAGCTCTGCACCACCCCCAGTAACCCAATGATAGACAAGAGGAAATCAAACAAATACAGTTAAGCTAACGAGAAACCACCCACACATACTTTTTTTTTTACTGTCTAAGTCACATCATTAAGTGTCTGTGGGTCCTTTGTCTCTATCCATGTGCCAAGATCAGACAATGTACACTGTCCTCTCCAGGAGGGTTCTACTTTCTGGGTCACTGTGACCATAAGTTACTTCCCGGTCTCCTCACCTCCTACCCAACAACTGTATCATCCCTATTTATCCCTCCTCCCCCTGGAAATCACTAAGCTAAACGATTCATGTCCAATGTCTCTGTGTTGTCCCTGAATCAGGAAGCCTGGAATACAACGTAGCATGTTGTCACCTCGGCAGTGGGTGGATGAGCAGCCATCCTGTGCCAGGGTCACGCATAGTTTAAAACATAAGCAGGGCCTGGGGATAGAGCTCAGTCATTAGGGTGTTTCCTGGTACCCACAAAGCCCTGACTCAAGCAGCACAGAAACTGGGCATGGTGGCACACTTCTGTCATCCCAGCCCTGAGGAGAAAGAAGCAGGAGGATCAGAAGTTTGTCAGCCTTAGCTACCTAGGAATCCGAAGCTCAAGGTTATCCTCAATTACACAGTGAGTTTAAGGTCACAGGATCCTGTCTCAAAACCGCCATCGCCACCACGCAGAAGATGATCGGCCCATGGCACCCAGTGACACTTGAGGTGCTTGAGTCACGTGTCCCTGACTTCTGTGGATTAGAGGTCACCCAACGCTTTCCTAAACGTTTAGAATGTCTTTGTCACTTGCCAGTTTGAATCACCTGAAAACTGGACATACTCCCATTGTATCTACAAACTAGGAGGCAAGGAGGTTCTGCGGAATCACGGAATTCCTTTCATTATGATCTAACACGGATGACACGGATAACTGGTTCTCAATAGAACCTTCAGGTTGGACAAGGACTCTTATGCTCTTCACAGCTTTAAATTCCTCCCCTTTATAGATATAAATATGTAATGTGAGTTTTAAAGTCACAAATACTTTTAAAGGAGGTCACTGTGGTATTACACTGCTTGATTTGTGGATCACGATCAAACCCTAGCACACTTTTTGATGGGGACAATAAGGGGCCCTATCTGCATATGAGCAGCAGAGCAGGTTAAGAGGAGGCCTGTGTGCAGTTGATCAAAATGGAAAGAGAAGTTATCCAGGTTGTGCACCACCTCAAACCAAGAGAATAAAAGATGTAGTTATTCGATATCTATTACGATGTAATTCACTCAGTCATGTTCATCTCTTGATAAGATTTACTTTCTACGCAAATCTAGGCCAGCTTCATGAAGTATTTTTTTCAAGTTCTGGGAAAAAAAAATGTTTTGAGTTTCCACCTCGTGTCATAGCCACATTCCTGGAAAAGAAGCAAACCCAGAACACTTCTCTCTCAAGCGAGAGTAGGAGGAGGCAATAATGAATATTAGCCGTGTAGCAGCTGCCTTTCTGGTCGCAGTGCAACTGCAACTTCACTGATAACTAATTACTGCAGGCACTAACTCGGCTTTCCGTTTGAGGACACTGGGGTGTGGACTGGGCAAGCCATTTTCTCATGGCCCCATAGCAGGTTCCACCTGCACCCACCTACGTTCACATAGTAGGTGCTTGCTTCGCTGCCTGGGTCTGTTTCGTTTCACACCTTTGAGTGAGATCCTATCCCCAAACTGTTTCCGTGCTGTTTGGTGTCATTTACAGTGATTCTCCCTACATCTTTACATACTAAGTCCTCTACATGGAAGGAACAGCCAGGTTGGGGTGGACGCATAGCACAATGTCCGCTCTGAAAGACTAGTAGATCAACGAGCGTGCTACGAGACTTAAACAATGCTTTGCTCAGAAAGGATTTGGATTCTCAGACGATACCCTCAGTACAGCCCCAGTATAAACCACAATGAACAGGAAGGAACAGCCATGTGTAGAACGTGAAAGCACATGGTGAAAAGGGAGAAGGCGTGCTTCAGGCACACTATAGCACCTAGCACTATGGAGAATGCCAACGCTTGCATCAATGCCTGAACTGTCACCAAAGCATTGTCGTAGCCAATGGCACCTAAGTTGAGCAACCATGGACGCAATGCCGTGCCTCTTCGCGAACATGACACAGATCTTTTCTGAGGCCTCATGCTGGCGGAATGCTGAGGATAGCACATCCGTGGTCATTATAAGTTCTTCGTATGTTCGGGATAGCAGGGCTCCCTCAGTCTAAGAGTTATGTGATCAGTAAAAACAGGATCCAAAACAAGTGTGCATCTCTCATCTCTCATAGGGAACCAGTGAAGCAGGGAGAGCCCAGAGCAGGTGTGTGTCTGCCTGATGAATAGTCCATTAAGGAAGAAAGAAGGAAAATCGGCGATAGTCAGAGGGGAGCAAAGGGTACGACAGCCACCACCATGACTGGTGAAACCAACCCTTCTCAATTCAGCCCTGAAAGAAGACCCGTGATAAAACTCCATAAGCCCGGTGCGTCTTGTACTCTCAGGGATGCTATTTTACAAGCACACACTTCAGGAACGAACCATGGTGCAACCGAACGCGGTATCGCTTCCGCGTCAAGCTCCGCACAAGGTATTAATCATTAGCTAGCTAAAACAGGCAAAAAGCAGCTTTCCCACCACAGAGCCAACTAATTATCCTTCATAACTCTTTTGAGAAGCAAATGTAGCTGTGAACGCTCAAGTGGAAAACATGTTAAATGCATTTGGGTCTAGACTTTGCCAAGGAAATAAGAGAGTCTAAGTGCACGAAATCCAAAGATCTTCCTAAGGCGGAATTTCAAATTGAGGTTAAAAAAAAAAATGTTCAGCCTCGCATTTGAGTGCATCTTGTCTTTAGAATTTGATGTCTGTGCCATCCGCTGAGGGCGAGCATTGCTGTGTAATCAAGATGCACACGTGTTATACAGTGAGTAGCACTAACCAAAAAAAAAAAAATTACTAAAAAGTGAGGAAACGCTTTTCCCTTTGAAGGGGGAAATGTTGCAAACGTCATCCTAAGCTCGATATACCAACAGAAAAACCCCCAAAACTGGGCGAGTCAAAGAGCAGAACAGAAAGCACAGGTGATTAGCAGGGACCAGAAGCCATGGATGCAGGCAGGCAACATGTAGAACAGGCAAACATGGGTGAGGGAAATCCAGGGCCGCCTGTACAATATATACAGATTTTTTTCAAATGTAAATTTGAAAATGAATGCTGCTATTATGCCAGCGGCATGAAGGGAGGCGTAACGAGGCTGCTCTGCTTCCTTTCAACACAAGGCACACAGAGAGGGAGGGATGTGAAAAGCCAATTCTTCGCCGCTCCTCCATCAATTGCACTCAGTTCTAGCCCATGACACCATCACGCCGCAGAGACCGCTCGGCAGTCAGTGGGCATGATGCTGAGAAGACGCTCTGAGGTCTTCCCAAGGAAAGTGGGAGAAACCCACCCAATGGGCCTGAAAAGACCTTGTGATACTAGTTTATTCTGCAAATTCTTACCCCTCCATATAAAACTGTTTTCTTCCCAAACTCTGATCCCTGTGATCTAGTCGAGTTATCCTGGGCCCTTGTCTGGTCTTGTCGGGATAACCATTATGAAGTGTAAGGAATAAATACGTTCTTCAAGTACTGCAGCCTACGCTTACAATCTGTCAAAATGTAGCGCTGTGGGGGAAGCTATGTGGCTCTGACAGCATGCATCCGTCCGTCACTAGCTAGCACTCTTCCCAAAGACAGGACAGAAGTCAACAAGAAAATAGAAAAATTTAAAAGGAAATGGCTGGGACCTTGCTCGGAGAAACTGTAATGGTGAGCACAGGGTTAAGGGTGGATTCCTTCCCACCTCATCACTTCCAGGTAAAAGACACCGAGATTCAGATCTCAGAGCTGGGAATAAAGACAATTAAAGTGGCTGCATAACTGTGTGCGAGCCACTCATAAGCAAAGCCTCATGCCCAAACCCATGCTAGGCCGGTGCTGGGGACTAAACGATGTGCCCACAGACAAGAATTCACTCATACATTTTGTTGCACATGTAAGAAATATCAGTGCTGGGTCCTTTAAATGACCCAAGGATTCAGTGTTACTCCACACCAAATGACAATATTCCTTCACTCAGAAGATTTCACATGTTCACTCGCGAAAGTCAATCAAATTAGTATTTATTGAGATCCACTGTATGCATCTTTCTATGTTCTATTAGTAAGGTACATAGCATAAAGACAAATGTGGTTGGCATGCAGAAGTACATTAAAAAAATACATGTGAGAGTTAGTACAATTATCTATAGAAAAGGTCTAATCCAAATGAATGACAGGTTCTGAAACATCAAGAAAGCCAAGGCTTAAATTATCTCCTAGGTTTTCCTCTTCTTCTCTGGGTACCAATTTGATAAGAAAGCACAAAAATCCTTGACTTTGGAAATCTTAAATATTCAAAAAGAGACAGGTCAGATAACAGTCATTTTTTTTAACTGCTTTAGAGCTTTAAGATGATTTGTCTACCCCAATTCTTTTAGAAATCGTGATATCTAATTGAGATAAAAAGAGACATTTCATGAATACAAATTTATTTTACACCACAAATTTATAGCAATTACCTTTTAAATAAACAGGGCTTTTTTTTTCCATAAAGAGAATAGGGGTGGCAGAGGACTGTGGTGGGTTACGTCCTTCCGTAACGCTCAGCATCTGATTCATTTCTGTTTTGGAATTTTGAACACTGAGAAGAGTCTGATTCATACACCTCAGTGATGGAAAACAGTAATGTTTACAGCTCCTTTGAAATCTCAGGCTATTCTCCCAGCAAAAAGAGACAGCAGGAGGAAGCTGAACCACATAGTACGAACCAAAACACAATCATCCATTAGCACAAGTTGTGATATAGCCAGTGGTCTCAACTAGATACCATTGCCCATACTGTGTATGTAGGTTTCCTTTCACGACAACATTTAAACTCAGATCGAACCTTTGAGATGGTTCCACACCACGGAATGACCCAAGATTAGTAAAATTCTCCATTTGAAAGCTCCTCCACCTGCCATGATCTGACTTGGTGTTAGGTAAGCAAGGCTGACGTAGCACGGGAACGCTGTTGATAAACCTAGGATTCCAACAGCGTATGCCACCTGCAGATCTGCTGGCTTTTGCTGTCCTTCATTTCGTCCCAGTGCTCCTGCTCCTCCTCCCCACTGCTGTTCTGGCCCAGAGCAATCCAGCCAATCATCTCTTTACGCTTCATTGTGCGTCTGCTATAAATGGAAATCATCAAGGTAACATCCGAGAGCTGGAAGAGGGCCACCTGGAAGACGAAGGTCTCTTTATAGACGGGGTTGGGCTGGCCACGCCGAATGGACGTCTTGCAGCGGGACATCTCTTGACCCACACAGTTGAGGAGGAAGAGTTTTCCATATGTATCTACAGGAAAAGCAGACAAGAGAAGGATGAGAAACTATCAGGGCTTTGCAATAAGTTGTAATCTTTACATTGACTTCAAATTTCTCCACTGGTCTTTGCTGCTGAACCACCACATCTCACATAGGTTATTAAGGAAAATTCACTGTCTTACGTCTGTTGTTTCGTACAGCTCACCGTCTGGCACACTGCTGAAGTTCATTAGAACCTCTCTTTGTACTGAGTATGCATGGAGTTGCCCAGGCACATGTGCCATAAGAGCCGTGTGAACTCAGAGAAAGTCATGATTTGTGTATCGGGTATGCATTCTTTTCTCCATGTGTGGGACATTCTTCTACAGTCAAATTATTGTTTTATGTCTTGGCTGAAGTGTATCTTCTTTTCTTAGTCACCATGTAGTCTACCCATTCTCCAGACCATCTCATGTTGGAACTCTGGCCACAAGCTTCATGCACTCTGCCAGTATCCTGATATCCCAGAGGCCAAGCACCTCCCCTAACGTCTCCCATCACAGTTGGATTTGTACAATACTTTCTCCAGAATCCCTGCTGACTCCATCTCCACTAGCACCTTGTTTGACCCTACCCCAGCATGCGTCATCACTGTGCGGTTTCTTGTCTGCAAGCTGCCAGTCCCTCAAAGGAAAAGAGAAGGAAGGGTTGCCTCACTTGGCCCAGAACCCCCATGCCTGGCCTAGTACCTGATGGGGGTGGGGAGAAGGCTAGACTTTCAACAACAATTTTATGATGAATATTCATCACCAGACAGAGAGTTAAACCTTTTTTTTTCTTTTGATCTTCTCTTATTTTCAAACAAGAAACTCAAGCAAAACCACCCATTTTAAGACCCCTAAACTAAAATACTATGAAGTACTGACTAATTTCTACTTTTAGTTGCCAAAAGGAAAAGAAAGCATCCAAATTTTATTAACTTCATCTCCTTTGGCTAAAATTTCTGAATAACTCGTTGCAAAGAAAATTATCCCCACAAATATATGTTATTAAAATCACTTCATTGATAATTTTTGGACTTATAACAGAAAGCTTTGCTTCTAACTTAGATGCATGATACTGTTAAAAAAAAATTGAATCAAATGTTTAGGTGTTGTCTAAGTTGCCTCAGTCTGTATTCTGTGTTCAGTGCAGGCAGAAGCCTTGTGCTTGCAGCTCGCTTCCCCAGCTAACCAGCAGTCAAACTTTTCAAAAGCGTAAACCCAGATCTCTGTAATTTCCTCTCAGAGCATTGTGAGGTAGGAAGCGAATTACAACCTAGGGCTCTCTTTGTACGTTGATCTTTTTTCTATTCCGGGTTGATGTGTTATTTTATGCACTTATCTGCTGAGAAACACAAGGTGTGAGATTGCACTTCAGGTGTGAAAACACTTCTCTGTCTCAGAAACAGGGCTCTCCACTCCTCAAACTGTTCCAGGGAAAAGCTGTCAACAGACCCACAATGGGAATGAGCCTGCGAGTCTGCGAGTCTGCAGCTGTACAGCAACAACCTGTACAGGGAGCCTGGTACGAAGCTCACTGCAGGCGTTGATCGGCTCAGGCGATTCTGCCAGTTGGAGCAGCGGGGATGGAGTTAATCTTCAAACAAAGACTTGTTCATTTTTGCAAAGGAAACTCTGAACTTTAGCCTATCTCAGGATAGATCTCTAATTACAAGAAAGGCCACCTACCACTAACATCATCACTGACTATGCAACATAGGCACATGGCACGGAAAGAAGGCCATTTTATAAGCAATACAACACAAGAACACCCAACCAAAGGAAGAGACGCTGTCCAGTTAAAAGGGGAAGCTTTAGTCAGCCTGACCAGGTATTCCTGCCTGAGCGAAACTGGCAGACACACAGCCAGAGTCTTCTAGGATCCAACAACGGACTCCAATGCACCAATAAGACTGGGTGGAGAAAGAGTCCAGTTAGCCAAACATCCAACTTGAATGAGCCCTATTTTATTTCTATTTTATTTCTTTAGAAATGGGTCACAGAAGCTATAAAACAACCTTGGGCAAAAATTGATCTTATGAAGATTCTGAAATCTTTACAGTATCTTTAGTAACTCAGACCCATCATCAAAGGCTAAATGGGTCAAAATCCCTCTACAGTTCAATGACTCGTCTCGTCATTTTTCTCATGGCATAAGGAAAATGCCACATATGCCCTAACATTTTGGATGTTTAAAGAGAAGCATGCATCTAAGTTAGAAATTGTACTTAATTAACTAAAGTCTGAAATGGTCAATGAAATGAGTCTGATAATATATTTTTACTTTATTTATAACAGTTAACAACTCCAACCAAGATGCAAAAGTATGTCATTTAGAGCATAGAAGGCATTACCCCAAAGAAATAAAGAAGTCACAGAAAAAGGCCATTAAAAAGACTTGCCCATTCATAACCCATACTCTAGCAACTACTGCAGAATGAGCCTCCAAAGATGCTGTACCAACTAATGCACAGTGTGCCTTCAACGGATGTTCTACCAACTACTACAGGGTGAGCCTCTGTGTGACTAAATATCTGGGACACAGGTCAAGTGAAAGAAAGTTGGCTGTTGAAGTCTGTTCCTTTTTAGTATATTAATACTTATAAAGCATTGTAAAGACATAGAAGAAATAGAAACTAATACCACTTGTTCCCATTTGAGATCTTTAGCAATTTTCACATTTGATACTGATATTTTCTGAGTTTTGTTTGCCTTTTAAGAGATAGGGGGTGGGTTTAGAAAAGAAAGAAAGAAATAGGAAGTTGGGTATAATGGCTCACATGTGTAATTCCAGCACATGAGCGGCTGAGGCAGAAGGGTTGTTATGAGTTTGAAGCTAGACAGGACTTCCATAGCCTGGACTTACTCAGCTGTATAGTATAACTGTCTCAAAACAAACCAAGTAGCCATATTGACAACTCTTTTTTTTTTTTTTTTTGGTTCTTTTTTTCGGAGCTGTGGACCGAACCCAGGGTCTTGTGCTTCCTAGGCAAGCGCTCTACTACTGAGCTAAATCCCCAACCCCCATATTGACAACTCTTAAGCAGCCCTCTTTGGCATGTTCAACTTCTATAGTTTATCATTTCCATGTGTGTTTATAGATCTTCACCACATGTAAACCAAAGAAATCAAAAATATATTTAATGGTGTTTTTGTGCATTAACATATTTATCACTCTGGTGTACATATTCCTAAATCATATTTTTTGGTAGCCATGCAGCAGTTTAATGATGAAAATATATTAATATTTGTTATACAGCAGAAATACATTGTCAACCAGAAGCACACAAACATGTTTAAATGAAAACCTGTAAACGATTACCATGACAAACGACTTCAGTGGAGGGTCCTTGGCTAACCAAGTGCTCTGCTGAGCTTGCATTCCCATAAGCTATACTCTGAAGATGTGTTATAATAGGACATACTTTAAAGAGAGGGCTCATATACTCGGGGAACACAAATGCAATTAGCATATAACATAGCCAGTGACAACCAGTACTTTTTCACTCAACATTAAATTTTTAAATAGTATCTCTATACGTGTGAGACAGACAGACAGACACATTTGTTTTCCTATATATTGTTCTGATGTATTAATGAATGTCAGCTTCTTTACCCATTTTCATAAAGGATATTTGTTTGTAACAGCCAAGAAACACAAAGGCTCCCACAGATGTTTTTCTCTATGTGTACTGTCCTGGTAGTCAACAGTCTCTCCCAGAGATGTGAGTAGTTGTCTGTGGTCTTTGAAATTCTAGATATGAAATCTTTGCTACTTGTATTCACTGACAATATTTTCTCCCTGTCAGTGGCTTCCCTTCTTGCTTTGTTTAAAGTGACTTTCATAGTCTTGTAAAATTTATTTGAAAGTTTATAAATATCTTTCTTCTCGGGGACTCTTTATTATTTATTTATTTATTTTTACAACTAAAGCACCCTACCCAAGTCCACACTCTCTTAGTTTCCTCTGTGAGTTCTAATTTTCTCCTTGGATGTTTAACCTGGCTGAGATTAATACTTTGGCAGGAGATAAAGAGCTAATTGTGTTTTCTATATGAGAAGGAGTAGTCAGTAAATTATTATCCAGTATGATCCATGACCATGGCCCGTCAGTCTTCAGGAATTATCTGATAATCTTTATTAGCATCATGTCAAAATATGTCTTGCTGTTTTAGGTAATCTCTATGTTACATTCAAAGTGTGGTTTTATGCTTTATATAGAATGGCCCCTTTGTCATCTTTAAAATGTGATTTTTTTTAGTTACTTTAAGTTTTTACCTTGTTTTAATTGCTAAATTGCACATGGATTTCAAAACCACCCTGTCAAATTTTTTTTTAAAAAATGTATATGGTTAGAGGCCAATGAGATGGCTCAGGGGATGCAGGTGCTTTTACCAAGCCTGACATTATGATTTTAATTCCCCAAAACGCACATGGTGGAAGAGGGGAACAAGTTCCCTTAAGTTGTATACATTCTCTCTCTCTCTCTCTCTCTCTCTCTCTCTCTCTCTCTCTCTCTCTCTCACACACACACACACACACACACACACACACACACACACACACTCCACAACACTCACACAATTAAAATATAATTTAAGAATTTTAAAAACTGTTGGAATTTGGACTGGAACGGTACTAGAAATATAAACAAATACAGAAAAAGCTAATGTTTATAACAATATAGACTATCTTCATCGATGAACATAGTATATCGATCAACTTATCCACTTAGTTTCCTTCTGTTGTTTCTTTTCCCAAATGATTTGTCATCCCTTTTATAATCTTCCCACTTGCCCATGATTAAAGTTATCTTCTGGTATTGTGGATGATGTATTGCCATTATAATGCTAATATTCTTAAATTTTATGTATTAATTGGTGCTGATATATTTGAATACAACTGATTTAGTAAAAGTATTATTCTAAATTCATACAAATTTGTAGATATCCTTGTGTTTTGATGCAGGCAATAGGACTTTCTATATAGAATGTTAGTTTCATTTCTTCCTTTCAAGTTTTACCTATTTCGTTGCTATTTCTGATGCTATTAAACTACCTGGAATGTTACTGTCAAGTTAAGAAAGTTCCCTGTGGAACACATATTACTAGGTGCACATCTTTCTAAGATCTCTCCTGTACCAAAGAAACATAAATCCCTAAACTAAATTCCCCTAAATTTCTTGCCAGTCAAATCCCAGTTAATGAACACTACCCACAAGATCACCAAGTAGAAGAAAAGGGAAAAAATTAGTCATTGGTAGTGGACACAGGAGAGTCTTGTCCATTGTGTTCAGAACTCCTGAGAAAGTTTATATGTGCACACAAAACAGTCCCAGGATGTCTAGAAACAATTTTCCTGATAATTATCCTCTAGCCTTCCAGTGCCTGATCTTAATAATAAAATTCTCTGACATACTGGGCCTAGATAGATACTGGACCTAGAAAGTTCAGACCTTTCAGCATTTGAAAATCCAGGTGTTTTACATCTCCAAATAGTAAAAGGTAAAATTGTAAAATATTTGTAAAACAAAGCCCTACTAAAGGTTGACAGGGGAATACTAATCTATGTTGAATATCAAATTAAGATTGTAGCCTTGCGGCCATTTTGAATTGGCTGGACCATGTGACTAAGTTCTTAACAATGGTATATGAGCAGCACTGTCCTCTCCAGTCATATCTACAGTCAGCCTCTCCCACTCAAATATAATCTCTTGCACTGTCTCTCCCCCACCCTCAGAGAAATATGTATTTCTGACTCATTAAATAAAAAAGAAGTCTATGGCCCTTAGTCAGAGCTTAAAGGGAAATCATGTGACCCCATTTAGACTGTGTGGGAAAGATGCTTTTAGCATGTTAAGGTGTCGAGACAGTAGGGTCCATCTGTTACAGCATCACAGACTAATATAATTAACACATCTTATACATCTCATGGGTTATTTTATTCATTAATAAATTGTGCATTTCATCAAATGCTTATGTTAAAATCTATTGATATAATAATATTTTTCAAAAACTTTGCCAAAAATCTATTTGTATCTGGTATAATCAGCCATGCTCTCTCATGAGAGAGAGCATGCTCTCTCATGTGAGTTAATCCCCTCACCTTCTATATCATGAAGCTAGACGAGAAGAGAGTAAGGAAGGAGAATGGGGATGGGGGGCACAGAGAGGCACATAAGAATATATATATAAGCTTATATCCGTTTATGTGCTAATTTTATTCTTATGTGTTTACTGTTATTGTTGATGTTTTATTTAACTTACTATTTTGGTTTGGGCTGCTTACTTTATATTTCCTAGACATGTAAAATTATTTATCTATTTTACATCCAATGAATTGATTTTATTTATTCTTATAATTCTCTATGTGGGGTTTTATCATGAACCATAATTTGTTATTGAAAATTAATAGTTCTCCTTTCCCACTTTCCTAAATTTCTAGATTTTAATAAGCTTTTAGAGAATATTTAGGTTTTTAAAAGCAAAATTTATCAGAAGGCTGAGAAGATGTGCATATAGTCCCTGATTCCACAAGCCTTGGCCTCCAAAGGTCTCCATGTTGATTGCTGTCCATGACATCAATTTAAACAGCCAACTCTTGTATGGACTATTAATCTAGCTTTATGATACCCTCTGATATCTTTGTAACACATTTTCTCAGTATTTAGAACTTGAAAAGCAATCCTGAGGAAAAAGAACAATCCTCACCATAACAGATATTGTTTTGCTCTAAGAATCATAGTCAGAACAACAGCAGGGAATGCAGAGCCAGGAGTGAAATAGAGGACCCTGCTATAAACCCATGCAGCTACAACCACATGACTTACGACAAAGATGCGAAACATGTATTATAGAAAACACGGACTTTTCTGACAAATAGTACTGGAGAAACTGGGAATCTCCGTGTGCAGAAGAATGAAGCTGGATCCCTGTCTTTCACTTTGTACAAAAATAAACTTGAAATGGATCAAAGACCTTAATGTGAGACTCTGCCCGTGCTTGGGGAAAACATGGCAGGATATAGGTTCAGGGAGAAACTTTCATAAAAAGGACTTCAATAGCCCAGGAAACAAACCCCAGAGCTGACGAATGAGATTCCATAAAATCGCATTGATTTTGTACAGCAAAGGCAACAGCCAGATGAAGAGGCAGCCTTCAGAATGGAGGAAAACCATCACCAGCTACACGTCTGGCAGAGGAGTAACTAAAGTACCCAAAGAACTCAATGAAATAGTGAGAAACCAAACAACGCAATCAATAAGTGAGCTAATGGAACGAGCAGGCAGCGCCTGAAAGACGAAGTACGAATGACGAATGGGCACATTAAAAGTGTTCAACAGATTTAGCCATCGGGAAAATGCAAATTAAAACTATATTGAGACTCCATGTCACCCCATTCAGAACGGCTGTCATCGGGAAAACAAACAATAGATGCTGCGGGGAAAGGAGAATCTCCGTACACTGCTGGCAGGGATGCGAGCGGAGACAGCCATTATGGAGATCAGGATGGACACTAAAAATAGTCCGTCCATACAGCCCAGGCACGTGACTGGAGGGGTTGGATTCGGTACACCTCAGAAACACTTGCACGCCATGTTTACTGCAAGACTGTTCGTAAAGCTCAGCTAAAGGGGAAAACGTATCTATAAATAATGGGTTTTACACAGCCATAAAGAATGAAATGACGCTGTTCACAGAAAGAAGAAATGATGTGACTGGAAATCATCCTCTTTACACAAAACAAGCCAGACTCAGAAAGACAAATACTGCCATTTTTCATTCGTGGATCTTAGATTTTTCTGTAAACAGGAAAATATCTGTGTGTGTGTGTGTGTGTGTGTCTTGAAAGTAGAAGTGGAAAGGTCTAGGAAGAAGGGGGGGGGAGAGGAGGGCATGAGTTAGCGTTAAATGTGCTTAGAATGCAAGGCTCTGAGAGGTGGAAGAGTTCCGGAGTCAGGTGTTGGTGACGGTCTCATGGTCCTTCCTATTCAGTCCCACAGAGCAGTGGTTAAGATGGTAGGTTTATTTTAATTATATATTCATTGCAGTTATAATGGGCTTCATAAAGATGCTTTCATGAGAGTATGCCCTGCACCTCAGCAAACTGAGTCTTAACATCTTTGTCAAAAAAAAAAAAATCGAGTCTATCTGATCATCTCTTAAGCAAATGAAGATCTTAGAACTGTTTGATTGCTAGCTCTCTTTCTCATCCTTGAGTTACATCCGCACGGGCTTAGCCTTCCGCTCTTTGCGTTCCTACACTGGTCGTGTTTCCACTGCTCCCAACACAGTCCAGCAGGCTCTCGCTCATTCCTTCCTTTCCTGCTCCTTCCTGAATCCAATCCATCCTTCTAATTTCTCTTTCTTTCTTCCTGACATACTTTATTTAGCATTCTGTCGATGATGAAGCCCTTCCGATTTTCAAGACAAATGTCCATTTCTTCCTCTGTTCACAGAACAAGCTGACATGTTGAGTACTTACCTTGTGAGGCTTTCGTACTGGCTCCGTGGTTGAGAAGGGCATCTCCTCAGTGAGTGTACCCTCATGCTTCGATCAGTCACCAGGGGTTTAAAGTGTCTTCATTCAGATGTAATGGACAAACTTCGCTTGCTGTCTTTTTTCCCTACTGCTTTTAAGACTTCTTTTTTCTTTAGACTAAGCTCGTGTGTCTCTGGCTGGTCTGGACCTGCCATGTGTGTGACATCAGACGATATGTCATCCTCCACTCGAGTGTACATTCCATCATTCCTGATCGATGCTGCCCCGAGGACTGAACTCGGGACTCTGTGCGTGCTGGGCAAACATTCTGCCAGCTTCATCCACCTCTCAGCCACTTTTAATAGTTTCTGACTCTGATTGCTGTGATAACTAAGTGGATTTTCTAGAAAAAGAAAAATTATGCATATGTGTGATGTAGTAAGTTAGTGCCATATCTCAACCTTCATAAGAACGGTGGTGGTGCAGAAGCCTCCAGTCTCAGAACTCCAGAGCAGAAGCAGATGAATCCCTGAGTTAGAGGCCAGCCTGGTCTACAGAGTAAGTTCCAGGATAGCCAGTGCCACACACAGAAATCCTGTCTTGAAAAACCAAAACAATAGATAGATAGATAGATAGATAGATAGATAGATAGATAGATAGATAGATAGATAGATAGATAGATGATAAATAGGATAGATAAGTGAACAGATGAATGAATGAATGAATGAATGAATGAATGAATGAATGACCGACCATTATTACAAGTACACAGTGGCTACTAAAACACTATTCAACTGAAATGGTTCTAAAAGAAGGCCCATGTCCCATGCCTACCCATGTTTGTTGACTCCTTCTTCCGCGCTCCATTCGTGTACTGTGCTATCAGCTTTTGATTACTCTTCATAGCAAACAAGAGGCAGCTCTGATTTGCTTTTGTTTTCCTTTCCTCTCCTCCGCTATTGTGGCTGCCTAACAAGGTTAACACACTGCTGCTGGTAAGCACGATCATTTGGGCTGTAATTATCACGTGTGACTAATCATGGGCATGCTGAGAAGCTGGGGAACTTGCTGGCTTTAACTGGAGGGGACATCTTAATGATAGCTTTTGACAAGCGCCATTATATGTGTCTACATACACACATATACACAGTGCAGAAGCACAGTATTGGTGAAGGCAAAGCAGAGATGGAGAGAGAGAATAGCTGACTTTTTCAAAAGACGTCAATTCTTGTGTGTCTGTGGAGTCCCTTTGTTAATTTCTTATTTCGTAGAGAAGGAAATAGAATTCAGAGAGGTTCGATCAAATGCAGAGACTAAGCAGTAACTGGGTGGCAGGCCTAGGTTAAAATCAGAGGAGAACTGCTAAACTCCGAGATGCTTTTCCGGGAAACCAAATTCAAGGGACAAATGTTTCTGATTGGTACTGAGGACTTATGCAAAAGCACTTGAAAAGTGCATGGGGATTTCAGAGAGCTACCAGATGCCAGATCCTACTGTCTCACCTGCTCTCAACTATGAGCCTGGACTTTCCTTTGCCGTCAGAAGAATTGTAGACCAGCCTATAGCACCTTAGCGGCAACTGCAATATTTGTGACCAGTGAAATTATTGTACACACTTGCCAATTGGGGGGGGGGTCGTCACATAAGATTGAAGCTAAGAAAGGAACTGCCAAAATGTTAGAACATGCCGGAACATTCCAGATCACATAAAGAGCTTCCAGGAGGCCAATGTGGCTGCTTCAGCCTATATCACAGTGATGGTTATTCTTAGTCGCCAACTTGACTATGTCTGGAATTACCTAAAACCCAGATGGCTGGGCACACCTGTGAGGGATGTTTTTGTAAATAAATCATTTGAAGTGGGAAGACCCACTTTTAATCTGGATCTTTGAGATAGGAAGTTAACCTTTAGTGTAGGCCACACCTTCTGATGGCCTCCATATATACGGGACACAGCCAAAAGGAAGCTCTCTCCTTTTGCCTGCTCACTCTCACTCTTGCCGACAAATCCACTCCTTCATTAGCACGAAGGCCTACATCTCCCAGATTTGGTTGTATAACGAAGACATAACCAGTCTCATAGATTGAGCAACTGCTGGATTCTTCGACCTTCCTTTTATAGGCAGCCATTGTTGGATTAGCCAGACCACAGTTCGTAAATCATTCCAATGAATCCCATTTCTATTATAGATTCATTCTGTAAGTTCTGTTACTGTAGAGAACCCTGACCACCATGAACATATTCTCTGTATCAAGAGAAACTTCTGGTTTCAGCCATTTTGTGAGGAAGGAAGGATGTGGAGACTCTGGTTGGTATCATTGGTATTTGGTGTGTCTTGTGTCCTCACCATTGTTTCCCTTGGCTGCTGTGCTCCCCTCCCCCAGGATTTTACCTTAGATGTGGGGGAATGGATTACACCTTGGTTGCCTTGTTCCTTTGAAGCTCTTATAAAGTATAGGCCAGGCTGGCCTCGAACTTAAGGGATTCACCTGCCTCTGCTGCTCGAGCTCTGAGATTAAAGGTATTGCCACACTACTGGGCTCATCTCTAGCGTGCCTATTTAACTAAGGGAGGAAAATTTAAGACACCACAGCAACTTTCTGATTGGGTTGAACTGTCAAGTTCGAAGTTCTTTTGCTTTATGACCTATCATAAGGCAAGAGAGTCATACTTGTAAATCTCACTCTTTGTCCATTTTTCTGACAAGCTGTAAAACCTTAGCACTATTCCAGAGAAGAAAAGCCCCCAATGCTTTCCTCTCCTTCATACTTGACCAGGCACCACAGATCCACAGCCACAATCACCTGCAAGGCACGGCTGACGTGCCCTTTTGACAGAATAGGTGGAGACACCTGAGCTGAGAGCCTCAAGTGCAGGACTTTGTGACCTTGGCTACTGTTCATTTCTCAGTCATGCCTCTCTCCTAGTAGGCAGTCCCTCAGGTGTCCACTAACACAGGCTAGAAATCACTGGCTGTCCCCTCCAGCAGTGTACCCAGCATTCTTCCTACCCTGTTCTCACGACAGCTTATTTATCAACTGACTCCCATCCTTCTCCTCTACTTGTTCCACCTCTGCTGAGCTACCTGATTAACACCAAAACTATGCCTGCGCTTGCCTGATAGCTGTCAATGTGACATTCATGCAGAGCGAACTAACACTTTCAGTCTCTTGAACCCTCGAAAGTTCCAGGAGATCCCTTTGCAGAACTCCACAAAGGAGCTTTCTACTTTTCCACCCCTTCCTAATTGGCTTTTCCTCAACCACCACCATTTCACATAGACTGGAAAATGTTTGTTTCCACTGCTTGGTTTCAGTTTTAATTAAGAGCCCCACAAAAGTATTGCTTTCTAATACTTTCAGAGATGAACTATGCCAGCCACAGTCAAGGCTAAGCTGTGGTCCCATGTCTATGATAAACCCTACACTCATGTACACAGACTTAAACTTATGAATTAAATCCATTTTCAAGTTAAGACACCCTTTTGTCTTGTGCAGGTTTAAATTATTATTATAATAATTTCTTTGGGCATTTTTTTTATTAACTTGAGTATTTCTTATTTACATTTCAAGTGTTATTCCCTTTCCCGGTTTCCGGGCAAACATCCCCCTAATCCCTCCCCCTCCCCTTCTTTATGGCTGTTCCCCTCCCCATCCTCCCCCCATTGCCGCCCTCCCCCCAACAATCACATTCACTGGGGGTTCAGTCTTAGCAGGACCAAGGGCTTCCCCTTCCACTGGTGATTTTACTAGGATATTCATTGCTACCTATGAGGTCAGAGTCCAGGGTCAGTCCATGTATAGTCTTTAGGTAGTGGCTTAGTCCCTGGAAGCTCTGGTTGCTTGGCATTGTTGTTCATATGGGGTCTCGAGCCCCTTCAAGCTCTTCCAGTTCTTTCTCTGATTCCTTCAACGGGGGTCCTGTTCTCAGTTCAGTGGTTTGCTGCTGGCATTCGCCTCTGTATTTGCTGTATTCTGGCTGTGTCTCTCAGGAGAGATCTACATTCAGCTCCTGTCGGCCTGCACTTCTTTGCTTCATCCATCTTGTCTAATTGGGTGGCTGTATATGGATGGGCCACATGTGGGGCAGGCTCTGAATGGGTGTTCCTTCTGTGTCTGTTTTAATCTTTGCCTCTCTATTCCCTGCCAAGGGTATTCTTGTTTCCCTTTTAAAGAAGGAGTGAAGCATTCACATTTTGATCATCCGTCTTGAGTTTCATTTGTTCTAGGCATCTAGGGTAATTCAGGCATTTGGGCTAATAGCCACTTATCAATTAGTGCATATCTTTGGGCATATTTTAAAAAATAGAATTATATAAAGATACAATGATGCAACTTTCAACATCACTGCTGTTTATGTATTATCCCTACCTACAAAGGGTATTACTTGCAAATAAGGAAACCGATTCATGATAGCTTAGTAACTCACAGCTAGTAAGTAGGAGAGCCTGAATTTACAGTGTGGCTTATTAACTTCTAGATGATTCTTTCTCAATCAGTCCATGCTGTACACTTCCCCTGCACTATCCAGCATACAAAGGTGAGCTTCCTAACTTGGACTCAAACGGGGCATGTCTGTGACCCACCACTTCATCGCTTTTTGCATCTCCATCACTTGCCCCAAATATTGTTCCCACATTGTCAAGTTTCATCAACAGAGGAAAGGACATTGGCAGACACTCCTAGGGAGGAGTCTTAAATCAGGATCTTAACAAGTCCGAAGCTGCTATGGAATGAAAAGCCGGATCTCTGGATCTATCAAAGATCCTCCAACTATGCAATTAATAATCAGTGCCTATTGTACATTCTAAATAGCTCTCACCTGCCTGAATGGGGACATTGAATGTGGATTATGCACCTCCTGGTCTATTTTATTATGCAGGGTTCTGGGACTTTCTATGCTGGCTTTAACACAGTTTTGTTAATGCATGTGTGTTGACGGGTCTATGCTTATTTGTATGTGCTCAAGCACACTTGTATGTGCACATTAATGTGGAGGGTGGAGGATGACTATGGGTGTTGTCCTCAGGAACATCATCTACCTCTTTTTAGATAGGGTCTCTCATTGGCCTGGAACTAATCAATTCAGTTAGACTGGCTGTCCAGCAAGCCCAAGGGCTCCTCATCCCCAGTGCTGAGGTTACAAATGTACCACCATTTCACATGGGTTATGAGGCATTGGACTCAGGTGTTCATAGTTGTAATGCTGTACTCACTCAGCTCACCCCTTAGTTCTGTTTAAAAATTTAGCCAGCAAGATAGCCACATAGGACAGATGCTTGGCAGTCTGCAGCACAGTGATGGGTGGGAGTGGAATGAAAGTCTCAGATTCTCAGATTCGGTTGTAGGGGTTGACCTTCATCTAGTTTCTCATCTGGCTTTTCTATGTGAAGCCAGAGATCATTGACTGTTGACATTTGTATTGATTTCGCCATTCTTTTAGTGAGATTCTAGTTCCCCTGGTAAGCAGATTCATTCTTCTCCATTTCCCCACCTTCAAGTTGACCTTCTTGTTCAGGAAAGGCTAGAAATAATTCTACAGCATGTTTCTGACTCTCTTGCAGCTAGCATTTCAAATACAAAATGTTTCTCTGGTTCGATATATTTACACAAGTCCAAAAAGCAGAAGTGCATCTTCTGAAGCTTCCTTTTGTAGGTAACTAAGATCATTGAAATTATGACATGATTTTGTTAACAGTATTACTTTTATGTTCATTATCTGATTTCTCAGGCTGAAGGGCTACTGAGGCTACTGGTAGCAGCAGCTATTTAACTCTTCCTGAACCTTGACCTTTAGTCATGGGCGGGTGGAGGGGAATGAGTTGTCCTGAGCATTTCATTCTAACAATGACCTCAGAGGTGGTCATTCCCCCCCCACCCCAGGAGATGGCCTTGCATTGTTCCAGATCTACTCCCTTCACTGTTACACAATTACTAGCATTTCTGTGTGCTCGGTGTGTATGTTAGGCGCTACACTATACCCTTCATGCAAATGTAGTTTTTTAAATCTCTCAACACTCCCATCAGGAAGGTATTTGTTAGTATTGTTTCCAGGTAGGTCCAGTAGGGTTCAGAGAAGAGATTGGTTGCATGAGATCAGAGCAAATTGGGTGGGGAATAACAGAGCTGGAATTCAATCCCAGCTCTGCCTCCCTCCAAAATCAGAGTTCTGCCTCCATACAGTGGAAGGCCTGTAAAATATTGGCAGATTTCAATCCCTATGGATGTTACATTTCTGAAAAGGCTTCAGTCCTTTGTCCTTAAGTAGTTGAAACACACCGTTCATTCTAAAACATGTTGATTTATATTTAGATACCTTTAGAAGCCTTCTTATAATTAAACAGAAACCATAAAAAAAACAAAAAGGCCAGAGCTATTGCCTCATGAAAATGTGCCCAAGTCATACCAAGTTTATCTTTTACCACAAAAATTGAAGAATTAAGATGAAAGAGACACAACCTTTCTCTTGCTTCTGGAAGATCCCAGAGCAGCAGACACATACTCACCGGGAGCTCGGTTAGCAGCGAGGTTGCGGAAATGGCTGCCTTTGATCATTTCCACAGATAATCGCCCTGTTGTGGCATTGTAGGACAGTCCCACCAGTAGCTCTGGCACTCCTCCATGAGACAGTGACTGTGTGGATGAAGCACTGTCACTGTGAGACACCACAGATGGGCTGAGGGGAGACTCTCCACTCTGGAGGGGAAGAACACAAAGAATTCATTGGCCCATGCCGCATCCCTCTCTTTGAGAGAAAGCTGATATTATGTTTGGTGAAATTGTGACCCAGTCGCAATGACTGCCAAAGATTCCTAATGGGCACTCAGTGTGAATTACAATGTGCTGGGGAGCACAGCCATGTATGAGATGGCCCATGGTACTAGCCGACATATTTATTCCAAGAGTAGACTCTATTCAATATTTCCTCTCTAAAGACAAAACAGACAAAGATGTTATTGCTAGTGTAAATCAAACCTTCTAAGATACATGGAGTGTGAATAATACATTTAATATAGGCCAAGATTCCCTCCTGTGTAATTTGTTTCTGAATGTTTCTGTGAACCTACCCACTTCAGGCCCGAGTTTTGTCTCTGTTTTCTGCGCTCTTGATGAATAAGGCAATACAGAAGGTGTTTTGTCTCAAAGATAAAAGAAATGACCACCAGGCACTGGTCAGTACATAAAACACCTAGTGTCTGGTTCTGCTGCCTAAGAAGCATGGTTCACATAGGAAATTTGACCTCCTGTGGAAAAAAGATTATACAGGAAGTGAGCACTTCACTATTTGATAGTTGATAGAGGATCAGGTACAAAGATTGTGGATCTTGGTGACCCGGGAGGCAGCAGGTAAGCTGAGGAGAATGCCCAGACCTTTTCTCATGTTTATTCATGTACTCACTTCTGAGTGACACCGTTATGCTCCGGGCACATTCAGAAGAGGACAGAGGAGAGGAAGACACAGATTCTCATGGAGGATCCCGAGTGGGCATCGTCAGCTTGGCGGGAACATGCCAGCAGTCCCTCTAGCCCTCCCACACACTACTACTTCTAGTGGACACCAGCACATGGAATTTACCTTAAATCCTTCTTGACTGTATCTGAAATTATTTTCTGAAACTTTTGCCAACACCCCAATGAGCAAAAACAATAAAATGAATCAAATGCTGCTCATATACAAGGGAATGTATCCTTTTACCCAGCCCTCCCTCCCCCCAGCTTTCACGGATCCATGATTTGTAAGAAAAATAGCTAGTGGTCTCAACAGGGCCCTTAGAGGCTTTGATGCCCAGAAGTTAGAAACCCACCAATGAAAAATTTGCATCCTTGGGAGAAAGGCCACACATCCTTATATTTCTATAGAAACTTCTACTGAGGTCCCTCTCTAAGTACAGTTACCTCCCACTACCAAGTTCTTTATCTGTAGCCATCACTTAGTCCCTGTAACATAGATGTACATATGGTATACAATCATACTCAACAGTAGCTGATAACTGAGATATTTTCCTCCACTAACATTTTTTCAGGCTGGCTTTTTCTCCCCATTCGGCCTGTGCCCTCAGCACAGAGCCCAGGGCTGGCACTGACAAGAAAGGGTGTGGCCACATTCACTCTTATGCTTCACACCACAGGGTCTCTTTTTGACTCGTCTCTGAATTCTGTTCTTTATGATTTCATGATTTTATGAAAAGGAAGAATTTACGTAGATATGGGCTTGTGCCTTCTTGAGCTCATTCTAACCCTTGTGTCAGAAAACAGCAGAAGCTTAGAGGCCGCCAGCAGGGGACTATTCCACCAGCCCACCAGAGAGCCGTGTTTTGCTTCTATCTAAAGAGAATTCACAGCTTTCAGCTGGGAAAGCAAGGTCATGGGTGAGTTCTACAATTTTGGAGCTAGCGACCGGAAAGATGAGCTTGCCAGCAAGCAGGTCTGGGAAGACAGCGGGTGGCATCGATTCAGAGAGGCAAAAATCAGGATTTCCAGTGTGAAGATGTTCAGGCAGAATTGGAACTTCAGATGGATGGATCTTTTTGGAATATATCTTTGTTCTCCTCCATGGCTGTGTGTGCCCTCCCTTTGGCATGAATATCCGCCCACACATGTCCCCAGTCTAGTTCTCTCTATGGCTTGAGCTAGATGGGTTTTTTTTTCCTTCGTCATCTCAATAAACCTTCTCTTGGTCATTCTCAGTAATCTGCAGCCCCTGGAGCTTTACCAACAACAGTCCTCTCCACAAGTCTGTGGAATAATAGCTGTCTGCTTGCTTGGCCTCTACAGCCCATGACGGGCTACATCTCCAATGGATGGCCAATTGGTTGACTAACCCAGGAGCTGTCTGATCTTTTGATATATGTTCGTAAAAGGAGATCTTTGTCTAACGTGATAGATGATCTACAGCAGTGGTGAGGCTGGCCACCTCTTAGACCTCCAAGCTCTGCAAGTCCTGGGCCAGGAAGAGGAGTAAGATGCATAGTTTAAAAAAAAAAGGTAACCATAAAACTGGAAGGTCTCAGATGTGGCAGGCATTCAGGGTTGCTAATACAGGATGTTTCTGAACCCTCACTAAGTAAGAGACTTACCCTGAAAGTTCAGAAATACCCACCTGCAATTCCTGCCCTTGGGAAGCTGAGGCAAGGGGATCGTGTGTTGGAGGGCATCCTGGGTTACAGGATGAGCTTAAGCCAAACTGGGCTACGTAGTGAGATTCTTGTTTCAAGAAAACAACTGAAGTACCATGTCTAAGACTCATCATAATGCATACTGGGTGGGGACAGAAGGCCTTTGGATGCTTATCTACTAAGTCAAAAGCCCAGCCACCTCCCCAGGTCTTGCCATCCCCTCCCCCACACTGCCACTGTCATTTCCTAAAATGGGTGGAAGACGCATCCATCAACATATCAGGATGGCGGGCTTGAAAGACCCACTGCCCATGAGGTGCAAACCGTGGCTTATAAGGATGAGGAGAGCCAAATGGAAAATTGAATTAACGTCTATGGATTCACAAGCCGAATGTTGTAAATCAAGGGCTGACAATCCCAGGTCTTTGAACACACCGCATCATTAGCAGCACCGTTTAATCTACTCACGCTCAGATTACTTCTGGGCTCCAGAACTAGAGTCACTTTCATTTCCCCTTCTGGGTGCAAGTGGCTAAGACAGAACAGCTTCTCTCCCATCATTCTCTCTCGGGTCATCTTCCGGGCAGCATACAGGCGGAAGCGGACAGCACAGGCAGCCACATCTCTGGGCTCCAGCTTGGTGAAGGTGACCTTTTCCTTGAAGACAGGGTTGGGCCCTCTCTGTATATTCGTCTTACCCCTCTGTTTCTTACTGGGCAGTAGCACTATGTGAACTTGCCAGGAGTTGACACCACTTCGGTCCTTATCTGGGAGACCCTGTGCTCTCACAATGGTCACGGTAAGCTTCTGGGTTACAGCTCTATATTCAAAGATGACATCGAGGTCCCCACATTTTGAGATAGGCTCCGGAAGCCTTGGTGGTACCTGCAGACTGGTCCCATCCTGCTCCTGTTACAAGCAGAGGGGAAAGGTTAGAACTGGAAATGACAGTGACTTATTACACAGTGACAGGTTGCTGCCCCTTGGTGCTTTCTTGGCTCCCAAGCTTCCTGACTGACAACATATGACCTTCTTCGGTGTTAGGAAGGTCTGTTTAAAAGTTCTCTCCAACAGACTGAGTTCTTGGAGGGCACAGTGTCTGGTTCCGGGTAAGCTTTTGAGAATTTTTCTAAGTGAATAAATGAAGCACCTGCATCTTTGAAAATGCAGTAATATGTACTACCTCGTGCAAAGTACAATTGCCCACTATGATTGAAATCAACACGAAGTCCCTAATTAAGCCAACTATCAACTATGTAAATGCCAACGGGCAACTTTTGAGTCCCAAGGAGTAATTGCTGAGCCTGGACCTGTTGTCCACTAAATCAGAACTTTCCTACAGGCAAAAGTCCCAAATTTCCTGGGAGAAAAGACTAATGGCTGAGCTTCTCCATCCTAACAGCCACCTGAGTCACTCAAGGATTCTCATTAAGTCAAGGGTTGGGGCAGAAACTCTGCATTTCCTGCCAGAGATGTTGGCTACAGAAAGCCAAGGCTTAGGAGGTCATTCAAAGTAAAGCCTAAAGAGATCATTCACAGTAGCCAATTAGCAAAAAGCACCACTGCAGTCAGAATGCCTGGAATAAAATCATAGGTCTACCACTGGCTAATGTGTGGAGCCCTGGCCAAAGTGGAAAGTGCACATTGGTATAGGCCTGCTTGAGAGGGTCGGGTTGCAAAGCTACAGAAATGTAGCCAGGCAACACAGTGAACATCTCCACACTCTAGGTAGATTCCCAATTTTAGTGTTTTGCTGTTTCCTTTGTGTCTTAATCTCTACATATGCATATATGACATATATGTGCATGTACATATGTGTGTGTGTATTTGCTGAATCAGTGGAATACATGTGAAAGCCTGGTTTTGAAAAGAGAGAGAGGTTTTAGTCAAGATGAAAATCTGTCTTCAATCAGACTCCTTAATTATTCCTAACATTCGTCTGGAGCTGTCCCTTTCAAGCATGCCTCTCTCTTTACGGGATGTCACCCTTGGCCATCAATTTACTTAGAGCTACTAAGGTCTGATGCCCTTACTGGGAAAATTAAACTGCACACCATTTCCTATAATGACCACCACACCAAGAAATTACTAATAATGTCAATGTAATTTTTAACTTTTCCCTGAAGGCCTGAGTCTTACCTATAACTAGAATGGTCTCATGGTGAACCCTTTCTTAGTGCAAATTCATTATCTGTGGAACTGAACTCTAGTTCCGAGATTACTCCAAAATTACAACAAAATACTTCAATATGTGGATTCGTCAATGAAACTTTCCCACGGAGTCATAAGGGAAGTGCATGGTGTTGTGGAATCAAATGTTCTTCAGAAGCCATGTCTGCTACTCCTTACAAGCTCGATAACACTGGGAGCATTATTTCATACTTTCCATTATCTTTCTTCAATAGTAAAATAAAGATGATACCCACTCCATAGGGATTCTGTGCAAAGTAGAAGGCTTGACATATAGGAGACATCTAATAAATGCCCTTCCCTTTTAAGATTCAAATTAGCCTGCCGAGAAAATTCAGCTTTCTTATAACATAAGGGGAGCTTCTTCTATCCTTTTCCCAGCGCATGCAGTCATGCACGAGCATTTCTATTCAGAGGTACTTAGTTTCAAGTGATAAAAGTGGTTGCTATAGAGACCTCTGAATACAACTGACTAGTGTATATATAATATTAGAAACAAGTCTCCAAGGAATTCAGCTAACTGAAAAACCAAGGCAGAATCTTTTCTTACGCTCTTGTCTCCCCTTAAAACTCCCATCTATTTTAGCCTGCTTTTGATCATCTACATGACTTGTCTAGATGTAAGGAATAATAGCCAGCACCTTTTAAGTAGTTCTTAGTGCTGGGTACCATATCAAGTCTGCTCTCGGACACGTTGGATCCCCTTGGCCTTATCCCTTATTTCATTTCCTCTAAAGGAATCTCTTACCTTCTGCTCATAAAATATGAAGCTCACTTCTCATCTCGGATCCACTGATACCAAAGCTTAGAAAATATTCTGCTTCTCGCCATGTTTGGCAAGGTCAGAATGTGCCCACGTTAATATCCTATGCAATAAGCTTTCTCACTTTGGCAGGATGAATACAGAGCAAGTTATTCTTTCTTGGAGTATGAGCCGCAGGAAAAAGCAATTGGTCATACTTGGGGGGGGGTGGCCTACTCATGGTCAGATTCGCATCCAGGACCTCTCTTCCTCCCTCCCTCGTTCCTGCATCCTTCATTGAGAATGTGCTTGCTAGCAAAGTAGGAAACAAAAGCCCTCACCTTCAGCTCTTACTAGGGAACCCAACTAAGAAATCCTGTGCTTTGTCATACTTATATCTGCCTAATGATCTAGTATTTTTAACATCTTTATTTCACAGGAATGGAGACTAAAGCTAAAATGGGCTATGTAACTAATACTCTTCCAATAGGAGGGTCCATGTGCCAGGCCAGGATCATTCAAGGTTCTTCCTCAGAAGCCTAAAAGCAGACCTTAAATAGTCAAAAACTTTGGGTTAAACCACGTGACCTACTTCTTTTCGCCAACACTTCTACTGTAGATGCTTCTGTGCTTACTGGGCATGTGTGAGGAAGATGGGAGGCAGTAGAGATAGAAGTTGGATGGCAGTACTGTAAATTCATTCCATTCAGGCCTCTGCTCTTAGTATTAGGTAGGAGTCAATAGCTTTATCATCTAGTTCAATGCCAAGGCTAAAAAACACAGTGGCTGGTAATTAGGCCCTCCTACATGTCCATCAGCCACCTATTCAGGTAAGTGCTCGATGCACCCGCAGGCTTCTGGGAAGTCCCGGGCAGAGTTGCTGCAATTGCTCCGAGAATGCTGGGCCAAGCACAGCTCTAGGCAGCAGCTGGGCTCCTGAAGGGCCAATCGCAGCTGTCGCTCATGAAAACTGGGCTTTGCAGCATCGACCTGGGTTGATTTGAGACAGAGGTTTGTGAAGGTTTGTATTTTCATAGCAATTAATTATTTCAACACGTTACCTATCACCAGGCCACCAAAGGGGCTCCTTGAACAGGTACTGTTGATACTGCTAATCTGTTTGACCTTCCTGCAAGGTAAAACTCTCTTCCTTCTTATCCCCATTTGGCAGATTTTAATTAACTTCTCAAGGCCAACCAATTAATCAGTGGAAAGCAGAAATGAAAAGTGGGACATCTGTCTCTCTGTGTGTTTGAAATTTCCAGCCACCTTCCCATTGTTTTTCCCACCAAGCCCCAGGTCTGCGGGAGAAAGTCAATGGTCCTTGCCAGCTCAGGGTAAACTGGAAAATCCATGATCATAGCAGGTAGTCAGTCTGCATGAGGCCTTTCCTTCAGATACAAAATAAATGATTCCTTGAGCTCTCCTGTCCTGATTTTCCCCTTTAAGGTGGAAATGCTTGCATCAAACTGTCAAAACCCACGTTAAGTTTAAAGATTTTCTGTCAAACTGAAAAGCCTTTCTGTTTTAGTAAGATAGTGTTGATGTCATCTTGTGGCCCAAAGTAAATGGATCCACAATACGTTCTGGATGCCAGATATACCAGGGAAGACAAGGTTCTTAACACAGCTAAGAGACAAATAAATCAATGCTTAAGAGGCAAGCTACGCCTGCAGGGCAGGCAGTTACGGGAACTGCCTGAGCTCGATCTGAAGTTCTACAGTAGGAGCACCAAATTACAGTTTTTGTCTCAAAATAGATAGGAGGTTGAATGGTGCACATGGAGCTGTCTGGGTATTTTTGGAGTCTGAGAACATTCAGTACCCTTAGCATAAGTCATCTATTAAAGCGCCAGGAGGCAGGGAAATAGGAGGTTACGTGGAGAAGGCAAACCCAAACCCTAATGGCGCAATTATCAGGGACACAGAGTTATCAACAGGCAGGTAAATAGTTGTGTTTTGGTTTTTTGCAGTGAGAGAGACAAAGGGAACATTTTTAAACATTGTGTGGGATTTGGTTTGCCTCTGAGCACTGACACCATGGCGATGCAGACCTGTATTCATTCTCTCTCTCTCTCTCTCTCTCTCTCTCTCTCTCTCTCTCTCTCTCTCTCTCTCTCTCCTTTTTAACAAAACTGGTGAACGTTGGATAGCTGTGTGGGAAGGACTGACTAAGAAACCATAAACCAGGTATCTGAGTCCATCTCTGGTTCTCAGCAAAAACACCATCCCAGAGGCACCAGCACATACATGAAACCATGTGTGCATAAGGTTTCATATGCATGCCCTACACCCCCCACTAACTTGAGAACAACGAGGCTTTGGAATGTAAATTTCTACAGTTTTTCCCTTGCATTTCTTCAAACATTTAGCTTGTGCCCCCTCTGGGTCCCTCTGAAGAGATTCACCCCACTTATTTCCTCTGTTGTCGTAATCAACTCATTCTCTAGTTCTATCCTACGGCGTTATATTGAAGTCATATAAATATCGAATGTTTACTAGCAATTTCAACTAAGTTGATGTCCAGTTAACACCTCTTACTGTTGGGGCAGCCCTTATAGAAGGAGTGGAGCTCACAAAGAACAATGAGAAATGCCTGCGAGATAAAGCAATGCTTGTAAAACCCTAGACTTTAGTAGTGGGTGTCCCTCTCCATCATGGCTGCCGTCGTCATCATCCATAAGCTTTAACTGGAAGACTGAGTCATAAGCTGCATCTTCCATCAAGTGTTTGTTACAAACAGCAGCACCAATGACCAGAATATTGTTACTCTAGGTGCTGTCTTACACACCTTTATCTCAATTCAAAGCTGACACCTACGAACCCTCATCATGCCTTCACTTTAGTTAAATCCCCCAATAACTCTTATTTTAGCAACCATAGTGCAAGATTTGTGGTGAAATAAAATAGAATTCACTTTTGCAGGAAGGAAAGCAATCAAGCTCTCCAAAGGTCTAGAAATCCTTCTGTATGAGAATATCCCTGCTAGCGATAGGGTTTGTGCATGTGTGTGTGTTGTTGTTGTTGTTATTGTTGTTGTTGTTTTGTTGTTTACAGACCTCCTTTCTGGAGAAATCAGGTAAGGGAAGCAGAGGAGACAAAGGAGTGCATGGTACTAAGACGAAGAAGAGAAAACAACTTGCCTCTGGACTCCACATAGAGGAGTTGTGGGTGGCATAGGGATCTTCAAAGCCCCGACTGATAAACGCTGTCTCTGTCTCCAGGATGCCATCTGCACAAGGACGACTGAGGTTTCGGACCACGCCAGCGCCCAGATGACAAGGGCCATGGTGCCTGGTGTCCCTGCTCTCACAGGGAGATTGTGAGAGAATGGAAATGGGGCGGTCTTCGTAAGACCGAATCTCAGAATGACTGAGTTGGCTGGGTCCATCCAAATCTAAATTTGTAATTAGAAAAAAAAAACTATTTCAAATGTATTATATTTATGCTCATACCTTTTGGTCTAGAGAAATTGAACAATTGCAAACACAATAATCAAGATCACAGGGGGAAAAACTCATAACAATAACATCTTCAAAACCAATACCACCCACATGATGGATAAACTTTACCCCATAGTCAAAAAGAGTACTAGTTCATTATGTGCAATAAAGCAGGCAAGGACTATGCCCTTAAGCCCAGCCTGGGCTACAGAGGAAAAACTGTCTTAAAAAAAAAAAAACCTGAAGTCCTGATACAAGTAAAAGCTTCTGTATTTGAGCCACAGAACTTCTGATGTGTGAGCCATGATCCTGAGCAACGTTCACATCTTCTGAACACTTACTTTTTACATAGAAATATGTTTTAAAAGCCATCCGGGGATCATTATGGGTGTTAAACAGTATCTATCGGGTGAACAGCAGCAGGATTTTCCCATAAATGTTAGATTCTCACTGGCCTGGCCCAAACTTGATTCTTCCACCTCACTATACCCCAGTTTCCACAGCATCCCCTCCACCTCTGTTCTCATTGGCTGTTTCTCTCCTTTATGTCTTGTCCACTTAAAGGACCATCACCTCCTGAATATCCCTGACCCCTTCTAACTCAGTGCTTTTCTCTTGCATTCTCTCCTTTTTCTCCTTTTCTGAAGCCTTCTGAGCAGAGGGCTCATTATGCCTCTCTGTAGAAGACGAGGGAGCACAGAGTGAATGAAGCAACAGGTCCTCTCCACATAACTGTTTCCTTCCTAGACCCTCTGGGTTATCTGCTCTAACGAGTTTGTTTTAACCCTTTAACAGAAATACCCATCCTTATATCATTAAGAAGTAAGATTATTAAAGCAGGGCTGGGAATGTCTGAGACAGTAAAACACTGGCTTTGTAAGCTCCAGGATTGAGGTCCAATGTCTGCTACCAATATAAAATTCTTAGTATTTCTCTCTCTGTTTGCCCCCGCTCCTTTGCCTCTTCTTTCCTCTCCTCTCCCACACCCTCATCCCCACTCATCCTGTTTACTCAATGTCAGCAGACAAAGCAAACCTGGCAACTTCCTCCCAAGCAACAGCTCCCGCCCTTACTTCAGCTCATCCCAGCTAAGATGTCCGTCTCTTTAGCCTCCAGTCCCTCTCAGTATTCTCAGAAATGAGAGGCATAGACAGGAATAAGTGGGACATCCAAGAGACATCCCTAGTTCAACTTTTAAGAACCCTAGCAGTTCCTCGGCTGAGTCTAGGAAGGGCAGCTACAGCATAGGCTCCCAGAAGGCATAAACGCACATAGTCTGGAGCTGCAGCTACATCTTCACTAAACCTTTGTATAACCTTCCAGCATACTCATAGAGCAAATAATTGAAGCCGCCAGGAGAGAAGTGAAGAACCATGGTGACCAGGGTACATAGGACCAGTGAGCCACTTTAGGCTTAAAATATATAATGTGTGGCTTGGAAGTGGCTCAGGGGCTAAAGCACTTGCCAAGAAGCATGAATGCTGGAGTTTGGTGCCAAGAAACCATATAGATATTAGATTGGGAAGCTGATGACCTATCTGGAATTTCAGTGTCCAGGTGGCAAAGACTGGGGATTCCCAAAATCAGCTGGCTGGCTAGACAATATTAGGAAGCTCTGAGTTGAGAGCCCCTGCCTCGATGACTAAAGTAGAGAATGATCAAGGATGACTCCCAACATCAGGCCCAGACCTCCACACACATGTTCACACATATATACATGCACCTACATGACATGCACAGACACACACACATACATACATACATACACACACATATAAAATACACACACATATACTCACACACATACACACACATATGTACATATATACACATCCTACACGTATACATGAGAACGAAACTCTATACCCAGTCTCATATACACCTTACATATACTCATTCTTGTGTGTATTTTTTAAATATTATCCATGTAGGCCATATTAGCACAGCTTTAGACTCTGGCTTTATTTTTCAAAACCACACCAGTCACTGAAAAACTCCTCTTTCTGTTGTGTTATTCTTAAATATTCAGTTCAGGTTCTTCACAAACACTTTCACAAGATACCACAAAAAAAATGTTACATTCATACTTTCAGATGCTTGGCAAACAAAATTTTTTAAAGCCATAGAAAACAACAGAATGCAGGAAACTCCTCATGCAGAAACCTACAATAAAGCAGGATTTTCTTCAAAGTCTCTAATTAGCACACCCATTCTTCACATACATGCACAGTGAGGTGTCCTATTAAACAGTGGGCCATCTATCGATGTGTGCTGCACCCAGCAGGACTTCAGTACAAAATCTAACTTTGCCAAGAAATTATCCCCATAAAATTGTCTCATGACTTTGACTCCTATGGAGATAACACCTAGATCAGTAATGTGGGGACTTTCAACAGCGACATCAAGCCTTGAAACATAATTCATAACTGAAGAAATAAAACTATATTAATGTAACAATGCATTCTCCATGACAGACAAGCAAGGAATGAATTAGAAAAATCAAGTCTGGGGTACAAGTAGCAAGAAAAGGAATTTGCAACAACGGGCCACCTTTTTGTACAATGACAGAGAATCACATCATCTTAAACACATTTGTAAAAGTAATGGCCTATTTTCAGAGAAATAGATCCTGGCTTCTTAGAGTCATAACTACATATAAATATATTTATATGGTCAGGGAAAGTATTCAACTTGTTTAGTTTATGAGCCACTTTAATGGAAAATTCTATTATCTAATTACTCTCTTTCATACTCTATATCGCCCATCTAAAACAATTGCTACTTACTATTCATAACGGTCCACCTGCATGATAGCTTAACTGGGTTATGGGTGCCAATTATTCAAATTCTAATAGGAATCAATGTGATGTTATTTTTGCAGGTGTGGCTGAGGGTCCTAATCAGTTGACTTCAAGCAAAGGAGATAATCCTGTACAATTAGTTGTCAGGCTGGAAGACGGCTGAGGCTTCCCGGGAGGAGAAGAAAATGCATCTAATGGATGTAAGTTCTGGCTTATACCGGAGAGTTTGTATCTCCATCTTCACAGCGTGTTCCAGAGAGGTCAGAGCTGGGGATTTTTGTGTCTACCGGAATGATCAAATCAGCTAATTCTTTGCAAAGAAATCCACACATGTATGTATACAGCGCGCACACACACACACACACACACACACACACACACACTGTATGTGTATGTGTGTACATGCATGTGTGTGTGCGTGTGTGTTCCTAGTCCTATTTCTCTGGTTGGTACATCATTTCATACAAAACTGGCTAGAGACACTGGGGATATGAGTTGTTTTTAATGATATGAATAAGAGGATAGCTGCCGTTTACAAAACATCTTAGTGGGGATACCCAACCTTTTGACATCGTTGTCATCTATAAAGTTCACACTCAAAAAGTCCACAAAAGCATTATGAATTTTCAAGTCTCACAATGCTTTAAGTGAGTTTATTATTTTGCATCTGGGCCACATCCATGGCTCTCCTGGGCCACAGGTAGCCTCCTTGCTACAGTCAGATGTGCCAACAAGGAACGCCTACAAGGAACAGCTACTCTTACTGAGCTTTAAGGTTACATTCAAAACAAACCAATAGAAAAGCAGCCTAGCAAGTCAACAGTTCTGCGATAGACTTATATTCTGCCTGGAACTCAAGCTTTCCGTGACAGGAAAAATTAAATCATGAACTTTACAGGTATATGGGTGGACCTAGAGAAGATACCATTGAGTAAGGTAACCCAGACCCAGAAGGACAAAGATTGTACTTCTCTTTTACTGGAAGCTCCTAGCTCCAAATCTTCAGATGAGAGCACATAGCCTGTGATAACTATCAAAACCAGGAAAGAAAACTGGGACCATTGCCAGGATATGGAGAGTGGGAAGCAATAGGGAGGTGGGGGATAGTAGAATACAGGTAATATAATGGGGAAAGGGGGGAAAGGAGGCTGGGGAAAGGAAGGGAGGTAAATACAAGAGAGACTGTGGGAGGAAGGTAAGGGGGAGTAGCAGGATATAAATGATGATACAACAGGGAAAAAGGAGGGAGTGGAACTCTGTATGGAAGTGGGAGGGAGGTAAAGACAGAAGGAAGTCAATGAAACTGCAAAACAAGAGGCAGAACTTCTAACATAGGGAGGAGTGCTGGGCAACATCATCTGGCCATAACACGGCCATTGTATTCAGGCACTCACAGCATCTGAGGTTGCCTGCACAAGACCTGCACAAGATCAAGCAACTCAGCACTGGAGCATGGATAGTTAAGGAACTGTTGGAGATGATAGCTGCTGGTGGATGAGAGAGTCATTGGTCACAGAAGTTGTGGCTACTGGTAGATTGCCTATGCCCCTGTGAATGGTCTTATCACCATGGTCACGTGTGCATCACTGATGGAATCAACTGGATTTAGTTGGTTTGGATGGGGGCTGAGGGGAGGATAATGAAGTTAGGGGGGTAGTTGGAACAGATGAGATGGGAGGGATTTGATCAAAATACCCATGTACATGCATGAAATTCTCAAAGAGTAGATGAGTTATTTAATAAAATAATGCATTAACAACAATATGAATCAACACTAAATTAGATGCCTTGGGTCAGGGAAGCATGGTTTGGAATATATTGGCCATGACTTCATAAGGACTCCATCCGGACCTCACTTAAGGGAAGCATAGCTACCTGCAGCTCATCTCAAATTAAGACCTCAAGTTGATTTTTGAGCATTTAATATCACTGTCCAACATTTTAATGCATTTTTTAAAACAGGAAGCATTGTCCACAATTAAACTGAATCCAAGTAAAATAAATTAGCTAAATGAAAAGGAGGCAAAATATAAAGAAAAATTTATTCTTTATCATTAAATAATTCCGCTGCTATAACAATGAATAAAAAAGAGGGTAGAAAAAAAATAAGAAAGCAACCATTAATCTTTCCACAGCTTTGATGACCTCAAATTGAGCATGCAGCTATTTCTATAAAAATCCTTTGGATTTTCTTCAGAATTTACAGTAATTCATTCAATGTGGTAGACTTTGTCTCCTGTCCAATAGAGGGAATTTCATCTTTTCTCTCACTACCTGTCAAAATTTCAGAATTACTAGTTCTGACAAGGATAAGTTATCATGGATTCCAGGAATGGAGAGTGACTGTCTCCATTCTCAGAGCCTTGGCCATTTCTATAAATCAGAACCCAGACGCCGAGGCTTCTGGGAAATGGAGCCATTAGCTTTAGAATTAAACAAGCGACTCCCAGGGAATCAACTACTATTAACTTTCATTAGCCCGCATTTGCCTGCTTGGTGGAGAGAAAGCAATGTAGAGTGGAACCTAGGGAACAGGAGGGAATGGGGGAGGGAAGGCAGGAGGGTCTGCAGCCATTGATGTTGTGGTTTGGTGAAGTAGGTCATGTGGCTTGTGTCAATACATCTAACTGCATGACGAGTAGCGTAGCGTGCTTTTCCTGCCCTGCAAACAGGGTCCTGTTGGCTAGTTGAGCTTTTGTCCTTTTTCTACTTGTCCTGCTCTCATTGCCAAATCACAATCTCTCTTTTATTGTCTGTCAGTTCCTTGGTTCTCCTTTTCCTATCTCGAGTTGACAACGTGAAAGAGGTACTGAGATACAACCACCCACCCTCCCACGCCACTCCCGCCATTGTTTGGCTGCCAAACATCCAATGAGAGAAGTGGCTGCTATACATCCAATGAGAGAGAAGAAGACTGGAAAGCCTAGATCCTGTAAGCAGAGATGAAGTTGGGTAGAGCACGCACTCTCTAGCCTTTTACCAATTATATTTCCCTGATCCAGAATCTCTCTCTCTCTCTCTCTCTCTCTCTCTCTCTCTCTCTCTCTCTCTCTCTCTCTCTCTCTCTCTCTCTCTCTCTCAGCATGAAGATCCTGGGAAGCACTGAGAGATCCTGAACTATTCTGGACACATTCCCCTGTTCCACAGTTTATTCTCATCCTTCTCTGGACTCTAAGGTATCTCCAGTATTCGGCTGCATTCTTACCATTGACCAGCCCTGGACTAGGTAAGGGAGAAATGTGCTGCCATGAATACCTTCACATGCAGACCCTTCAGCGCTGTCTTCTTGGTGGGTACACAGGAAATGTTTGCATTTTGTTTTCTGCTCCAACTCTGTTGTCTTTCCCTTCTCAGGTACTCCTGTACGAAAACTCTGGGATCGGGACACCGAGATCTCGAACTGCTTAGTCACATCTTCATCGCTCTCAGAAGATGTGGATGGCTCTTCATCATCCCCAAAGCTGTTAGCTGGAAGCAAACAAGAGTCATGAATCTCCTGTGAAGCTTCGTGATCCAACAAAGAGACAGACAAACCAGGAAAAGAATGAGAGAGCATGGATGGTTAGCCTAATGAAACAAGTTCAAACTGGATAGAAAGGATTTAAAGCACTCTTAAACAGAAATCTGGGCCAAAGGGTTAGCACATGGAGTAGTTATAGATAGATGGCTAGTACCCAGGAGAAAACAGTAGGACACCCATCATTGGCATAATGACCATCTTGAGACAAAGTGCTAGCCAGCAGCCCTGCTGATTGGTGATGGTGCATATAACTGTAACCGGAAAAGCAGGGCTGTTATGGGCACATTTGCCCAATGTGCAGTTCTTTGGGAAAGGTACACTTTGTCTTGTCGAATTTATTAAAACACTCAGAGTCAAGCCCTACTTCAGAGGAGAGATATTCGCAGCTAGGATTTTCCAAAGGCTCCCTAGCCTTAAAGAGAGATCACTGTGGGTAAAGAATTCTACTCATTTGAATCACAAATGTTCTAAATGTTTCTCAAGGCAACCCAGATAACTCTCGGAATTGCTGTTTTTAATTCATTTTACTGGGGCTGGGGAAATTGCTTGATGGCTAATGTGTTTGCCGTGCGTGCGTGAAGACCTAAGTTTGAATCCCCAGCACTGATGTAAACAGTTGAGTCTGCCAGCATGAACTCATAACCTCGGAACTGCTGGGGTGGGTACAGGCAGATGCCTGGAGCTCTCAAGACACTCAGTCTAGCCAATGCGTCAAGCTCAGTAAAAGGGGCTGCTTTAAAAACAATAATAAGGCAGAGAGTAATAAAGATACCTGATATCAACCTCAGGCCTCCACATGGGCATGCACAGGCAGGCACATGAGCAACTGCACCATATATATGAACAAATGTGTATGTGTGTGCATGAATGCATGTATGTGTGTGTGCACATACATTTGCATGTGTATCATTGGGTATTTTTGAGTTTTATGCTATTGTGGAGGAAAGAGTTACTGTAGCGAGAAAAACTGATCTTCCCAAATCCCTACCTGTTTAATATGTGACAAGAGAGGCTACGATCTACATATTTAATAAAAATATCCAATGTAACATTAACTAGAAACTGAGACTGTTTTTAGCAATATAAATGTTTGACCTTCATATCTGCTACGTCATATCCTTTGAGCTACATCTCTTCATTCCCTCCCCTACCCAACTCTAGAAAGCTTGATTATTTCTGATTTTATAATCTGAACTCCTTTTATAATTTTCTATATAAGTGGAATCATGTAACATTTTTCTTGTATCTATCTTATCTCACTTGCTGTGATAAGGTGTCCATCCACTTTGTGCCAAATGGGAAATCCAGTCCACCCTAGGGCTAAATAATAGACTTTTCACACGTGAATACACACACATACTTGCACACATATCCTTTAGCCCCCTCTCACCGTGGTTTCCACATCATGCACTGTAATGAACATGAGGCATGGATATCTTTATAAGAGAGGGTGGCTTTGACCTCCTGTGAGTGTGTTTTCAGAAGAGAGACTGCTAGGTCATACAGAAGCTCCACCTAGAATTTCTGTAAGGCCCTCCAGACTGTCTGCTCCAATAGCTTCACAAGCCAACCTTCCTACCAACAGCGAACTACATTGTCTTTCTTGTTCTTTGGTCTTTCCGATCAGAGTCATGTTAATGAGACACCATTTAAGAATAAATTTCCTGAGCATTTTCCCACCAGCACACTTGTAGTCTCTTAGTCTTTCTAGCTATTGCTCATAATTTTGTGTTCTTTGCCTTTCATATTCCTTCTGCCTCTCAGGGACTTTCATAATGCTGGCTCCTCCCCAGTTGGGTCTCAGACTGACTGTCCTTGCATTCTGAAAGCTCCCTGATCATCCACCCTGGACTAACTCTCATCTGCATCCCATCTTCTCCTTTAGAACATCTATCAAAATAAACCTATCCTATCTTTTGTTAACTAATGTCTTCCTATTACATAAAACAAGGCTGGTTTAATGGTAAGTGCAAATGCTTGTTAAATATTGAGCATTTTGTGAAAACTCAGTATTGTCACAAGCCAGAGCATACACATACACGCTTGTACACCATTCCCTATGGCTGACTATTCATACCAGCCTCCCATCTAGACTAGTTAAAAATGTCTTGAGGTTTCTTTCCAGATATTGTATCTTTTCAGAACATCCTTCCTTTACCCTTAAATCAAACTAGGGGCTCCTTTTATGTGCTACACAATCATTCTTGTGTTTTACCTTATCAACAGCACTCCTACAATGTGGAAGAATTACTGTTCCTTGGGACCCTGTCTTAGAAGAGAAAGGAAGAAAGAATAGAGTGGAAGAGATAAGAGAATAGGAAGTAGGGGAGAGGAAAGGAAAAGAGTGAGTCAGACAGAAGTCCAACAGTGGTAACTACAGATGAAGGGTAAGTCCGTATTTGAGTCAAAGCAGGCTAAACTGGAGGCCCCCAGCTTGGAGTTGCAGAATAACGGGCATGGAGAGGTCCTTATAATGCTTGCTCGTGTTAGCTGCTATGTGACTAAGTCCCTTAACCTCTTGGGCCTCTATTCTTTGTTTTGGGTCAGTTTTAATGTCTCCATCATTTTCTCAGTTTTTGCAAGTTCTCCAAGTCCATTCATCACTATCCAATCCATTTCTTGCTGATCTCCCTGGAACATCTGATCTATGAACAAGAGAATTTGCTTATTTCACCTCAATGTTACTAGTTCTTCCCACCACCATAGCAGTAGAGGAAAATGTTCAAAGAAACTAGATCTCATTAATATTTCAATGATCTGCAAAGGTAGCATCAGAAAATTCCAACAATGAATAGTTTCCTCATTCCTATTTGTGTTGAGTTTAGTATTCTGGTATGGGATGGACCATCACATAAATGAGAGAACCAAAGGTCAGCAGGAATACAAGTGAATTCCCTCTACTTTAGAGGGCAGAATCAGACAAGCTCCTAGAAGGTGGCCAAGGGAACAAATGGGAGGGGTAGTTGACTTTGACATCCATCAGCACTCTTTCCAACTCTGTGATTCTATTTGTACACTTAGGACAGTTTTTAAATTTAAACAGCCACAAGTCATTTATTTCAGACATATGTGTCAATGTAGAATATTTCTATACCTAGAAAATTATTAATTATATTAAAATACACAATTTTCTCTAATGAGTCACATAGGAAGGCTTCTCCTTACTTATTGTAATAATTGTATAGTAACTATAACATCTACCATATCTTCAACATCCAATCTTTTTGGAACTTTGTATATCCCATTTAGCCAAGACAGAGTATTATTTTCCCCATTGTACAGAGGCAAAAAAGCAATAAATTGTATAAGAAAACAAAGAAAAGTAACAAAGCTAGAACTTGAACACAGAACCTATATTTCTAAACATTTTACATATCATCAAATGTCATCCCATCAGGAAATAGAGCTATGTCTAAACTACTCTTTTGGGTGAAGAGAAAAAGAGCTTTGTCGTTTAGCCTTCAGTCTCCCAAAAGGCCGTTTCCTCTTTGCTAGATGGAAGAGCGGTATGGCGAGAAGGCAGCTGGTCCCCATGGGTGTGGGCGGGCCGCAGGATAACTGCCTATCACTCTGCATCTGATTTAAATATAACCACAGATGCTATTCTAAGCCTCACTTCCCAAGGATTTCAGAGCATTCTCTGTCTAAAAAGGATATTTTAAATCTCTCCTGAATGCCACTGGGCAGTGGCAGTGATGCTATCCAAGTGACAGAAACAGTCTCATACTGAGCCTCCAGCAGGATAGTTTGAATAGGAATGACCCCCAGAAGTTCAGAGGTTTGGATGCTTGGTCACCAGGAGGAGTGGCACTCTTAGGAGGTGTGACCTTCCTGGAGTAGGTGTGGCCTTGTGGAGTAGGTGTGGCCTTGTTGGAGGAAGTGTGTCACTGTGGGTGGACAAAGTTTCAAATGCTCAAGCCACGCCCAGTTTGTGTGTGTGTGTGTGTGTGTGTGTGTGTGTGTGTGTGTCTGTCTGTCTGTCTGTCTCTCTCTCTTCCTCCCTCCCTCCCTCCCTCCCTGCTGCCTGCTGAGATGTAGAACTCCAGGCTACCTCTCTCCAGCATCATGTTTGCCCGCATGCTGCCATGCTTCCTTCCATTACAATAATGAACTAATGCTCTAATGCAAGCCACAAATAAATTCTCATCTCATCACAGCCATAGAACCTTGGCCAAGACAAGGATCCAGGCATTCCTCCAGAACTTGACAAATGTCACTTGTTTGCTCCACACAAGGACCAAGCAAAGTCAGTATTGTTAGCATGCCCATTTGAGGAGTGAAGCCCTAGGGCTTAGTATTAGTCCTTAACAGTTTCAAATACAGACTCGAGATTCGAGTCCAGAGTGTGTTGCTCCAAAGGCTGCCTTTTTCCAAATACTTCCTCAGGGAAAAAAATCAGATTTCTTAAATCCTGTGCAAACTGTGCCCCTTTACTAAGAAAATGAGACAGTATTTTGACTCTTGTGAGCATCTAGTCCCCTGTTTAGAGAGGGAAAAATCTTTGCCCACAGTCAGCCCAAGCCAGGACCAATTCCAGTTCTCCAGTGTTTGCAATGAACTGTGTGGCCATGCAACTCTACAGGGTCTCTCTTCCTAATGACTTTCTCCCAAGATTCAAATTTTGATTCTTATTTGTTTAAATGGTCCAGTCTCCTGCCTTGAAATGAAAACTACATCAACAACTAAATAGCTGATCTGGGTTTCATTTCATTTAATCTCTGAAAAATCAGACTCAGCTAAATTATGACACTTCCTTCAAACAGAAGGCAGTGTTTAATGGAGTACCATGTGAATATCAAGTTCAAATTTCCTTCAGATAAATGTCTGAAAATAGTACAGAGATAGGTTTCTACTCAAATCTTGACTCCTTTAGCAATTAACGTGTCAATATGACAGAAAAAAATGTTTCATAGTTATCTTGGGTGTAGATAAAGTACCTTGTCTTCAGATTGAAGTTCTGTTTGTTTCGATCAATCAGAATACAGATAGACAGACCTTTGCTAGCTAGCTGTCACAGGGGACTGTCCTCCAAGCCAAACTACCACCATCTTCAGAAGTTCCGCTGGGCCCACTCACAAAAGATCCTTATAGTAGTGGTTGTCAAATCTTGACCTTCCCTCATAGAAAGGGGGAAGAGAAAGAGTCACCAGATTCTTGCCTGAATATGCAGATGCCTTTATCAACAAGGTGTATGAAATTCTGCCTTCATTGCAGGGGGCATCAGGGAGGGTTTATACACACGACCTAGGGGAGGGGCTAAAGTATCTAGCTGAGAAATAATTAGGAGAGGGGCCTCAGTCTATAAGGCTATATGAAATCCCTTACCCCCACTGGGTAGAGACTTCTCAGTGCAGCCTTTTGGTTTGGGGGAAGAATCCACACTCCTGTAAGTAAGCCCTCACCTACATTCTGCAAGAAAGCCAGCCAATGTCATGAGCTCCCAGAGTGACCTTTGTTGCAGTTGTGCCTTGGTTTGTCTTTGGGACCTCAGAAAGAGAGGTGTGTGAGTTTAGATCAGCCCTTGGGATGCAATGTTAGTAGCAGCATGTAAACACCTTCTACAAAAAGAGAAGTCGGGGCCTTTTGCCATCTTTCAGATGCTTGGCCACCTAGCGTGACCCCTTTGTTTAGGCACGACCTGGCTACAGCTGAGAACTCATACTGCAGGAGTTCACGACTGAGAGGCTTAGCAAGTCTTCTTGATAAGGGCCCACCAGGGTTGCGTCCCTACTGCAGTAAACACGAAAATGCCCCTCTAATTTTAATTGAGTTGTTTGATTGTGGAAAAAAGCAAAGGAAACTCTGCTTTCGTCTTCCGGGTGGGAGAGACAAGAAGGAAAGCGTTCAGTACAACAGCAACTGCCGGATACAGCACCCAGCCAAGGCGAGAATGTGCAGGAAGAACACGAAGGAAGCTGCCAGAATTTGACCCTGAGGTCTTCCATGGAGGAATGTGTGGTCTTCCCATCGGGAACTTCAGCATTCTCATACGCGCATGCGTTACTTCTAAGCATTGTTGAGAGAACTGAGCTACACCAGGCATTCACAGTAGTCCGTGTTTGGCACACTGCATGCCCAAATGTTAATTATGATTCAATTGCTCTCATGCTGCTGCCCTGCGTGTAAGCCCCTTGACACAGAATTGCACTTACATGCAGAAGAACCAACATGCCTGCCTCTTCGGGGTTCGACTTGAAAGTTCATCATCAGGCTTATCGGAGGGAAAGAGGAGACACAAGAGCTAGGATCATCGAAGATGGAGCTGATTGTGTGGGTTCTCTCACCTTACTCTGCCATCCTTTCTGTGAGCCTGGAGGTGGAGTGCTCTGTGGGAATTAGCAACACTGTCTGGAAGTGGGCAGTGCCCGACACCTGCTCATTTTGTTGCTTCTTTCAGGGAAAAGAAAATTTAGGGGGAGGGGGAGGAACTACCAACTGGCAACTCGAAGAAAGGGCTTCTTGAGCTTTTCTACTCTATTTTGCAGATGGAGAGGAAAAAAAAATCGTAAAAGATCACTGCAGCTCCGCTCCAAGCTTATTAGTTCCTTCCACCCACACGAGAGCAATTAGGTGGGGGTAAGTACTCCTCACATCTTATCGGCTGAGAGGAGAGACAGGTGGGCGTGGGCTGTGCCGAGCCGTACCTCGTGCCACCTGTAACTACAACTGCGGGAAATCCTTTGGATAGACAATTGCTCAAATATCTACAGGAACGCTAATCCCACAGTGACAAAAATGAGGACAAGAAGTTTAGATGAAAAAGCAGCAAGGAGGTCAGGTGTGACGACAGCTGGCTTCACATCCTATGGGCAGAGGGAACCTTCTAAGAGTCCTGGACTCATGTCAGGAAAGGGCTTATGAACCGCCCAACCTCGATGCTTCCCAGTGGACGCACTAAAGGCTTCGTGTCCTTAGCACACAGGGTTATTTAGTCCTGATATGCTTTGCGTTTTCTATATCTTTCTCAGTGAGAAAGCCTAAGAATTTCAAGAACTTTGAAAAGCACAGATACCAAACTCAAAGCCTTTGATTCTGCAGAGCAGAACCCCTACCGGCATGAAATTATCTCGGAGGGTTAAACAACTCGTTAGCTGCAGCAAGAGGGAGGGCGAGTGCCTGGTTGTTCTTCATGCACCGACTTTGTAGCCCAGACTTTCCATGGGGTGTTTTGACAACTGTACTTCATATAGAAACAAAGAAATGACACTTTCAATATTTAAAGAAGAGAAGTAAAAGAAAAATAATCTTTCACTAAAATTAGTAACACAGGAAGTAACACACACACACACACACACGCATCAGTTAAGATATAATATGATTTCAGTTCTGGTAATACCAGAGTGATTCCTACAAGTAAAAGGTAAGTCCATGGGAAAAAGAAACTTAAACAAAGACAGAGGCCTTACTGATTTGAGGTATTAGAGATAGCGTCAATCAAGGCAATCAATCAGAGCAGTTGGAAAAAGGCAGGGTGGGCCCCCTAAATGGAGGAAGCCATGGAAAAGGAACCCCAATAGCTACATCGGAACTAAGCTTAACCTTTGGCAATAACCTGAACTATTTCTGCTGGGGGATGATCCATGCAATCCAAAACTGGAGGCTGGATAGGGCAGACAGATGTACCAGATGATGCTCACTTAGGGGAAACTGAGGCAGGAGCTAAAATCGGGTCAAACTAGAGGAGTTGACAGGTACCTCGGTCTTGTCACCAAACTCTAGAGCGGCTACCCTAGAAGTGTGACCAAGAGTAAGATGAAACTAGACACAAAACTGACACTTCAGAAGACAGAGGAGGCAGCTGTCACTTGACCTGGAAAAGAACAGTGCTGCCCTCAAGGAAAGCAAGGGATTCCAGTGACCTCACATTTCATCCACAGTGCCCAGTGCACTGCCAGAAGTGACCAGACTTACAGAGAAACAAGAAACGTATGCATGTCCAGGGGAGGAATCAGTCAGGGGAACTAACCTCAGGCTAACTCATGAGTGGATGTCAGAGACAAAAATCAAACAATCAGAGGGGAAAATGATCACAAAGAATGCTGGACTGTGAAAGTCAACATGAAGAACCAGACAACAAAACATATCTAGATGTTCTGAAATTGAAAACTGAAGAGGAAACTGAAGGGTTCTTTGGAAAGTCCGTTGGAAGGTGTTTTGCTGTAACAAAGAAAGGAGTGTTGTCCTGAAGTAGACACAGGTGAAAGACTAAGGCAGACTCCGTGAAGGAACATTTCACTGAAGCAGACACAGGAGAAAGGCTGCTAAAGCAAGCACCTGAGAGGACATGGGATGAAGGATACTTTGCTAACGACATGCATGTGTTGGTCTGCCTTATATTTTGTAGTCGAGCTCCATTTGTTGGGACTCCATAAAGAGAAACTTCTGGTGGTGTGCTGCAGTCTGTTGCAGCTTCTGTGGACTGGGGCTGATTGGCAGAGTGATGTCAGCTGAGACAGACATGCATGCTGAGGCAAGACACATGGAGGACACGTAATGTTTGGAAGAATATAAAAAGGACTCAACAGATGGGGGCCGAGGCTGGGCTAGGCTTGCTTATAGAGCTAGCTGTGCAACTCTTGTAGGTCTCACATCTTCGCTGATCTTCACTTTGCTGAGAGAACCACAGAGAGGACCTCCAGGTCCCTCCTGCTGACTTGTGCTGATTTGGCTGAGGCCTGCCTGTCTCTGCTAGGCTATGCTATCACTGCTTCTATCCTGACACTACTGAATTAGAGTATGGGTATATCCATAAAATGTTTACAAGTACATCAAGCTGCCACTGCTGACCTGTGAACTAAACTACTGACTTCCTGACAATGCAGATAGGATTTGCTCCAAAGAACCATTTCTAAACAAGTCTACTTCCCCCATATCCTTTCTTTTTTTATTTCTTTTTTTTAATTGGATATTTTATGTATTTACATTTCAAATGTTATCCCCTTTCCCGGTTTCCCTCTCTCCCATCGCTCCTCTCCCTGCCTCTATGAGAATGCTCCTACTTCCACCTCAACACCCTGACATTCCCCTACACTGGGAAATGAGCCTTACAGGACCAAGGACTTCTCTTCCTATTGATTCTGGACAATGCCATCCTCTGCTACATATGTGGATGGAGTCATGGGTCCCTCCACGTGTACTCTTTGGTTGGTGGTTTTGTCCCTGGGAGGCCTTGGGGGTCTGGTTGGTTATTGTTGCTCTTTCTATGGGGTTGCAAACCCCATTATCCTTTCTTTTCCACTACCTCCTGTGGGTGACGGGATACAAGGGAGCTTAAAGTGTTTAAGAACCATCATTAAAAGTAGACATTAAAAGAAATTAAAGTTACAGAAAACCGTCTCTGAGGTTGTTTTGAAATGCCACTGGGTCAGTTTTTCAGCCAATCAAAGGTGACAAGGATTTAAGAGCCAGAACTGGAATTAACCAGTCTGCAGGAACTGGAATTAACCAGTCTGCAGGAACTGGAATTAACCAGTCTGCAGGAACTGGAATTAACCAGTCCGCAGGACACAAAGATCTGAGAAAGTAAACAAGTCCCCAGTACACCAACCAGGCCAACATGTGTTTACCTAGGGTCAAAAGAAGTAAATAAGTAGCAAAAATATGAAATAAAAGTAGTCGAAAAATAATAGTTTAGGATCTCTCAAATCTACTGGGAATGAGATAAGCATACAGATTTTAAATATCAATAGTCTTCAGAAAGTCAGCATTATAGTCTAAATAAAAATCAATGAGGACAGATGACTGAGAATTACAAGATTTAAAAAATAAACCAACATATCAAGTGTTGCAGATCAACAGTATAAACAGAGAGAAGCACCTCTCATCTGACCACCGCAAGCATGTATGGTACACATACACACACTCACACACACACTACAAAAAGGAAAGAATTGAATTTCAAAGCTGATAGAAAGAACAGGTAACAATAGAAATGGTACCTATGTGATCAAATGGGGGAAAAGATGTTTTCAGTTTTGGTTTTTCTAAAATTTAACTGACTGAAGAGCGGGTGTAATATTGCACTGTGGGGTTTATAAAGTATGAAAACCAGATCCTGAGGCAATGTCACAAAGGAGGAAGGAAGGAAGGAAGCAGGCTGTCCACAGCACACACTACATAGTACTATCATTTATGAAAGCAAGCAAGGCACACAGGCTATGAAGCGGGACAAGTCTGACTCACAAGAGACCGGGCGAACATGAGCACGTGTGGTCTCCAGAGCAACCAACCACAGAGTAAAACAAACAGAAAAGGCTAAAAAAATTTTAATAAAGGGGATGAAATAGAATATTAAGAGGAAGGTGATGGGTGCAACCATTAAGGAAGGAGAGAAACTGGAGATAGGAAAATGGAACACAGAAAATAAACAGCGAAAGTAGGTAATGAAACTGGCTGATGTCTGTCCACACACTCGGTAGAAATGAGTGTGCACTGTATGTGTGTCTACAGCTTACCAAGCTAAACGACGGACTGAGATTAAATACCCAATGGTTACCAGGAACCTTTCTTAGGCAAATATGGTTAGGTTGCATACAAAATAACTAAAAGATAATATTTGCAAGCTATAAACAGAAGACACTTAGTGCTGTGGCACTCACATCGGAGAAAGAACCCTTCAAGGCAAGGAGTATTGTGTTAGAGTGAAGTGCATTTTACAATGATAAAGTGGTCGATTTATCAGGAAGATGGGAAACAAAGATGTGGGCACATTTATTAACAGGGTTTCAAAGTCAATGAGGAACACAGAGATACACTGAAAAGAGAAAATAGGAATAAACATTAGAGGGCTGACGAGATGGCTCAGCAGATAACAGGAGTCTGCCACCAAGCCGAATGACCTGAATTCAAGCCCCAGATTCAATGTAATAAAGGAAGAGAACCAACTTCTTCTGCAAGATGTTCTCTGGCTTCCTATGTATTTTGTGGCACATGCACTCATGCACACCAGTAATACAGGGAGAAATAATAAATGTCCTGTTTAAGTTAGAGATTTTAACACACTCTTCTCTCAGTCTAGAGAGCAACTTACAGTCAGAAACTACCTAGCCTTGTGTTCTGATGCCACACACAGTTGACCATGATGGTGTGTATTTTGAAAAGCTCATCCTGCAAGTGTTTGATAGAGTGCTAGAGGATATCGGTCTCTGCACAATTCTTGCAGAGGCACAGAAAGAAAAACCATTTCTCCAGCCATCATATAAGGTCAACATTATCCTAAGACAAGCAGGGATGCATTCCAGTTCATGCATGCACAGATGCACATATGTGTGCATGCATGAATGAGGCTGTGAGCACATGGGGAGGCTAAGAACAAGCCCAGTTGCCCTTCCTTTTTCATTATTGTTATTTTGAGTTCTCTCACTAGCCTAGATCTCATCAAGCGGGTGAAGATGGCGATACAGGGAACCCAGGAAATTCAGTGAATCCCGTCTCTCAGGTAGGCCCTCATAACTGGCCTTGTTAACGTGGGTTCAACAAACCGAACTCAGGTTCCCGCAATGACAAACCACACATTGAACTGATGGAGACATCTTCACAGGCCACAGACATCTTTTGAAAATGATATCACGGGTACAGAAAATTATGTGTCAATATTCCATATGATCCTAACAATAAAATATCCTTAGCAAACTATGAAGTGCCATCCGATAACACCCTTAGGTAATCGTGTGTTATGCTTACATGAAGTGTGTCTTACAAACAAATGCAAGCTTTAAGATACTAAGAACAACTAATGTAATTCAGCAAATTAACACAGGAAAGAGGAAAAATTAAAGAACCATGGCAACGCAAGCAGAAAAGTGCTAACGAAGATTGATATTGATTTCTGATCAAACCAAACAGCAGAAAAATGAGCACATTAGGGTACACTCCCTAATACAACAGGGGAGAAAGAACTTACTAGAACATTGCAGCTCATAGCAACCAAGGAAACTAATTGGCGAAATTAGCAGAGAAGTCTATAAAAGTCAGTTATTCTCTAGCAACAAATTAAAATAAAAAATTTAAAACTGTGTAGAATGGCACCCAAATGTACCAATCCTTGGAAATAAATTTAACAACGGGTATTCGGAACTCTCGCATTAAGCAATAAAATATTACTCAGAGAAAACAGAAAGAAACCAATAGTAAGAATTCATTCCCCAAATTAGTCTTCTGATTTAATGCAACCCAAACTAAAATCCAAACAGACTTTCCATCACACTTGACAAGTCTACAAATAAAAAAAAGACATATATTTTAAAGTATAAGGATATGTAATGGGCCTAGAATAACCACAACAATCTTAAGTCAATGTAGGAAGGCCAGCTTCTGTGACTTTATGACTTGTTGCATGGCTATGTTATTTCTTAAAAAAGATTCAAATAAAACCACCAAAAAGAGTCCAGAAACAGCAGCACATGAGTGTGGTCAACCATCTTTACAGTAGTGACAAGGGGATTCCACGGGAGAAAGAAAAATCTTTCACAAATATGATGGTTGGAGACATGTATAAAGGGGTGCATTAAACATCAGCTCTCAACTCACACTGCGCATGCATACATACATACATACATACGAACATATATACACACAAATCAAATATAAATCTAATTGCAAACTATAAAAAAAATGATTAAAAGGAAGGAGGAGGACTGTGCATTGTCAATCACAGCTCTAATCCCAACACTCAGGTTAATAAAGCAGTGAGATATGAGCTCAAGACCAACCTGGGCAACACAGCAAGACACTGTCAACAAATAAACAACAATTTAAAAAAGTGTAAGCTTTGCTACATGATAAAATAAAGAAAACTGACGTTAGACTGCATCAATATTTAAACATTTTATGTATTCTCGACTCTAATCATCTGTTGATGATGAATAGCTGGTGAAGGTTTTCACCTGCTCTATGGGCCTCCAACTCACAGGTTCCTTTGCTGAACAGAAGACTCTTCAGCTGCATGAGAGCACATGACCTCATAGTGTGTTGATCGTTGCTTGCATTTCCTGTGTAGCTATGGTCTTATTCAGAAAATCCTTGACTGTAACTATAGTTCTAGTATACTCCTCACTTTTCCCTCTCGCAGTTTCACAGTATCAGGTCTTATGATGAGGTCCTCAATCTACCTTGGGTTGGGTTTTGTGCAAGCTGAAAGGTAAGAATGGGGTATCATTTCTGAAGTTTGAATCCAGTTTCCTCTGCATCATTTCTCCATCGAACACTTTTGGTGAGCTTATCAAACAATCAGGTAACTGTAGTTGTGAGGACTTAAATATCTGGGGTCCTCAGTTCTATTCTGTTGATCCATGTATCTTTTTTGTGTCAATACTATACAGTTTTTATTACTGTGTCTTTGTAGTATCATTTAAATCACAGATATTGTTACCTCCTACAGTGTTGCTTTTGCTCAGGAGTGAGTTACTCTATTCTCAGTCTTTTCTATCTCATAGAAATTTTTTCTTTGTCTGTGAAAAATAAGAAACGAAACTTCTACTGTAATTGCTTTGACTCTATAGGCTATTTTTGTCAGGATTGTCACAATTAGGTAATTATTCTGATCCGTGAGTGTGGGCTGTCTCAATTTCCTTCTTAGGTGTCTTAAAATTTCCACTGGAAATGTCTCTTGTTTTCTCAGGTTTGTTCTTAAGTGTTTTATTTTTGCGTGTAGCTATTGTGAATGGGGCTGTTCTGATTTTCCCGTCTGTTTGTCACGGGTATACAGAAAGGCTCCTGATTTCCATACCTCAGTTTGCGTCCTACCACTTTCCTGAATGTGTGCACCAGTTCTGTAGAGTCTCATGTAGATAGAATCACATCAGCTGAAAAATGATAATTTTTATTCTTCTTCCTCATTTATTTTTTTCATTCTTTCTCTTATCTTACTGTTCTAAGGCTTCAAGCACTATACTGAATAGAAACTGGGAGAGTAGGCATCCATGTCTAGCCCCATATCTTACTGGGAACACTTTGAGGTTCCCTCCACTCAATCTGATATGGCTACAGGTCTGTATAGCCTTTTGTATATTGAGGCATGCTCCCTTCTTCCCTACTATTTTTCATATAAAGGGATGATGAATTTTGTGGCAGACTTTTAATGTACCTCTTAGGAGTATTGTGTGATTTCCGTCTTTTAGGATATGTTAGTTAGGATTGCTCTTGCTGTAATAAAACACCACAATCGAAAGCAATTTGGTGAGGAAAGGGTATACTCCACTTATATTCCCCATCACTGTTACTGTTCATCAGAGTCAGGGCAGGAACCTGATGCAGGGGCCATGGGGAGGTGCTGTTCACTGGCTTGGTCCTCCTGACTTGCTCAATCTGCTTTTGTATATAATCCAGAACCACCAGCCTATGGGTGGTAATGCCCATAGTGAGTTGGGCCCTCCCACATCAACCACTAAAATAATACAGTACAGACTTGCCTACATCCCTGTATCTTATGAGTGTGCTTTCTCAATTGAGGTTCTCTCCTCTCACATGGCTCTAGCTTGTGTAGGGTTGGCAAAAAAAAAATTAGTCTAATAAAACATTAAGCATTAAGAAACAACCCAAATTTTAAATTTGGTTGTGCAACTGAACAAAGACTCCTCAAAAGAATCACATGGAGAGTAAGAAATTTAAAACAGTATTGATATTGTTGTCATCACCAGTCAGAATGGCTTTCATTAGGAACACAAATGATAACCAATGCTGGCATTGATGTGGACAAAGGGGAACTCTTTTTTCCAACATAATATTTTTCTTAATGATTTTTGAATTTTTGCACAATGCACCCTGATTGCATTCATTCCCCAGTCCTCCCAGGTCTGCCTTCCTCACACTTAGGCCTCTCTCTGAAACACAGAGATGCACCAAGTCCAGTTTGTGTTACGTGTATATACTCACTACAGCAGGCTCGGACTCCCTTAAAGCAAAGGGAGTCCTTTCCCCTGCCCTCCACCAGAGCCATCAACTGTGAAGAGCTACACTTTGGTATCCCTACCACAATTTTGAAGAGCCCTCTTCAATATCTTCAATCTAAATTGTTTCTTGGGACAAGGGTGGCTGTCAAAGAAACCTTCAATGTTCCTCATTCTCAACTTGAGTCTGCAGTCATGGATATCACTATAAAGGATACGTCCTTGCTCATTACAGTGGCAGCATATATCACGTACATACACATGGTTTCTGGTGATAGCACAGACCACACACATCAACATGGCCTAAAGGAAGAGCACAGACCCTTGGTGGCAGCATAGCTAGCCCACAGACATCAACATGGCCTTCGGTGATAACATGGGCCATGGAAAGGGGAAGTTTTATAGACTACTAATGAGGTATAAATTAGTGCACCCATTTTGAAAATTAGTCAAAAAGTTTCTCAAAGAAAGAAATAGAACTGCCATATATCCTAGCTCGACATCTGAGCATATACCCAATGGACTTAATACCCTACAACAAGATACGTCTACATCCATGTTCACTGGTGCTTGACTCATAATAACTAGAAAATGGAGTCAAACCAGATGCCCCTCAACAAATGAATATATAAGAATTGTGGTAATACACAAAATGGAATATCAGCTCTAGAGGAAAATCAAATCATGAAAATTACAGATAAAAGGATGGGATGGGAAAAATTGTGAGCGAGGTGACACAGGGCTAGAAAAATAACTGTGCATATCTCTCTGGGTCTCTGTCTCTGTCTCTGTCTCTGTCTCTGTCTCTCTCGCTCTCTCTCATAGGCAGACCCTGGATTTCAAATCTTTCATTTTGCATGCTCAACTTGACTTGGAGCAGAAGTGGAATCCAGGACACTAAAAGAGGAACTTTTGGAAGGGGACACATTTAAGGGAAGGAGGATACCAGACTAGACATAAAGTGAAAGTAGAGATCTATAGAATCCTGAAGGTAGAGAGGCTTAAGCAGGGAGCAGCACAGAATATGTGATGAAAGAAGTGGAGGAGAGGCCTAACCCAAAGGAAGGGTATGGGAAAGCCTATCTAGACACAGACTGTCTCATAATCCAACTAAAACCATAATTGTAGGGATTATAGAATGCAAGTGAATGGAGGAAGAAAGGAGATGTGGGAGGCTGAAGAATTAAGTAGGTGGAGTGAGGAGGTTATGGGGACAGAAGGGATGATTGAGGGATCCAAACCTAAGGATGTATGAAGAGGCCTTTAAAAATCAAATGCTAATGGAATTACCCTGTATAGTGAACAACGTCACTCCCAGATTACACGAATTAAGTGAAAACCACAACAGTATGGAATACCTCATCAGTTATTAGTCAAGATGCCCTCAGGAAGCTCCCAAACAACATACATCATTGCTACTGCATTGCTCTTGATTATGGACCATCACTACAACAGAAGACCCTATTGCTAAAGAGACCGTATACTTTGGCTGCAGGGCAAATAGGTTTCAAACCAGGAAACCTTCCTGCAGTCTGGTTTTCATAGGGCCAGAAGGTGGTACACAGACTTCTGGGGAGAAAAGATATCAGTGGTCTGACCTATCCCTAGATCTTCCACACTACAATACCAACTCACCAAGCAAGAGAAGCACAGTGGTGCAATAGCCACACAACTGTTAGGAAGTAATTAACTGCTTTCTGATTATATTTGAAAGCTGTCCCCAGGACAAAATGTAGTGCTTGGTATTGTAATCCTGGTCAAGAGCCCAGGGTTCAGGAGGTCCTAGGCTCTAAGGTACAATCTACTCCTATTATTTCACTGCATGGTCATGCTGTCCTCAACCTTGGTCAGACATGTTTCTTTTTGTAATATACAAGAGTCGATGATGAGATGAGTAGCTGGTCGAAGTGCTGAGGGCAAGAGAGTAGGTGTTCAGCCCTGAGCGATACATCTATATCAACCCTGTAACCACTACCACCAAGGCTGAGGAAGCATCTGAAAAGAGGAAGCAGAAAGAAGGTAAGAACTGTAAGGTGGGCAAGCATGCTGTGAAATGCTGCCTTCTGTATAGAGTGTGGCAGTCACACTTATGCTGCCTTCTGTATACAGCGTGGCAGTCACACTCATGAACGTGCCTCTATGGTCACCTGCAAAATAATCTCACAGGATCAAATCAGCCAAAATTCTAGGATAAACAAGGAAATGATCTCCAGGTCCCACCCCATATTGAGGAGCTATTGGTGGTTAGCAGTTTCTGAGGCTGCAGGGAGAATCATTCCTTTTGGAAGGTGCAGCCCCTGGTAGAGTTTCCATGGGCCAATGGATCACTCCATACTCACGTAAGCATCGTTACATGGCTTAACGGGTTGTCAAAAACCAACCAACCAAATAAACAAACAAATAAACAAAAAGACCTTAAATTGGGAGGGAGAAGGGACTATGTAGAAGGAAATATAAGGGAAGTTACGTGTGTGTGTGTGTGTGTGTGTGTGTGTGTGTGTGTGTGTGTGTGTGTGTGAAATTCTCTAAAATTTAAATTTCAACTTTTGTTCTTTGAATGATTTAATTAAGAACTGAAACAGGGCAATGCATGATAGGCCCCTGTCTGTAAGCACACCATAACATCAGTAATACTGTCAGGCCTTGGGGGACTTCCCTTGAGCTGGATCCTACTTTGTGCCTGTCACTGGACCTCTTTTTCCTCAGGCTCGTCTCCATTTTTATCCCTGTAGTTCTTTCAGACAGGAGCAATTTTGGGTCAGAGCTTTTGATGGCAACCTCATCCCTCCACTTGATGTCCTGTTTTTCTACTGGAGGTGGACTCTACAAGTTCCCTCTCCCCTCTGTAGGTGAGAGTCTCTCACCTCTGAAAGGCCCAACAAGCAGCTGAAAGAGTCAGAGGTAGATACTTACACCCAACCAATGGACAGAAGCTAGTGACCCCCGTGGTTGAATTAGGGAAAAGCTGGAAGAAGCTGAGGAGGAGGAGGACGACCCCATAGGAAGACTAGCAGTCTCAATTAGCCTGGACCTCTGGGATCTCTCAGACACTGAGCCACCAACCAGGCAGCATACACCAGCTGATATGAGACCCCCAATACATATACAGCAGAGGACTGCCCATCTGGACTTAGTCAGAGAAGATGCACCTAACCTTCAAGAGACTTGGGGCCCCAGGGAGTGTAGAGGTCTTGTGAGGTAGGGGTGGAGTGGGGAAATCCTCTTGGAGATGGGGGGAGGAAGTGTGGGATGTTGGAATAGTCAGAGGGTGGACTGGGGATAAAATCTGGACTGTAAAATAAAAGATTAAAGAATAAATAAATAAAATAAAGAACTGACACAGGAAAGCCATAGAGTGAGGGACTTTCAATACATGCCACTTCTGTCAGACAAAGAGCTTGTATCTGAACTGCATAAAGCCCTGTCATAACCCAATAGTAGCACAAGTTCACATGGACAACTGAATAAAAGCATCTCTGACAGACCTCATGGACCATTATGAGCCAAATGACCTATAAACACTTGACCAATGCTTTAGTGATCACAGGGTTAACGTGAATTAAAAACACAACAGGGTAGTCATTGCTTAGGAAATCATATTAACCCAAGCAAGTAAAGTACTTGGAACCCTTAGACACTAGGAGCAACATAAAATAACATACTACTTCGGGAAACAATGTGTTAGTTTCTTAAAACTTTAAATATAAATCTGATTGTATGATGGAGCTGGCCTTCTCAATATCTATACCCCTCCCCCCACAAAAAAGAAAAAGACAAGCTCATATCCACACCAGTGCTCAGAAAAACTTAATACTAGGTACTGTCATAAAGTAACACAAACATCCAGCACCAGGCAAACAGAATGTGCTATATCAATACAAGGCAGAAACACCCAGACATCGAACAGAATGATCAAGTCATACATGATACAGTAAAGCAAAGAGATAGAGTGCACATTATGCTATTGACATATACCATTATATTTCATATACTATGCATATATTATACTACCTTATTATATACCATTTTATATTTTACTACATTATATAGTATATGCTATTTAATATTTATATATACTACTGCATTATTTTATATGATAATAAGCTATTACATATTCTATATAATTAAAAATAAAGTGTGGTGAGAGAAAATAGATCACCCATGTAGTAGACTAGAGAGGAAGAGATGGAGCCATCTCTCCAGTCCCTAACCCCATGCACGATCTTGACTCATTATTCCCTAATGCCTGCCTCTGTGTTTGTGTGTGTGTGTGTGTGTGTGTGTGTGTGTGTGTGTGTGTGTGTGTGTTCCCTCAATGCATTTTTTAATAGTCAATTGATGTAAAGCTATCTGCTCTGGTAGCATTGCTTGTGAACTACATTAAGAAACAAAGACTCCTCCATGTCTCTGATCTCAGCCTCAAGCCATTTCTGGGAGTGAGTAGAGAAGGCTCAAGCCCATGGTTTGAGTATTAGACCCATCTCTGCTCTAAACCTGGGAAGGAAACCCGGGGATCCTGAGTACCATCGGTTGCACCTTCATTCTTTCTAGTCCTATCTGTTTTCTGCACACCAGGAAAGTTCTGCCTTCCCTATTTATCTGCTCCCTTTCTAAAGAAACCTTAAATTATGCCCCTCCTGTTGTTTTCCTGGAACCCCTCTTCCAGTGTGAACAAGCACAAAATGAAGGAACTACAACTAAATACAGGCAGCATTGGCACAACCAGGGTTCTTTCTACATGCTAGCCTATACCAAGAAATAATGGATGGACTCCAAGTGCCCTTGCATATCTGGATAGGAGTTTGTGTTGGTAATGGTTCAGCTCCGGAGTCTGACCTTAACCCAGGACCCTGTATCTCTTTGAAGGTTATTTCTCTTCTGTACCAAGCTAGACTCATCCAAGACAGCAGAAGAGGCGTGGTGAAAGTACTAAGTGGTGGGTAGTTGATCGGGACCCTAAGGACCACTAGAAGCTACAGGCAGCACTGAATAGACTTGTGCCTGGCTGGCTTCACTGAGCCCTCTTTCTCACTATCAAGGCTGTCTCAAGTAGCAATGTTTTCTGAACGTTTAGCTTTGACGAGCACACAGAGTTGCTACACGTCTGCATCAGGGCTCTCCTGGACAAAACAAACAGCTGTCAACTTTCCTGAGTATTTTCAGCTCTCCTTTCTAATTTGCATGCCGCCTCCAAGGAACATTGTTGATAGGACCCAAATGCTGCACTGTTCCCTACCATGATGGCATTTACATATAAATTAATGACCAAGACTATAATTTACTTGGCTGAGAACTGAGGTGGCCTGATAATTAAGTCTCTGCACATGCAGAGAAAGCACAGAACTAGAAAGGTTGTTCTTGCTTTTCTCCCCACCCCCACATTCCCCCATTATGCCAACAAATGCTTAGAAGCAAACCTGAGTCAATGAATTACAAATTCTTGAATTAGAAAGATTCTCCCTCTCAGTTTTTTTCAGCTAGTATACAGAAACACTGGGTTCTGTTATGACATTTTCATATATGCATTCCGATATGCGTGCATGTGTGTGGATGTGTGCACACCTGTGCATGCATGGAGGGCAGAGGAGGACAGTGGCTGTCCCATGCATGCTATCATGCTCGCCTGTGCTGTGACCTGTGCTGGTAAACATCAAGCTTCAGGGAATCCTCCTGTGGTCACCCTCCACAGCCCAGCTGTTATATGGCTGCAGGAATCCAAACTTAGGTCCTAGTACTTGCTCAAATGCTCTCACCTACTGAGCCATCTCTCCAGCCCCCAACCCCAGGCATGATCTTGACTCATTATTCCCTAATGCCTGCCTCTCGTGTCAAGCAAAAAGACTAGGAATAAGAAAATGCATCAAGAATCAATGAACAAAGAACAAAGGAAGTTAAAAATTAGTTCGGAGCTGTTTTAGGATTTTCTAGGAAAACAGAATAGAATATAAAGTTGTCTTGAAGTAGCTACAAAAGACTAGATCCAGGACTCTACTTGAATACCAAAATCTATGACTATTTGTGTCCCTTAGACACAATGGTATAATGCTTGCATATAAGCTATATCCATCCTCCCTTTAAAATATCTTTTGGTTGCTTAATATAATATCAAACACAATAAGAATTGCTGTGTAGGGGTTGGGGATTTACCTCAGTGGTAGAGTGCTTGCCTAGCTCTGAAAAAAAAAAAAGAAAAAAGAATTGCTGTGTAAACAGCTATACTGCACTGCTTAGGAGAGAGTGTCAAGAAGTAAGTCCATGTACGTTCAGTCTAACCATCCATCCTAAGCTCTACAGAGGGCACAATGAGATTCAAGGCAATAATACTCACGTAATGAGTGTGAGAAGGATTGACAGTCTGGGAAACCGTGGGAGGCTACAGCAGGGTATGCCTACACATCACTTCATCTGGGTGGAATCCACAGTGTGCAGCATGTGGCAAGCTCAAATTTTCCCATCAGGGTCTTACAAAATGTTGTTTCCTAGTTACATTTGGAGGAGTCCTCAGATGCATATACATGGCAAGTCAACTATAGATTTATTATTATAAGGAATTAACTTATATAAATATGAAGCTGAAAGTGTCCAAGAACTGCAATCCATAAGTCACCTGTCCAGGAGGACTAGGGTTATGGGTCCCAGTAGAGGGCAGAGATTCCGGACCCAGGAGAGCTGATGGTGTAGTTTCCAATCTGAGGACAGAAACTGAAATCCCAGCACAAGACTTTTTGTCGAAGTCAGGTTTTAGCTGAGTGGATGAATCCCTCTGACATTAGGGAAGATATTCTGAAAAACTTCCACTTCCTGTACGCCTGATTCTGCATTTTACTACAGAAACAAGAGGAGCCAAGCTGCCCTTCAACACTTCGCTTAGGAACTATTTAAACTGCAAAGAAAGCTTCGAAAATACAGTGAGACTACATTCTAGGTTCAATACCATTAGATTGAAAAACTAAAAACTGAAACAGAAAAAACACTTTTGGAAACCAGAAACCATTTTCTATAATAGTCAATGGGTAAAAGAAAACTTAATTAGCATTCTAAAATATTTACAACTGAAAAATAATGAACCTGTCACATATAACGGTATGGCATATAAAGTGGCACTTATATTTATAGATTAACTGTGTGTGTGTGTGTGTGTGTGTGTGTGTGTGTGTGTGTGTGTGTGTGTGTGAATAAGATGAAGATTGAAAAATTGAATCAGGATATTACCAACTAAGAGTTTAAACCAACGCAAAACACCAAGAAGAAGGTAAGAGGTAAAAGCAGACATGAGAGCTGGGGCGACGACTGCTGTGCAAGCATGAGGATCTGAGGTTGGAGCCCCATTTCCCATAAAAAGCCGGAAAAGTGGAATAGGCTGGGAAGCGTGAGCTAGAGAGGCGGGGCTGCGAGCTAGAGAGGCGGGGCTAGGCAAATACTTGGAGTTCACTGGCCAGCCAGTCTAGGGATGGAGGAGCCCTCAGGTTCAGTGAGAAACTCTGTCTCCAAAGCTGCAGAGGGGAGCGACTGAGCAAGACACCCAATATCAACCTCTGCTCTTCACACCCATGTGCGCGCGCGCGCACACACACACACACACACACACACACACACACACACACACTCATTCTTGGAGCGAAGAGGAATAAAAGTATCAATATAAAGAAAACCAATACTAAAGACCTAGGTCAATGTAAGATTCATAGATTAGAAGTGATGTCAGACTGGGATGACACAGAAGAAAGACTAGTGAGCACAGAAACATACTAAACTAAAACTGTGTAAAATGGTGCCCAGGGCAACAGTCATTGTAGAAAAGCATGAAGAGGGCAGGCATGAGTAGTAGAGCGTCAGCCAGTTCAACCCTCCTGTGATGAGAGAGTGGGCAAACGTATAGGGAAAAAACATTCGACTCCAACTTGTCAGTATTTGATAGGAATCATAAATGCTAATTTAAGGAGCTCCACATAAGAAAAACCATGAAAACTATATGAAAGCATATCAAATTACTTAAAATACAAAGCGTATATGGGGTGCAAAAAATTAACCGAAGAGTGGTCTAGTTAAAAACTGGCAAGTGGTCAGCATAGGTGATTCTCAAAAGAAGAGATACAAATGGCCAAGAAATAGAATAGAAGACAGTACAATTGGCCACCCAAATGCTGTGGGCTTTCAACCAAACACAAATAAGAACTACCATGTGGTAGAACCCCATCCCAGCCAGAATGGCTGTAATAAAGGACTCATAAACTTCTGGCAGAGGGTGTGGGGAACAAACTCATAATTTCATATGCTGTGAATGGGGATGTAAACTACTGTGGAAAGCGGTGGCAGCTGATGAACATCACACAACACTGAAGGCAGATCTATCACTTAATGTAGCTGCCCCACCTCTGTGTATACAGCCAAGCGAAAGGAAGTTAACACACCCAATTCTTACCTCACACCCTGGTTTATTGTGAAACTATTCACAATGGGCAAGATATATAACGAGCTTAGGTGCCTCTCAATGAGTCAATGAAGCAAGAAAATTGTGTGTATGTGTTGCACAGGGGCACAGGGGCTGTCCATAAAAAAGTACACAATTCTACCCTTTGCAGAAAAATACCATGGATCTGGAAAGCACTGTGCTAAGTGAAACAAGCACACAGAAAGACAAATATCTTATGTCCCAAGTTTGAGAAACATGAAACTGAATATAGAATGGTGACTACCAGGAGTGGGGGAAGAAAAGCTCGATTTCTCACCTGCGTGCGCATACTGAATATATCAGAAACATGTACAACTATGACATGTCAATTAAAATGTTAAAATCAGTTAAACATAGCCAGAGCTAAACAACACAGAGAATTAACACTAAGGGAAACCATGGGCCCTAGCTAATAACAGAACATCAGCACTCGTTCCTCAAGCATAAAGAATATGCTATTTTCCTGAAGCAGGAAATAGGGTAGGGGAGATGACAGAAAATGTGAAAACTCTTTGTATTCTGTTTGTTGTTTCCATACACATAAAACGCTTTAAAACGTCGTCTTTTTAAGTAGCAGAAGAGGGGGGATACCCTTCAGGTAAAAAGCCTTGACTGGAATGACTGGTTCCTCGCTGGGAAACCCCACAGGGAAGCAAATGGAGGCCGGACAGAAAGGCTTCACTTCTGGAAGAATGCACCCCTGGCGCGCGCCTCTGAGACTGTGCTGGGGAGCACCTGAAAGCATAGCGCGGTTAAATGTATAAAGACACGGGATCGTATAAAGACGCGGGTCCTTAACTCGCCGCTTTAAGAACACCTTGAGTCACGCATTTAACTTTGATTTTGCAGCTTCTTTCTCTCTTTCATGACAGCACCTCACTTCCTTCAGGAAGATGTTCTAACCGGATCTCCAAGAGGCACAGGAATGGTTACTGTCAACTTGACTGGATTTGGAATTACCTAGGAGACGCACCTCTGGGTACTAGTCCGAAAGGACAGTTCCAGAAAAGTTTAGTCCAGGAAGGACAGCCCGGCCTCAAAAATAGTGTGAGGGGAGCAGGAAAGATGTCTCATCGGGTAAAGTAGTTGACAAATCTAACCGAGTTTAATCCACAGAACCCACATAAAGGTAAGACGAAAGGACCAACTGTACAAACTTGTCCTCTAAACACATGTACACCATGACATGAATGTGCCCCCACACACGTCATACACTAAGTCTCACAAAAGGGACTGGTAAGAAGGCTCTGCAGGTAAAGGAGCATCTTAGGCCTGATGACTGGAGTTTGGCCCCTGGAAACCACATAGAAGGGGGAGAGAAATAATTCCTGCAAGTTTGCCCTCTGATCTCTACACTCAGGCCATAGCACAAACATCTCTGTACACACACACACACACACACACACACACACACACACACACATACAAATGATGGGGAGCTATAAATATATCAGTGATTCTCAACCTGTGCATCCTGACCCCTTTGGCAAACTTCTATCTTCAAAAATATTCACATTATGATTCATATCAGTAGCAAATTTCAGTTAAGAAGTAGCAAATAAAATAATTTTATGTTGGGGGGAGGGAGTCACTGCAACATGAGGAATAGTATTAAAGGGTGCCAGCATTAGGAAGGTTGAAAACCACTGAAATAAATAAAATATCTTTTAAAGCTTCTACCTCTGTCCTCCACATAACCATGCACACATATGCGCCCATGTAAACACGCACAAGAGTCGTTAGTTGTCAAAGAACTCCAAGCAGCATCCACTAGGTGTTTTAACACACAGTAGTTCTCATTATCTACAGGGACTTATTCTGAGACCTTCATGTTTATCAGTCTTAGAATGCCCGGGCCCCTTATATAACATGGTAAAGTATTGCACACGGCCTGCTTACACCCTCACACATACTTTAAATTATCTCTGCTTTTCTTAATACAATATAAATGCTGGTAAATACTTACTACATTGTATTATTTATAGAATATTGATAAGAAAAAGGCCTCTACACGTTCATTTAATACTGATGCACTCTTCAAATGATTTTTATCTGAGTAAGTTAAATCTGCAGATATGGAGGGCGAACATGTTCACCATGCGTTATATCCCATTTAGAGCTAATACCCTCAGGGATGATTGTCATGTCCCCAACTCAACCTATGAAGCTGCTGGGGCCCAGGAAAGTTCAGCAACTTATCAGCTCTCTGTGTGTCCCCTGTCTCCCTGTTCTCCTTAGGAAACATAAAATATGAACAATAAGTGTTCCAGTCCTCAGGATCCAGAGGACCGTGAAGGCCAGGCATTGGGCCGGAGCTCGAAATGAAAATAAACAAAACAAATGGAAATCACGCCAGAGCCTAGAGAGTCCTTGCTGGTGCACAGTACCTCAGGACAATAGCATCCAAGAACTAGGCCCGCTACATCTCTTCCCTTCTGTACCCAAAGCAGAAGATGTTAACTGGCTATAGCACTCCTTCCCAAGGAACCATCTGTGGCCTCGAAGCCTGTAGCCTGCACTGTAAATAGCACAACGCGATGATCAGAGAGACCTGTGAAATAAATTCTCGGTTCTATGCGGACCATGGGGCAGGGGGAGGGTAGAAGACGGGGGCAGGGGGAGTCCGCTTAAACCCCAATAACTGCAGTGCTTTAAGCAAGTCTGAAAGCTTACCAGAAAAGGGAGAATGGGGGCCAATTCAGTTACACAAGAGTCGACTTGATACTGACCCTAAGACATGACTGACATCCAACATGGGGTGCTGCGCACTATTGGACTCGGGCCTCCAGCAGGCACTTGTAACTCCACGGCTTCTGAGTTGATTGACAGGCTGCCATCTCCTAGCTATTATGATTGATGTCTCTGTGCATATGCAAATTCCACACAGCCCTGTGTTTTCATTTCTCCTGCATTCATGCCTGGGATGGGAGTGGCCAGACAACCCAGTGTTTGTTACTCTACCAGACTGCAGAATTTTCCACTTCTAGCAGCAGGCTGCTTTTTCCCTGATAACTAAATGACATTAAACTACTTCGTTTTTGCTTATTGACTCTTTAGTGTATTTTCTCTAACTTTTCTATTCAAGTCCTTCTTCTCTTAAGAATTCCTTATACAGTCTAGATACAGGCGCCTCACTGAATATACAATTTACAAGGTCTTTTCACGTTGCTTGTAGATACCATAGCAGCACAGAAGTCTCCAAGGCTGGTGCGATCCAGCATAGCTATTTTTACTGTCACTTGTACTTTCAGTATTAGGCTCAATAATGCTTTCTCTGACCCAAAGCCATCAAGATTCACAGCCAAATGCACTCATTGATAAGTGGATGTTAGCCCAAAACCTTGAATTACCCAAGATGCAATCCACAGACCACAGGAAGTTCAAAAGGAAGGATGACCAAAACGCAGATGCTCCCACTCCTTCTTAAAAGGGGGAACAAAAATATCCATAGGAGGGGATATGGAAGCGAAGTTTAGAGCAGTGACTGAAGGAACGGCCATTCAGAGCCTGCCCCACATGTGGCCCATATCTATACAGCCACCAAAACTAGATAAGATGGATGAAGCTAAAAAGTGCATGCTGAAGGAGACCAGATATAGATCTCTCCTGAGAGACACAACCAGAGCATGTCAAATACTGAGGTGAACGCTAGCAGCAAACCACTGAACTGAGAATGGGACCCCCTTTGGGGGAATTAGAGGAAGGATTGAAAGAGCTGAAGGGGCTTGCAACCCCACAAGAACAACAATGCCAACCAACTAGACTAAACCACTACCAAAAGACTATACATGGACTGACCCAGGGCTCCAACTGCATATGTAGCAGAGGATGGCCTTGTTGGGGCACCAGTGGAAGGGGAAGCCCTTGGTCCTGCCAAGGTTGGACCCCCAGTGCAGGGGAGTGTTGGGGCGTGGATGGGGGTGTGGATGGGGGAACACCCTTATAGAAGGGGAGTGGAAAGGGATAGTGAGCTTATGGACAGGAACTGTAAATAAAGAAATAAGTAAACTTTGTTTTATATTTGATATGGTTTTGATATACACATTACATGGCATCTCACAGCGCTCGTCCCCATAGTCCATTCTCCTTTTAACTTCCCCTCTCCACCTCTTCCGGGCTCCCGTGTGCTGTCCTTATGCTGGTTCATGAACTCCTTCCTGTCAAATCACTCAGCTGATTCGTGACTTATGATATTAAGCCTCTCCTAGAATGTGCGTCCTTGTCTTGAAAATTAAAAGTCATCTATGCTGTCCCGGGTTCTGATTTGTGCACTGCGACAAGGAAGCAGGAATATCCCTGCTGTGCTGACCAAGACTCACACTTAGTTACTGCTGTGCCATATTGTTGGAGAACCACTTCCTCTTGGCATGGGAGAGGAAACTCTAACTTGAGTCCATTCATAGCAGTTTTACTTCTGCTGTATACAACATCACCGCACATGCTTTTTAACGGTCCTGCTTTTTTCCAATATTTTGAAACTAAATTAGTATTTAATCATTGGTGCACTTTCTGAACTATTACTACATTTTCTATCTTGTAGGGAGATTTCTTTTTCCTTAAGTTTATTGCACAAACAGCACTGTAATCTTGGATTTCACTAAATGCCCTTTAACACGGATGATTCTGCCATTTTTTTTCCCCTCTACTAGATTCGCATTTAATAGCTGGTATATTTTCAATACTACAGAAATTCAGATGGCTAAATAATTAGAGATCATTTTTCTTTCATTGAGTATAAGAATATTTTCATTAGAAAAAAATTGTGTTTAACCAAACAAACAAGAAGATGCTCTACCCACATATTCTGTTCTTAAACCCACCAGCCAAGCCTCTCTCCAAGTAAATTAATGTTTTAAAATGTGTCAGTTTTACCTTAGTGAGTTTTTAACTGAGTTTGAATTTCATAATCTAGCACTATTATGTTCAAAGAGATTTCCAAAATTTCTAGGAGAGCTTTGCTCTAAAACTAACCATTTAGAGCTAAAAGACGTCTGGTGTTCCTATCCTTTATGTCATATAAGCTAAAATAAATAATACATTTATTAACTCAAACACAAATTTTTATGTTTTAGGTAAATATACCTATCCTATGCTAATAAAAGTTACAAAATAATGGAATTGAATCATTCCTACTTGTAAAAAATTAATCAATTAATTCTTATACATATAAAATCTTAATTAATTGATTCATATATATAATTGTATGTGTGTAAACATGAGTGTCATGAAAGACAGCTTTTGTGAACTCTTCTCCACCTTTCTGTGGGTTCCGGGGATTAAACTCAGGTCCTCAGGCTTAGGGAGCAAGCATTTCTACCCACTGAGCTACCTTCCATCCCTGCTGTTTGAGCTCTTAAATGTCATCCACTAATAGACCTTTAGATAGATGCTGTCCTGCCTGCTATCTCAGGGAGAACGGAATTGAAATCCAGACAGAATAAGTGGGGTTTTTTTTCTCACAAAGAAGAAAATGACAAAAATTGTCTTAGCATCCCACATAACTAGGGAATTTTCGATTTTATTAAGATGTCCAGTTGCTAGTAATACTCGCACGTGTTTCTTGGTTTTTATAAAGCCTTTTGTAACTTGGCTTTCCATCTACTCTGTGCTCTTCCCTTCACTCAGATTTCCAGGTCATCTAGCCCATTGTTCCTGCTCTATACACCCTCTACCCCACACCCCACCCCTACTCCCACCTCAACCCCACCTCATCCCCACTACCCTCACTCCCATCCCACCCCCACCCCTACTCCCACCCCACCTCCACCCTACCCCTATACCCACCCCCACCTCACCCCTACTCCCCCACCTCTACCTCACCCCCACTCTCCACCCTCACTCCCACCCTAACCCCACCCACCCACCCCCACTCCCCCCACCCATCCTACCCCATCCTTACCCTCATTCTCACCCTAATCCTACACCCACTCCCCCACTCTTGCTCCCACCTTGACCCCTCCTCCCCACACCCACCCTCAAGCCCCCATGTCTCCATGCTCCCACCCCCTCTCCCCCCAACCCCCAGCATCTCTTCTCACCTCTCTTGCTATTGACAAGCAATTCACCTGCCTCTCTACACTCAGTGAAATCCCTTCCCAGCTTTATGCCTTGAAATTTTCCCTGCTGCTGTTTTAAATGTTAATGTCTAGAGCTGCTTGGTTCCAAAGTTCAAAAGAAGTTCGCTGTGCCCCTGTAGACCCTTCCCAGTGTTTCAGAAGTCTCTCTGAAGATAAGTAAATGAAATATAAATATAAAACCTTCCTCTCTGGACCAAACTCAGACACATCAATACCTCCTATAACCACAAGGCCTGCCTCCAAGGTGTCAAGAATCAATGCACCAAACCACAACAAGTCGAGATTCTCTAATTTGCCCGAGGACTCAGGATCCTATGAAGTTAGTGCCTGAGTCACACATCTGTCCCTTGTCAAGCCTATTCCTGTAATTCAGAGCAAGGCAACTATATTTTCCAGGTCTGTTTCCTCAGTGGTTGACATGGGAAGACTCTTCTGTTTCTAAATTATTCTCAGCCATAAAATACTATCCCTGTTCTTTTCTAGCCTCCTAGTCACCCTACTTGTATTGTGATTAGCAGAAGGGAAGAGATGCCCAAAAGTTCAACTACCTGTTCATGCAGATTAGGAACTATTTGCCTTTCAAATGAGGTTGAACTATTTTTTCCACCTTAAAAATATACTGTGAACATCATCTCCATTTCTGAACAGCTCCACAGTGTTTTTCTAACTATAGTGTTTGTGCTAAATGTGAACAGACCTGCAAATTCATGCATTTTAGCGCACTCGAAATCCAGATTGCCGAGCCTCTTTCTCTGAACTCAACCAAGAGTTGGGTGTTTTCGGTTCGTTTGGTTTTTGTTGTCTTTTGGCTTTTAAGCCATAGTGGTACTAAACATAGAGAAAGGGGCATTGTGGGCCTTTAGACTTTTAACACGTTATACATATTTTAAAGGGAATCAGAAAAATATCAAAGTAGGTAGACTTGAATAGTTCTAGACAAGGCACTCCCACCCTTTAGCTTATGTGCTGTATAAGTTTGACATGTAGTCACCCTAGAAATTCTGTAACTAGCCAGGCAGTTGTTTAAAAGAAGAGAGAGAGAGAGAGAGAGAGAGAGAGAGAGAGAGAGAGAGAGAGAGAGAGAAACATGCCTGAAGTCACCCTATGGCTCTCTCCTAGGTACTGAGGTAATAAAGCACATGCTACTCAACTCGAAACCAAGACACAGCAGCCGGGACGCTCGTGAGCAGTCAAATGCAACAGACAATCCAAGGCCTCCATTTGCTTTTTTTTGAAGGGTTTTGTATTTAGTGCAAAAGGCCGCACTCTGAAGATCCTTTTCGTTCGCTGGACGTCAATACACAACAGTGCATTCGTTGCCAATAGACAGGTTAAAGCCACCTTTGAGTGTGACGAGCAATAGAGCACTGAGAACCTCCAGACGACGGCAGGGAGTTGTCATAATGAGTCTGTGCCCCCAGCATTGAGCCAGGGTGCGGTCCAGCTGTGACGGTGTGGAAGATGGAGTGACAGCAGCAGCACCAAGTGAGGCCGGGAGTGGTGGCTCAACCTTGGAAGGCAGAGACAGGCAGATTCTTCGTGAGTTTGAGGCCAGCCTGGTCTAAATAGTAAGTACCAAGCCAGGGAGGGCTATGGAGTGAGACTCCCCCCCCCCCGTCTCAAAAAAATTAGAAATAAATAGTAAGCGGAAATTTAGAGTATAGGAGGAGATGGGATCTGGGCCAATAGTAGACATAGTCTCAGTTTATCTCTTATTTTCCAACAAATTGAGGTTAATAAAGTCACTGCTCGCTTGGGAAAAAAATTCTGAGATTTCAAAGTGGTTTCCATGGAGGAGATTCATCACTCTTTTACAAAAGTTCTTTTTTTTTTTTTTTGCAATATTTTAGGAGCAAGTCCTGTTTTTTACACTTTTAAAACTTGTCCCAGGAAACATCATATAAAGGAAGCAGAAATAGTCTCTCTCTCTCTCTCTCTCTCTCTCTCTCTCTCTCTCTCTCTCTCTCTCTCTCTTGTGTGTGTGTGTCTGTGTGTGTGTGTGTGAGAGAGAGTCAGAGAGAAAACAGTCAAATGGCTTTTGTTTAAGTAGAAAGGTCTATTACAGTTTGATCTGTGAAGAATCTTTTCAATGCTGATCAAACCTGCTTACTGTCTGTCCCCTCTTCAGACCCACGAATCCCATCGTTTACTGCACTATGCATTGATGCCTCTCTGTGGAAGGAGGTGGGAGGGATGGGTAGCACAGGGTGGTCACCTACCAGCTGCTGTTAAAATCTGTCAACTGGCAGGCAGAACCTCCTGATTTGTGAGCAATTTCAAAAAAGGGAAAAATTCAGAACTACCATCTGGGAAGTGGGAAGAAGATACCACTTGGCAAAAATGTTTCAGAAAACACAGGCAAACACAGAAACACACACAAGCGGCATCAGTGTGTACACACACATACACACAGGGAGACGCAATGGCCTCAAGACACACATACACACACACACACACACACACACACACACACACACACACACACACACACACCGCCCAACACACTCCTATTATTAAATTTGTTTTCTTAACTAAAATGCCATGAGAAGGGAGGTCAGGGAGTTAGCGGACGACGGAGGAGCTGCTGACTCATTACTTGATTTCAAGCAAACCACCTGTTAGGAGTTTGGGGTAAGGAGTTTATCAATTTGCAAAGCAGGTGTGAGCGTTCACACCTTCCACAGATCATGAAGCTCATTTAAATGAGGGTTTCAAAGAACTACTCTATTCCGGGAATAGAATTCCCAAAAGGAAGTGTAACATATCATTTTTAGAGCCCCCACGTGATCTCCAGATACTCATCGAGATCTTCACAATCGAGAGCAAACCACCGTGGGCATCTCTGTTCACTGGCACACCGGTGCTGGGGGAAAGCCCGGAGCAAGCTCCTACTGTTGGGTATGACTGCCAGAAGCGTACAGGCGGCCATGTTTCCTCTTTCATAGCACAGTCACCCAAGGCACTGATGGAAAAGGACCATTCCATCCTTGATCCCAATGCTCAGCCTGGCCCTGTGAGAACACAGTACGAATGGTAACTGTACAAAGGCCCACACACTGCGGGGAACCCCAGCCTCAGGTGAACTGTGAACAAAGGCCTGTGTTTCCCATGTCAGGGATGGAACTCAGGATCTCCCCTGTGACAGGCAATGGTCTACACCTGACTTACATGGCTCCATCCTATTACCACTTTTAAGAGAGAGTTCCCCAAACTCAATCTTAAATGCTCCACTCCGTTTCTCCTGTTTATTTTCTCTTGATTATACTTGATTATAAAAAAAAACATTAATAAATGCCTTTAAAAATCCTCTCAAAATGAGCCTTTAGCTGGGCATGGTTGTGCCTTCTTTTAATCCCAGCACTCAGGAGGCATAAGTAGAACCCAATGCAAAACGAAAGTGGCATATTTCACAAGAAGCAGTGTAGACGTCCCTCAGCTGAAGGATGGCTAAAGAAAATGTGGCACCTTTACACAATGAGGTATTACTCAGCTGTTACTCATCATGAAATTCGCAGTCAAATAGTCAAGCTAGAAAAAAAAAGTCATTCTGAGGTAACCCAGACTCAGAAAGACAAACATGGTATGCACTCACTTCTAAGTAGATATTGGCTGTAAAGTATATTCATGGTGCAATCCACAGACCCAGAGAGGTTAAGTAACAAAGAGGTCTTAAGGTAGGGGCCACATGAATCTCCCTGGGAAGGAGAAATATAATAAATGTTATGGGTAGACTGGGCACCTTTCCACCCAGGTGAGGACAAGAACAGGAGGGATCAGGTAGGAAGAGGATGCAGGGAGAGATTATTGGAAGAGACACCTGCAATTGGAGGCATTTGGGGGCAAACTAGAAACCTAATGCAATGGAAACTCCCAGAAATCTACTAGAGTAACCCTAGCTAAGACTCCCAATAATGGAGGATTTGGAGCCTGAACTGGCTATCTCCTGTAACAAGGCAAGACTTCCAGTGGAGGGACTGGGACACCAACCCTCGATCTGCAATTTGTCCTTCCTACAAGATGTGCTTTGGTATAGGTGGCCCAGATATTGTGAGAGCTGGACCAACCACTGGCCCAGCTTAAGATCTATGCCACAAGAGGAACCCTCCTCTGATACTGCCTGAGGGCCAGGACCCAGAGACCTAGGATAGAACCAAACAACCAAGTGGAGGTTGTGGGGGGGGGGGGATCAGTGAAGTTCTGCTCTGCTCATAGAAAGGAACCTGTCATAGTCATCACTACAGAGGCTTCATACAACCACTGATGGAAACAGATAGAGACCCATAGCCAAGCATTAAGAAGAGCCCCAGGGTTCTGCAGAGGAGGAAAGATTGTGAGAATTAGAGGAGTCAAGGACACAAGGAACCTCACAGAAGCAGCAAACCTAGGCTCACAGGGACCGAAGTGGCAATCGATGAGCCTGCATGGATCTGACCTCGGCCCTCTGCATATGTTATGGATATATAGCTTGGTCTTCTTGTAGGACTTCTAACAGTGGGAGCTGACTCTTTTGCCTGCTTTTAGGACCCTTTTCCTCCTACTGGGCTGCCTTGTACAGCCTTAATGTAAGGGGAGGTGGATAGTCTCATTGCAATTTGATATCATGTTTGGTAGATATCCCTGGAAGGCCTGCCTTTATTTATTTTTTTTAAGGGAAAGGGAGGGAACGGTAGATAGGGTGGGGAAAAGACTGGGGGGTGGGGAAGAAGAGGGAGGGGAAACAGTGGTCTGGGTGTAATGTAAGAGAAGAATTTTAAATAAATAAACAAACAAATAGACTTCTAAACTCAATACAAAATAAAAGTGATATTTTCAAAAGTAATGCTACCACACTCATTGTACTATAAAATAAAATTTAAAAAAATGTTAGCCTTCCCAAGTGTTGACACTTTGATGACTGTACTAGCTGCTTTTGTGTGTCAACACAACACAAACTGGAGTTATCACAGAGGATGCCTCCACGAGATCCAGCTGTAAGGCATTTTTTTCAATTAGTGATTAAGGGTGGGAAGGCCCACTGTGGGTGGTGCTATCCCCAGGCTGGTGGTCCTGGGTTCTATAAGAGAGCAAGCTGAGCATGCCAGGGGAAGCAAGCCAGTAAGGCACATCCCTCCATGGCCTCTGCATCAGCTCCTGCTTCCTGACCTGCTTGAGTTCCTGTCCTGACTTCCTTTGGTGATGAATAGAAACATGGAAGTGTAAGCTGAATAAACCCTTTCCTCCCCAACTTGCTTCTTGGCCATGTTTGTGCAGGAATAGAGACCCTAAGACAATGGACTTTCCCATTTTATGTTTTCCTTAATCAATTCCATTAATAATTCTTCCCCAAACCAGGCTTGCCTCAAACTTGTAGCAGTTGACCCTCCCCAACCCTCCAGTGTCCCACCTGCTAAATGATCAGATTAAGCATAAATACAACTGTGTCCATTCCTTGCAGGTACTTCTTAATACTACTTTAACAATTACAGTTAACATGAAAATTCATTTTTAAAATGTTCTTTCTCTCCTTCAAATTCATGGCCTTCTTTTCCATTAACTGTTAAACGTATATAAGTATTGTGTGGTGTGTGTGTGTGTGTGTGTGTGTGTGTGTGTGTGTGTGTGGTGTGTGAGTGGTGTAAGTGGTATGTATGTGTGTGTGTGCATGCGTGCGTGCATGCGTGCATATGTGTGCATGCGGTGGGGGGGGTGCGCGCACGTGCACACACACGCACGAGTGCCTGCTGCTTCAGTCTCTGTCAGCCCCTGTGAGCCCTGTTTAGTTCTTTCAGTGGGCCATGGTCTCCCGATGTTCTTCATTTTCTCTGACTCCTGCAGGCTTTCCTTCCCCTCTTCCATGGGGTCCCTGATGGAGATCTCCAATTAAGACTCAATCCACAGGAAAAGGCACTGGTCTAGGAGTATGGCAAAATAAATTACCATTACAAATAATTTCTTCTCCTTCTCCGTCTCCTCCTTTGTCAATCATGTTCAGTTTTAGGTCTCTACCGTATCCAGTCTCCCGTTCCTGGCCATGCAAGCAGACTGGAGCAGAAAAGGGGGTGGGGAGAGGGATGGAGGGAAAGAATGTGAGGAGAGACTGTTGGAATTAGGGAGAACACTAAAGGAGTGATATGGAAACGTAGGAAAGTGGAAACTTCCTGGAATCTATGAGGGCGATCCTAGTTACGACTCCTAGTTATGGAGACCATGGAGTCTGGCAATCTTTTGTAGCAAGGAAAAGGTTCCAGCGTTGGGACTGGGTTACATTCAGTTGAGTTGTTAGCACAATGGGTCCTGTAAAGACTCCTGAATAACCCAAGCTGATGTTGGGACAGAAGGGTGCTCTGAAAACAGCCGGTTCTTTTCTAATGAGACACAAAAAGAGAGCGGATCTGGGTAGGAGGCGAGGTGGGTAAGCACTGGAAGAGAAACCATAATCAGATTATGTGAAAAAAGAATTATGTTTAATTAAAGGTAGGTTCTAAAGCAAAATCAAAAAGGGAATGGGAACCGAAAGCCATGTCCATGCGCGGGGTCACCCCAAAGCGGCGCTGGTGGCCTATACATTAACAGGGCTGGAAACCGGAAATGCGGCAGCGGTAGGGGTGGGAGTAAGAGTCTGAGACCGGCACACTAAGCTTCTAAAAACTTTAAACTCTTACAAAAACTGTCCAGTTTAATACCAGATGCCCTGCATGCTTATGATGAATTTCATCTAATTCCGTGGGGAATCCAGAAGCGCAAACCAAATGACACGATAAACGGACTAATGCGCTCAGACCTGGAGACCTTTTACTGGGGCGGACACACCAGCTGGCGAAATCAAGTTCCATAATGAAGAGGTAAATGAGGAGGCCTCTCTAAGGTATTCTTCCACTTTCTGCCCCTTTCCTGCCACTCTAACCATTCTTAGACGAATTGTGGGTAGTTTCTGAACTCGGTGATACGCGACTACAACGAGGTTACATCGGAAAAATGGGAACTCCTTGCCTGCCTCTGCCACCTACGTGGGAAAAAAAGAGCAAGCAAACTTTAGATTTGAGAATCTCTAAACAACCACTAAATAACAGAGAAAGGGCCAGGAAGAAAGAGGTTGGATGGATGGATCATAGCGGCTGCTGGAAAACAGTATGAGAACTGTAAGTCCATAATAAATTTAATTGAGGTGTTACATTAATTTCCCTCTGTCTTGAAGAGTAGAAAAATCAGGTTTCCTACTGTGAATTCTACAGCTACCCCAAGTGGCGTGAACCCAAAAGCTCTCCCGTTCTGCCTCCAACGGCCTGAGCACATTGGATTCTAGCTGGTCTCCCTCCCTTTTCGACTCACCCTAGACCCAGACCCGAGATCTGCTTGTTACCAAGAACCTCCACAGATATCTCCCATGGCAGGGACCCAGATAAGTTGCCTCAGCTCTTCCTCTCCTTCTCCATTCCTGTCTGATCATATCTACCCACCCCTACCCTGCAGCCCTACTCCCTGCCTTGCCACTACTACCTCATCTGCTGTGGTCCTGGATTGGATGCTGTACTCTCTTTCCCAAACACCCCAACTGCTGTGTCAACCCTTGGGCCTTGCCTAAACCCGGAATCCTGTGCCCAGATCTAGTCCAGTTAATGCCTAGTGCATCCCCTGGACCCTATTCTATCTGTACTCCTTTGGAAAGAAGGGTTTGTTCTAGAATGCTTCTCTATTCCTGTGATAAACAAACACTAACCAAAAGGAAGGGTCCACCCATGGTCAAATCTATCTCTCTCTCTCTCTCTCTCTCTCTCTCTCTCTCTCACATATTAATATCACAAAATAAAATGTAGAATAATTTTGAAAGTCCCACACTAATTCCAAAAAAAAAAAAAAAAAACCCAACCGGGGATGAAGTACACGCCTTTAATCCTAGCCTTCAGAGGGCAAAGCAGGTGTGTCTTTCTGAGTTCAAAACCAGTCGGTTCTATGTAGTGACGTCTGGACCAGAGCAAGCTGTCTCAAAAAGGAAAATGTTCAAAGATTTAGAAAGTCCAAGCTTTCTCTTAAAATCCAAAGTCTGTTAACTCTGGCCCTCTGTAAAATCAAATGCAAGTTACATACTTCCTTATCACCAAAGGGGGAAACCATGACACAATCACAGTCAGATCAAAACAAGACCCAAACCCAACAATCTGATAGCCCTTGATATCTCAGACTTGGCCATAGTCTTCTGAGCTCCAAAAGGCTTAGGTAGCCTCCCCTCTTCACCTCCGCCATTCATAGCACATACAGCTTGTCATAGGCTTAGGTTAGATCCACTCCCTACATGCTGCTGTCATCTCATGATCCTGGCATCTCCAAAATCCTCGAGGTTCTCTTTGAACTGGGGCTGCACCTTCACTAACTGCCTCTTGGGGCCTCTCTACAGGGATCCCACATGGTACCAAGCTTCCACTATTCTCTATGACTCCTTCATGTCTTCAAACCAGTACCATTAGAATTAGACCGATGGCTCAGCAGTTAACAGCATGGCCTGCTTTCCAGAGGACCTGGGTTTGATTCCCGGCTCCCACATAGAGGTTCTCAGCTGTATCAAACTCCAGTCCCAGGAATTCTGACACCCTTTTCTGGCCTTTGTAGATACCAGGCATACTCGAGGTACTCAGACATACATAAACACAACATATACATAGATATTTTTAAGTACCACATCAAAAGACTTACAATATGTCAAGTTCCGCTACCAGCTTGAAATGCAACCTTTCCCCCATTAGACCACAACCTCTGTGCGGTAATAACTCCAAGGAAATACTTCAAAGAAAGTTAACTTCGAACATGCCAGTCTCTTCTTAATTATAGCTGATGCTTCAACCCACCTGACTCTTTGCCCCTGTGAAACACAGGCTTTACTTTTATGATTTTTTTAATTCAAATGTATCATACAAACAGCTTTGATAGTCTTCGAGGGGCTCTGAAACTGTCCTCTGAAACCTTACAAGTCAGGTCTCCTTTGTGTCTTCTTTTTTCAGTGTTTATTATCCTCCAGGTTCCCACGGATCAGTCAGTTAAGCCGTGAGCACTCAGAAGTTTTTCCAGTACAAAGTTCCAAATCTTCTACTATCATGCCCATTATAAACTTCTGTTCTAGTTTGTTTCTCTGTTGCTATGATAAAAGCAATTTAGGGTAAGAAAGGATTTGTGTGGCTTACAGGTTACAGGTCCATCAGGGAAGCCAGGAAAGGAACTCAAAGGAAGAACCTAAGGACAGGAATTGAAGCAGAGGCCGTAGAAGAATGCTGCTTATTGGATTGCTCCCAGGCTCATGCTTACCTACTTTTCTTATATAGCCAGGCCCACTGCCTCAGGAATGGTACCACCCACAGTTGGAAGTTTTAGTAACATATTTAAGGATCAAATATTTATAATTTGACAAAAAATTCCATTGTAATTTATGCCATAACTTTAAAGTTAAAAAAAAGTAACAGAATACCTCAAAGACTGGATTAATAATGTACAAAATAAATATTTTTTCAGCACACTGAATGACAATACCTTTCTTACATATATAACATACCTCTCATCCTGGCTGAAAAACTTTTAATATTAGGGACACATCTTATGAATGACTTTGGCCCTGTGCCACTGAAACCAAAATGCTATGACTTCATTTCCACAGACAGAGTGCCAAAGAGAAGTGCTCCCTTGATCTTTTGTCCCTAGAGACTGCACAACAGCTACTGCCAAAGAACCTGAGACGGCGCTTAGGAAATACTGCAGTGGTTTACTAGCTAAGCTGCCTGGCCTGGGAGAGCCTCTGCAGCTCTCCTGCATGGAGACACCACAGTGGCCTCACAGAAGCTACAGCTCTCTGACTGCTGGCCCCAGGCAAGACTCTGCATCTTGCCTTATATCGCAGGACAGAAAAGTGAATAGTAGTGCCATCAGAATCTCAGTTCTCACTTGCTATCAGTCCAGTCAGGCTGATGAAGAAATACTGTGGATTCATGAGCAACAGGAATTTATCTCTCATTGTTCTGGAAGCTGGCAAGGCATGGTGGTTTGAACAAGAGTGGCCTCCATAGGTCATATATTTGAATGCTCTGTCATTAGGGAGTGGAACAATTTGAAAAGGATTAGGAGGTATGGCCTTCTTGGAGTAAGTGTGTCACTGGAGTTGGACTTTGAGGTTTCAAAAGCCCACAGTCATAGTGTTTCTTCTATAAGAGTTACCACAGTCATAGTGTTTCTTCTATAAGAGTTACCACAGTCATAGTGTTTCTTCTATAAGAGTTACCACAGTTATAGCGTTTCTTCTATAAGAGTTACCATGGTCATAGTGTTTCTTCACAGCAACAGAACAAGGACTAGGCCACCAAGCCAAGAACAAGGCACCTGCATATCCAGTAGGGACTGAGGACTTACTTCGTGGACCATAACTGAAGGATCTTACTCTGTTCCACCATGGCAGAAGAGACAAGGCTGCTTGCTCTCAGTGGCCTTGAATAAGAACACTAATCCCACCAGTGAGGGCGAAACTCCAGATTTACTTATATCCCCAAAGCCCCTACCCACAGGGACTTTCAAGTGCAAAGTACAATGACAACAAAAACCTAGTCCCTAGCACCTGTCCTTTAGATGTGCATTGATGCTGAATAGAGACAATTGAGACAAATTGTTGAATACTAACTTTTTTGTATGATGTCTTCCTAAGGCAAAATTGTGACAAAATGTGGAGAACCTTGGAGTGTTACACTCTTCTGGTTTCTGTAATCTGTATTTACTTGTGGGATAGTCACCCAAGGGCAATAAGATCCAATTGTGGCAAACATTAGGTTTGTTTTTGCTCATTAAAGAATTCACTCATATAAAGATATCTTAGTAGCTTCTTTTTGTGCCATTTCTCCATTTAAATGGCCTGACTAGAGTCCTGTAGAAGGCAGACCACCATCTATTGTCCATGCCTTTGTTTGGTCCCCTCCCCCTAATGGGGTTTGTGATTTGCTTTTCCTGTAGACAGTGACAAAAGTGACAGGGCGCCTCACCCCTGACTCTGTTACACAATGTGGCATTCTCTTTGCCATCAGGCTCCATCTTGATGAAGGAAGCAACCACCTTGCAGAAGGAATTGTCTCTGGCTGCTAAGAGCTACAGGTGGAGAATCCAGATATCTCAGTCTTGCATCTACAGGGACATCCATTTTCCCAACCATCTGAGAGACTTTGGAAGTGGATTTCCCTCCTGTCAACAGCCCAGGTAAGACTACTACCCATCTGTTCTTTTCTTGCAGCCTATGACACCTGACCAAATGACTCAGCTAACCTGTGCACAGACCTTTCCATGGAAATTGAGACAGATGTGTGTTGTTTAAAGCCACCATGTTTTAGGTGATCCGTTACGCAGCCCTAAATAGATAGCTAAAATGGATTCTGCATAGTTACCTCAGCCTGGAAAGATGTTTGGGGCATTTTCTAACATTCAGAGGAACTATGAACCAAATCAGCGGTGACACATTATGCAGGGCATTAGTTGAAATGCTGCTTTGCCTGGCTTGGCAGACATCAATATGCACCAGAACACAGCTGTTTCTGGCACCTGTGGTGACATAAGACTCATGCAATTACATGGGAACTTAGACCTGTTCCTCAGACAGACTGGTAAGCCAAGGCAAAATACTAAGTAAGGACGAAGGCAATGTCCTCCATCATAGCTGCTTCTGCAACCCAATGGCTACTGTTGCAGCCTTTAGAATCCTTATTTCCCTCACTTCACTTCCAGACAGGGCTCCTGGAAAAGGTCTGTTTACTTGAGCTCCAGAACTGGCATGAGACACAGAACTGGCTGATGAGAGCCTCACAGGTCCATGACATTAGATATCACCAACATGTACAACACACAGATATTCCAACACAAACTACATATAGATGTCGCTAACATGTACCAAGCAAATCCAACTGAGTGGTAGAGATTCTAGAGTTAATGTTTTTGGTTTCCAGAAAGTGGGGATGTTTTTCTCCATCAAATTGTAACCTAATAGGATATTGAAAAGTGGGCTATTTCACAGACATCTCACTATCATGCAACTTGAGAACGGAGCCAACCCAGAAGTAAAGATAGATACAAAATTGGAGATAGAGGAAAAGATAGAAGAAAAGAGAAAAAAGCTAAACTTCTGGATAAAAAACCCATGAAACTAATTTTCCCAGAGATCAATCAATTACTTGATCTCACCCCCTTTCTTGGTTTTACTTACAAGAAACTGAGAGGCTCCTTGTTTGATCTGAGATCACTTCCGGTGGGTAAACAGTGTGGCTCCTGAGGCATAAGCCATAGTCCCTTTTAAGTCTGAGTCTAACATACAAAGGAAAGTAGAAGAATAAGAAAACTGGCTCACACGCAGACTGGTTCAGCCAAACTCAAGTGAGAATCAGTGCTGTTACAGGCTCACCATCGTTCCAATGATAGCTGTAATCCTGGCTGCTTTCTGCAGGATCAAAACAGCCCAGAAGCAAGGTAGTCCCTGCAAAGGTGTGGTGCTCTCATTTTGCTTTTGAAGCACACTCTGGTATAGAGACGGTGAAGAGAGCACTGCAAGTTTCAACTTCAAAATGAATTTTTTTCCTCCACTGAAATATTTTTGAAATGATATAAAAGCTCTTGAAATGTTTGAACAAACGTGTCTCCTGTAATAAGCTCACACCCAACATCCCTAAGGAAAAAAATCTATGAAACATTAGGAAATACCAAAGATGGTAGATAAGCCCAAGCAACGACTAGGCAGGTACACTTATGACCACAACCTGCTAAGCTTGAGTAAGGACACACGTAGGATCAGCCTACCAAGTATACTTGACCCATTCTATGCTAGAACCATTTACTTTTCCTTTTATACAGAATATTATTCTTTTCTCACCCAGCTACAGAACACTTTTTCTCCATTGCTTAGCTCTCTGTCTAGAGCATTGGTTCTCAACCTTCCTAATGCTGGATTCTTCAACACAGTTCCTCATGTTGTGGTAACCCCCAACCATTAAATTATTTTACTGCTACTTCATAACTATAGTTTTGCTGCTGTTATGAATTGTAATGTAAATATCTGGTGTGAAGGATATCTAATATGTGATCCCCAGTGGATCACGACCAACAGGTTGAGAACCACTGGCCTTAATGTTGCCTTGAGAGGTCATTCTATGTAGAATACAAGCCCATCCTATATGAAAGAGCCCACCCTCACCCTTTTTGTATGTCCTACTCTCCTTTGTTATCTACACAGCTTGTCTTAGCAGACACATCATATTCAGTTAGATAGTGACTATTACATATGCATAACACCTAGGTTTCAATTCTGCCCATCTCCATAAAGTCTCAGTCAACCTGAAGATTCAAGAGTTTACACAGCTAGCATGGATTGTTTTTACCCCAAGATAACACTTTCACTGTAATAATGGCCAAGCTTCAGCCAGGGAAAAAAGAAACTATGTCAACCAAGGAAACTTAACATAGGGAATTCGTTTCACAAATAGTAGGGACTGATTTAGCAAAAAGAACCACAGGAAAGCAGACCAAGCGATGTAACCATAGGGAAGGGAGCAACTTTTGCCCCTGCCAGGATTGAAGGAACAAAGGGAGGCAGTCAAAGGTATCAGAAGCTAGCAGCACCTCGGAGATGAGGTGAGAACCCCAAAAGTACAAAGCAGAGACATCTGAGGGGTGTCACCTGCCGCTGACAGGACAGGAACTTGGGGAGGAACATCACAGCGGTGGATTGCCGTTGTCTAAGGAGGGGAAACTGGATGGCTGGCTCTTCTGCCTCTCAGAGGGTTTCAGGAAAGTGGAGATTCTAACAACACAGCTGTACTTGGGTGCCCAGAACAGGAACATCTTTCCATGTCCCTTTAATGTTCTTCTTAGCAAAAGATAGGGGGATGCTCCTTCAAAAAGAATGACGAATTGCAGGATTCTGATCCCCAACATCCAAAGCACAGGAATGGATGCGGGCTGAGACAATATAAAAACCAGCAGCACTAATCTTACTACACTTCTCCAGCTGGATTTTCTTAGGAGAACTGAATTACAAATAAAACGGTACGATGGTTGGTTCGCCTGTGTCGGCAACATTTTCATTACTGTAACAAATATACACAATAATAAAGTTGCAAAGAGAGAAGGCTTATCCTGGATGGTGGCGTTTGAGGTTTCAGTACCGTCGGTTGGCTGCTAAAGGGAAGCTCACAGTGGCAAAGGGGACAGGGGACCTGGTGAAGCGAGTCAGCTCACCTCAAAGACAAATGCAAAAGCATAAAGGGGCTGGGGTCCTGCTCTCCTTCAGAGGCACACCATTAATGACCAAGAACATCCTACCTCTTTAAAGATGCACTGCCCCCAGCAAGCAAGCTAGGGAACAAACTTGACACAGAGAACTTCAGAGGATACCCTAGGTCTAAACTGTAGGAGCTGCTGACAGTGTTATCAAAACTTAGTATGTTTTCATCTCAATGCCAGGGATGAAGGAGGTCCCTATACTCATTTCCATACACATTTTTAAAAGTATATTCTACTATGTATTTTTGCAGATAAGTAAGCTCATAGCTTTCTTTCTTATTTTTAAAAATATAATATATTTCTTCTTTCCCTTCTTCCCTTCAAGCCCTTCCATATTCCCCTCCCCCACTCTCCTTCAAGTTCATGGTCCCTTTTCACCAATTGCAATTACATGCATATATATTCATATCTATCCCTAAGGATAACCAGCTCAGTCCATACCATGTTACTTGTCTGTATGTTTTTAGGGCTGACCATTTGGCACCAACCAGTTGTGCTCTTCCCTGGGCACGTCTGCTCACAGCTCTCCTCAGTTGTCTGTCATTCCTTCTGTAGAGCTGAGCTGTGGGCTGTCCACTGATGCTGTCCTTAATTAGCTCATGTTTGGGCATGTGGTTGAGACCATTTGAAAGGGGCCTGTACACCTCCTACATTGGATATCTCTGCTTCAAGCTCCCAGTCACTTAATTCATGACGTAAACATGCTGTGGAAAACTAGAAAACTTGTAAGCTAGGTTCTTTAAGGGACTACAGCACTCTATTGATTACGACTCTTTTGGCTACAGAACAGGAACTAATTCGAGCCACCTGAGGCAAAAGCAAGACCTGAGGCAATGTCAACTTATTCCTGAGAGCCCCAGCCAAGGAAGAAATGTCCTTGCTGAGACTAGGATTGTGAGACTAGGAATGTGTCTCCATAAAAAAAATCAACTTGTGTTCACAGAGACCTTCATGTTAGCAAACTATTAGTGATCCTAGCACGGTCTGACGAATAGTTTGATGAGCTATTGACTAACACTACAAAAATCAGGTGACATCCGCCAATCATACGTTATCCAGATAACTCAAGACATGACATTTAATGGGAGGATAAGATGAGTTATAGGCTATGTTTAATAGCATGTCATTTGCATAAACTTTGGAAACATGCAGCATTGTGTTGTGTCAGATGTTGTGGTATCCCAACGCTAAAAATAGACAAACCCAGAGGAGCCCTGGGGTTCATTAGACAGCCAGCCTAGCCTCCTCAGAAAGCTCCAGGCCAGGGAGAAACTATGTCTCCAAGGAGGAAGGTAATACTCCTGGGGATAGCACTGGAGGGTGTCCTCTCATCTCCATGGAAATGCAGTCACACAGCATCCCCAAAACACAAGCATCCCAAAGAGCATGCATACTTTAGAGATACATATGCTTGTAAGCAAAAGAATAAAGACACAGTTGGGATCATAACCTCCAAATATAGATTTGTTCCACCCCTAGTGAGTAGAGAAAAGTAAAAAAGCAAAGAGGATCTTTCAGGGGACTTTATTTCCATCTGGCCTAGATGGCTTCTTTATAATAAATCTGAATTAAATATAGCAAAATGTTAAGACATGGCCAAGTTTTGTGACAGATTTGTGATACTCCTCTATATTTTTCTATGCTTTTGAAATGTTTCACAAATGCATTTAAAGGCTAAGAAATAGAAAGGGCACTCGGAGCTCCATTAGCAGGGACCCAGACTTCCCCTTGGCATAGTCAGCAGTAACCAGTGAGAAGGACAGCTTAAATCACAGTGCGGACACTCTTCCCACTGTCGGGTTCTTCCACTGAAATAAGACTCTCAAGAGTGGATCTGAAGGGGTCTCTGCAGGGGAAGGAAGGGATGTGCTACAGAAGAGACACTGACTGAGGGAAGGAAGAGCATGCATCCTATAGCCACGGTACTGCAACACTAAACAACGCACAATACTTCCTCAGAATGAATACATGTTGTGAAGACATGCTTTTCAGGAAGCCCATGGTTCCGGCCTGGCCTCAGTGCCCCCTCCTTTAGATTAGCTCACTGGAAACAAGAGGAACCCCTGGCTCTATTACAAGAGCAAAGAAAATCTCTCAACAGTTTTTATTAACTGATTCCACAACTACAAAGGAATTTGTGATCCCTTGGGAACTGATAAAATACAGTTGATGCTTATTTGGGTTGTAATTTATCTTAATTCCTCTAATCCAGTCCTAAAAACAATAAGCACGGTGGTACACACCTTTAATCCCAGGAGGCAAAGGCAATCTGATCTCTGAGTTCAAAGCCAGCTTGGGACACAGCAAGTTCTAGGTGAAGAAAAGCCTAAGTCCAGGTGTGGTAGTACACACCTTGAATCCCAGCATTCAGAAGACACAGCCATGCAGGTCTCTGAGTTCAAGGTTAATCTACAGAGCAAGCTCCAGGAGAGCCAAGCTTAGGCAGTGAAGGAATTGGAAAACAGAAAAAAAAAAAAAAAAAAAAGAAAGCTGGTGATAATGTAATAGTGGGGGGGGGGGCATTTTCCAGACCCAGCAAGCAACAGAACTTGGCAGCTTCTGCCATGTGGCTCTGGCTTAGCGTCAAAAATAAAGGGACTACTGGGACAACTGATGCTAGTTAGCCGGAGCTAAAAGTTAGTGGTGATGATGAAGAGACCAGCAGGGCTGAGGTGAAATTTTCTGGGAAGTATTTTCTGAGAGCACAAAGAAGCTGTGTTCCAGAGATAGCCAAGGTTGTACCTCATGATGCAGCTGGACTTGGTAATGTGTAAGAGTCACCCAGGTAGTACTGGTTTTGAAGGCATGAAGGGGTCACAGAGAGCAGCTAAGGCTGTGAGAGGCCATGGAAGGCCACTGGTGAAGGTGCAACCTCAGTTGCCATGACAGCCCAGGACTGAAGGAGTCATGCAAAATGTCGAGGCTTGGCATGGTAAAGGGAGCCTATGAGAGGTTATTGGTGAAGCCTAGTTGCAGTGAAAACCCCAGCATGTTTGAGATGCCAGTACCATTGAATGGCCACCACCAACAGCAGCAACAATGGAATGAAGTCAACTAAAGCCTAGAGTGCTACAGAGGGCAAAGCTAGAGACGTGAACCAAGCCCTTTGAAGGATCCCTTTAAGAGATCATGTGTGGACCTCAGACATTGGAACAAGAAGCTTGTAATGCTTAAGTTGTCTTGGAGGCCCCAAGATGCCAAAAAGATTCCAGAGTCATGGGATACCTGCTGAGGAAAGAACAAGGAGTGGAACCAGCCTAGGGGAAAGGAGTTTGTTGCAGTCATTAAAGTTGAAAGGAGTCAGAGATCTGAAGAGCACTTTCCAACATGGAGATTCAGAGTTTGGAGTTTGCCCCGCTGGTTTTTGGTCTTGTTTGGTCCTGTATTTCCTCACTATGATGTTTTGGAATGGTAATGTCTATCTGTGATATTGGTGGTATGTGATCTGTTTCTTTTTTTTTTTTATTTTGACTTTATAGGGGATTACAATTAAGTGACTGAATGAATCTGAGAAAAGACTTAGCACTTTGGATTCTTAACATTGTTGAGACTACCATAGACTATGGGACTTTTGGAGTCAGAGTATTTGTACTTCGCATTATGCTATGTAAAGATATGACTACTATTGACTCCTGTGTTCAAGCAAGCCTATGGGGGACAGGGAGTGGAGTGTGGTGGTTTGAATATGCTTGACCCAGGGAGTGGCACTATTAAGAGGTGTGGCCTTGTTGGAGGAAGCGTGTCTCTGTGGGGTGGGCTTTGAGAGAACTTCCTCCTAGTTGCCTGGAAGCCAGTCTTCTGATTGAAGTTGAAAGAACTCTCAGCTCCTCCACAGCACCAGGCCTACCTGAAAGCTGCCATACTCTCCGCCATGATGATAGTGAACGGAACCTCAGAACCAGTAAGCCAGCCCCAGTGAAATGTTGTCCTTTATAAGAGTTGCTTGGTCATGGTGCCTCTTCACAGCAGTAAAACCCTAACTAAGACGCCCTACTACAGAGACCTGGCTAGAAAATCACATGATGTCACCGTGCTCTCAAAGTCTGCTGCTCTCCCTCTTAAATACATCCCATCTTTCCAAAGATTGTCTCTAAAGTTCTATATGGCAGTGGACTTGAAACACATTAATTCCATTAGCAGGCTATTTCAGGAAATAGCAAGCATATTTCTTGGAAACAAATACATGTGGTTTAAAAAAAAAGCCACAAGGAGGAAAAAAAACCCTCAAGTGAAAATCTGAAAACAAAGTCGATTTTCAAACATGATTAGAACTCCTTCCCATGACATATCAAGGGTGTCACAGCTGCTTCTCTGGTGGGAAGTTGCTGCTTGGATCTGGGACTTTAAAGCAAAAGGCCTATCTTGGGATGTCACTGTAAGTAGTCTCTCTGCCTCTTAGTCATCAGCAACTGCTAAATGAAGCGTGTCTATTTTCTCGGTTACATTTACTACTGGCAGCCAGGTCCTCAGTAAGTGCCCAGAAATGTTTCCATGGTTACAAAAAGCATTCAGCATCCCTCTTGTTTTGGGCCAATTTAGCTTAAAATCTATTGTGCGGAAAAATATGGCACATTAAGGAACATAAAATCAAGATCCGACATTATGAAAAGAACTCAAGATTAAACGGGAAAAGCGGGCTTGATAAGGCTTTTCAGAAAGTGCACATAAATCACAGATTAAGATGCTGCTCTTCCTCACCTCTTTCCAAATGTCTCTTCAGCAGAACGGCTTACACTACCCCTGGGTGTCAGGGGAAAAAATAAGCACAGGAAGACTCTTTAAGATATTAACTCATAGCACATAGATAGATAGATAGATAGATAGATAGATAGATAGATAGATAGATAGATAGATAGATAGATAGATAGATAGACAGACAGACAGACAGACAGGTTCTTAAAACCTACAGGTATCTTAACATCTATATAGCTGTGAGTCCAGTCACACATCCTAGTGTTGCTGGGTGTTTACTCTGCTGTGTGTTTATTCTGATTAAAGACAAACAAGAGCATTTGTTCAGTGGCTAAAAGGCAATCGGAGCAAGTACATAGGTCATTCGCCTCAGGGAAGGGGAGAAAAGTGGAGGATCCCTGGAGGGAATTTAGTAATGTTCCTCCTTATACAGCCATAAGTAGTCTGGGATAACAAAACTGTCTCACTCAAAGGCCATGCTACAATCCTGGTCACCTCAGACCCAAGAGGCAGGGTTTTAAAAATGGTTTTGGGACCTTGGGAAGAGACTAGACAAATGACACAGCTTTGGAAGAAGATAAAGAACGTGCCTAGTCACATTTATGCCTATCAGTTCCCCATAAGCCCTTTGCATGTGGCGAGCTGTCGAATGCACACGTGATTAAGAGAGGCCACAGCAGAACACCTCTCTTTATAGATACCCATTCTCCACCTCCACAGGTATGGGTCCCTCCTGTATCTCCTATGGCTCTTTGCTTCCTGTGAAACAGGAAGGGGAGGGTAAGATTCAATGTCAGAATGTTGTTAAGGTTGAATTTGAAGGCTTCCCTTTCTGGGAAGAAAGAAGAAACCTATTTACTCATTTCTTCTCCCAAGTACAATAGGCATCTGTAGGCACCAAACACAAAGGAAAGGGATGGTCTCTCTCTCTCTCTCTCTCCCTCTCTCTCTCTCTCTCTCTCTCTCTCTCTCTCTCTCTCTCTCTGTCTCTCTCTTTCCATGGTACATGGGTCTGTTTTCTTCTTTTTCTTTTGTGTTTGGTACCTACATATGTTGACTCTTCTCCAATCCTGAATTACTGAGCATCATACCTTCTAGGACCTGGACTTCTATCTCTAGTAGGAAGACTGTCCACTGAAGTCCGGAGCCATACCAAAGACTTCCTCTATGAAATGCCTTCCTGGTGGATCAATGACAGTACACTAGCAGCTATCTGTTGTCACACATTCATGCTGACATACGCAGGTTCCTTCCTAACTCCCTCCAACTTAGTTTCAGGCCTGATGTTAAGGCTACTCTAAAACAGAGCTTTCTGGTATCACTCTTAGACCTTCTTTGTTAATTCTCAGCTTCCTGTAGGACAAAGGTCAAACTCTCAGCATAGAAACCATAAGAACCTCAGTTCAGTCCCATGATCCGACAGCCAGTTGTCATGTTAACATTCACAAAAGTTTTTGTTTCCCTACCTCTTGAAGGCCTTTTTCCCCTCTGTCCATCTACTAAGTTCTAACTCAGTCAAAGTTCACAACCCTGGATCATCTGCTCCACAGATTTCTGTCTGCTCACCTCTGACAAGATGATCTCAGAAGTTACAATATATGTGACTGTAACTTTCCACAAACATGTCAGCAGGACTAGCTAGATGTGCTTCCCATGAACCCTTTAATGGGATACCAGCTTCTCATTCATTCATCCCTCCAGCCAAACACCGTAACCAATTTAAGAAAGGGATGCAGCGGTCCACACACCACCTTGAAATTCCATCTTCTGCTTAAGAAGGAGGTTGGAATGTTGAAAATAATGTGTCTCCCTTTAAATAACAATAGTTCAGATATCTGTAAAATGATTAAAGTAATCAGAAAGAGGAGTTCATAAAGCAATTAACTGATCTAACACTCAAGAAGAGATAACTTTCTCATCAGTCCTTGTTGGCCCAGCAGATGCTGGGTCATCTGATGAGGAGAATCAAGCTCACATTTCCAGGTGATTTCTAGAGGTCAGGTGATGACTACCCCATGGAAAGAGAATACATGCGAGTAATGCAAAGAATGCAAATCTATTTAGAAGCTCTTCTCAGAGTGCACCAGACATTTGCAAGAAAGGGAACAGGTCAGGAACAAAGAAGGTGGCAGTCAGTATTCAGTCATGGAGAACAGGGAAATGTGTGGTGCTAGGGAACATCCACTGTGCATAGAAATCTGTAATCAGTAAAAGCCCACTCTTCCTCCAAGAGGAGCAGCAGACCCTGGTGTCCTTAGATCACAGGGAGAGACACATGAAGGTCAAAAAATAGACAAGGGTACAAACTTCTGAGGAAGGGCAGAAAGAAGGTGTGGGGTGGAACTGTGAAAGAGATTCCCTACAGCTGGAAGAGAGACAAGACAACCAGAAGGACCTGAGCCTCAGACACAGAAACACAGAGCCTGCCTGAGACTGGAGCAACTCCAGAACTTGGCAGAGGACTCCAGCCATCACACTGCAGCACAGCATCAGACGCTGAGTGAGGACAAAGAGAGACTACTGTGGGAAGGGTAACACAGAGACAGACCCACATGGAAACCCAGGAAGAGAAAAGGCCTAACATGGGCTCAGGTGCAACAAAACCCTCTAGCATAAAGGCGCCACTCCTGGTTTTTTGTTGTTGTCGTTGGTTTGGTTTGGTTTGGTTTGGTTTGGTTTGGTTTGGTTTGGTTTTTTTTAAGGCACAAATTGAAGGTTGTAAGTCCTGTATTGCACTGAAGTTGACCAAAGATGACACCAGATGAAAACCTAACCTTGATCCATCCTTACTCATAAATCATGTGAGAAATTAAAAAAAAAAACATTGTATTAAGAGACAAAATGATCAAGATCTCTAACTCAAATATTATTCGATTTCAATAGATGGACTATAAACAAAACATGACAGAAGCACAAAGACTTTAGATTCTAAAGACTCGTTTCTAAAATATGTCTTCTCTACCAACAACAAAGCTTCAGACTTCAATAGAAAAAAATGGACAGAAATGAAGATGAGAATTTGCCAAGTCAACAAAATGAGTTTTAGACTCTCAGACCTCTCTTTCACTAATCAATCAAACGAAAACAGTACCCTCCCCCACCAAAAAAAATCAATAGATTAAGCATTAGAAAATGTGATTACTTAGCTCAATTATATATTATATTATATCATATTATATTATATTATATTATATTATAGTGTTTATATATCATACTGAGCACACAGAATACTGTCTCTTCAAGTACACACAAAATAGTCTATAAGTAAACATGCTCAGGTCAGGAGAACAAATCTGAAAGGTTTCTTTCCCCAGAGAGGCAAATCTCCAACCACAAATGTTAACTTCTTAAAACTTAAGTAATTAAAAAATATAAACTTAGGCTACTGTGTGTTTAAGCTAGAAATCAACCACAGAAAAATACCTGAAATCTTCAGTGTTTGGAATCTAACCAATATAGTTTTAAATAACCACCATATGAATAAGGGGGTATATTATAAACTAGTTTGATTGATAATGAAACCAGAAACAACACATTTGTATTTGTTGAATATAGATAATGCACTGCTTAGAGGGGAATTTGTATCTTAAGTTGCATTCAAACTTTATATATATTTCAAAGAAAGAATTAATCAACAGGCATAACAGAAACAATTGAAATCAAGAACCAAAAATGGAGGGAAAAGTAATAAAATAAAAGGTAGTTTCTTGCAGAAAATATAGACAGATTGACAGACAATTCTCTTTACAGGCAGACCAAAACAAAAATATCTTTAAATGTCAACTCAAAAACCTGAAAACATTAGGTAATAAAAAAATAGCATGAAATAAGTTCAATAGTATGAATGAAAATATCCTTGAAAAACACAAAATGCCAAAAATTACTTAAAAATAAAAAAATCAAGATAATCTGGTATCTATTAATTAAATTCTTATTCTGAACCTTCCCAACACAAAAATTCAAACCCTTAAAACCCTTAATTAGAGGCCATGAGATGGATCAGTAGGGAAAGGTACTTGCTACCAACCATACTAAGGTCCGTCCCTGGGACCTATACAGAGAAGGAGAGAATGGAATTCCCCAAGTTACTCTCTGACTTTGTGCTTGCTCTCATCTCCTCTCTCCCCCTTTCTTCTCTCTGTTTTTAATCACTATTTGCCTCCCTACACACATAAACACATAAATAAAACCCCTGAATAAAAGATTGTTAAGCACTAATAAATTATAAATCTACACAAATTTTCTGGACGATAAGGAAGACAAACACTTCTGAATTTGTTTTATGAAGTCAGCATCACACGGATACTAAGATCAGTGACATACTGACAGCGCCTGTTGAAATACCTCTACAAACCACTTAACATGGAGAAGTCAAACTGGTGCCTACCTAGAACCTTCACGCCTACAAACCAATGTTCACGATACTGGAAGATACTCTGTGTGCTACCGAAAGAGAAAGGTAAGCCCAAACCCAGCTACAAACCACTGGATCTCTAAGACCGACTTGCCTGAAAGATGCCCTGGTACAACAGTAGCACATAGCTTGTGTGAGGAACCAGCCAACATCTGGTTCAAGTTCAGACCCACTCCATGAGAAGGAGCACATGCCCACTGCTGCGTGGGTGGCTAAGAATCTGAGACTAGGTAGGCCAGGGCCCCAGAGAGATCTAAACACTTCTGGTTTGCTCATGGAACATGGCAATAAAATGACTCCTAATGATGTCCTGCTACACTCATAGATCACTACTCTGCTCAGCCATCACCAAAGATTGTCCCACGCGCAACCTCTCACCGGCAAGAAAACACGTGGGGACACACGGATCCTTGCTACAGCCAAACTTTTATTAAAATCTTGAGGAGAAGCCCCGCGCGCCGGTATGGCGCGGTTTATATACACCCTAGCACGGCGCATCCACACCTGATTGGTCGCTTACCCATGATCTCAATAGGCACGCCCCGGAGTGGGCAAAGACCTGGCACGAAGGCACTCTTGCACATGCGCACACAGTTAACTTCCTGAAAGGAAGTCGGCTGGCGCGGCGGAGGCCAGCGCCATCTTGTAATGGCGAGAGCTATCCTGGCCTTCCACGTGGGGCGCAGTGGAAGCCATCTCCATCTTGTGGTGGCAGCAGCCCTCTACAAAAGATCCTTTCTCCTGCAGCAGCTGGGAACAAATACAGAGAACCATGATCAAGATGTCATGCAAAGTGTGAGAGACCTTAGAACACTAAGCCCTAAGAGGGATGTCTCCATCAAATCCCTCCTCTCAGGGCTCAGGGAACTCTGCAGAAGGTGCAGCAGGAAGATGTTAAGAGCCAGAGAGTATGGAAGGCACAAAGGAGTCAAGGCCTTCTAAACCAACAGAACCAGTGCCCATAAGGACCTACAGAGACTGTGCTAGTACGCATTAGGCCTGCATGGATCTGGACCAGATGAGGTCCTAGAGCTGAAGGAACAGGAGACGTACACTGCAGCCCTAACCCAGAAGCTATCTCCAATTGATAGCCACTTGCAAATGAAAACTTAGTTTTCTCCTGGAGAAAACAAACTACTCTTAAAGGCAGGCCCCATACACAACAGCAAATGGCCAGGACAAAACCAATGTCGTCTTTGGAGGCTCTTTGTCTCGTTTACTGTTACATCAGGGTAGGGGGTTTTGTTTTGCTTTATTCTGTTTTATTCTAGGCCCTTTGCGTGTATATATTATAGCTTCCAGTTTGTGGTTTTCATGGGATTCCTGAATGTTCAAATGCATGTGTCTCAGTATCTATATACATAACTTGTGGGCTTTTATTTTAATTTGGTTCTTGTGTTGTTGTTTGTTTGATCATTTTGCCATATTCTGATTGTTTTTCTTTTTTATTTGTCTCATCATATTTTATTATTATTCCTTAGATACCTGTTTGTAGATCCAGATGGGAAGAGAGATGGGGAAGAAATGGTAGGTGTAGGGGGAAATAATCCTAAGTAGAGTATGTTGTATGGAAAAAGAACTATTGTCAATAAAATAAAAAATGGCACTGGCTTAAAGCTGTCACAGTGGCTCCCATACCTTAGCTAAGCTAGAGAATGGATCAGACACCTTCTGCAGTATTAACAAAAGGATCTTCGGAGTGTCTGACCATGGTGGTTCTCAGTGTGCACTGCTGAACTTTCATTCCAGCCCTGAGAAATTCCATGCAGCTCCAGCCCTCCTCCCCGGGCTGTAAGTTGTCGCTATACTGACATTATCACTGTTTGTGTGCACAGCCTGATGCTTTGTGCCACTGCTGAAAACGCTCACCTTGCCTTCAGTGTCCTCCACTGTGAATTCCCTACTAAATGTGGCCTCCTCAGACCCCCACAGGCAGGATTAAGACTTGTTTATCCTGCCACCCAGCTCCAAAGCACACTTAAGTCTGGTGCAAATTTACTCTGTGTCTTCCTACACCTGCGTGCATATCCATGCCTATGCCTGCTTCCCATTTTAACTGCAAACCCAGAGGGCAGAGAATGTATTTTCAGTTTTCCTTTCATTTCTGCAAGCACCTGGCAATGACAATTCGCCTGCTTGGTTTTTAAAGAGGAATTTGTTGAATTATTTAGAGTTGAATCAAAAATACCAGCAACAACTAATACTTAGTAATAAAGAATATGAGGGGGAAGGAGTGCGGTCGATTATGTCCATGACTCTGGGTTTCCTTCCCAGCACCATGAAAGGCAGGTTCACATCAGAATCCCTGATAACAATCCATGAAAAGTCCTCAGCAAAACACCAGCCAGTCATGTTCCTCAATGTGGGAAAGCAGCAACGCAGCCTGACAAGAAGGATTTGCTACATCGTCCAGTTCAACATCTCAAAGCCAATCAGTGCAACCCACTGCAAGACAGCAGACAAGAGGGCTCTTGTAGACATTTCAGTTGGGCAGAAAAACTGTTTAACCAACCTTAGTATTCTCTTTTGACAGTCTGGCCAAGAAGAACGTCTTCAACCTGTGTTTAAGAGTGGTTTTTCTTCATACAATGTACTCTACTTGGTATCTTTTGGTATCAATATGGTATCCTAGAAATGTTGGGGGTCCCTTCAACAAGAAAGGAATTAATGACTTTGTCTGGGTATGAATAATCTACTAATGTGTGTGGACTATATACATGCATATATAATGATTCATAAAAACGTATCAGCTGGTGTTCACTAGAGTGTGGAGGTAGACAGATGTGAGGATTGCCTACAGAAAGAAGTCCAGGAATTCTTTGAGATAATAAAACTGTTCTGTACCTTCTTTGAGGCAGTGGTTATAAGAAACTCTAAACGGTAACAAAACAGTAGTAGAAAGGCTAAGGTAATTTCATCTTGTGGAAATCATGTTTGTAATCAGAATAAGAACTGTGTTCTAAGATCAGAACACCTAAACTCTGTGTCTTCCCAACGGTGGAGTATAAGCAATGCGCTGTGACAATACTAAGAGAGGCTCCTTCAGAAGAACTCCTTCTCTTTGTGCCAAGTCCTACCACATCACCGCTAAGGTGGCACTCACCATGGCAGGCACAGCTGGAGAGCAACACCACAGCCTCTGTCATCTGACTTGAAGGTTGGGCCCAAGTAATGTTTGCATTCATATTTTATGGTTATGAAAATTAACCCCCCCCAATAAATCACTGCCTGACATCTACTAAGGCAAATCTATGTAAATTTCAAACACAGTTCAAATTAGGCAAGAATTCTTTAAAATCAGAATGAAATTTCAATTTGAATCTAAAATTCTACCAACTATATTACAAATAATTTTAGAAGACTCAAAACAGTAGTCGTTTGAAATTATTGCTTCAAAAAGAATATTAGCCTGCCTGACTTCACCAACTCATTCCAGGATTTCATTCCGTAAGAGTTAAGAAAGCATTGTATGGGGTGCTGCAGGACTTAGCCTTTAAATTGCTTGTTATAGAAGCATAATAATGACCTGAGTCTAGGCTCACAGAACCCACGTAAAAAGCTGGGTTAGGTGTGCATTTATAACCCTAGTATTGGGACTGGCAGTGACAGGATTTGCTGATTAAGCTAGTCTAGCCAAATAGAGAAGCTCCAGGTTCAATGAGAGACTCTGTTTCAAAAAACATGACGGGCAATTGAGGAAGTCCAGCTCAGTGTCATGCTCATGCAGAGAGAGGAAAAGGTGCTGTAAAGAATAAAATATTTTATTTCCTTATCCACCAAGATCCCATGTGTCTGGTAAGACCTTTATCTAAAAGGCGACACTAGGAAGAATCATTGAAAATAAAGAGACAGTATGGTATCCTAGAAATGTTGGCTCCCTCCAACAAGAAAGGACTTAATGACTTTGTCTGTGTATGAATAATCTATATATGGACTATGTGAGTACACACATCACACACACACACACACACACACACACACACACACACACACACACATCCCCTAACCCCTCACCTCAGTCTACCATTCACCTCTGTCTCTGGGACCACTCTACGTGCTAGAAGATTGCAGCCATGGGAAATGTATGCCGAAACACATGCCAGTATCTTTCCCAGAAATGATTACATTTGTATTATATCCATGACACTTTTTTTTCTTTTTTTTCGGAGCTGGGGACCAAACCCAGGGCCTTGCGCTTGCTAGGCAAGCGCTCTACCACTGAGCTAAATCCCCAACCCCGACACTTTTATTAAAGCCCTGCTCTGTGCTCAGTTCTGACAACAAAGTATCTATCATAGGCGACTCTTATTAACTATGTCCTTATCATTCCAGGCTAAAAGCAAATGAAAGCGTCCTATTTCAAAGATCTCCCATCTACTGGCATCGCACACCCCGTCCTAGTCAGACGCTGTGAGAAGTATTCTTGGAGTGTTATCAACTACAAATTCTGAAACAAGTATGGCTGTTTGCACAGGATTTCACGCTGAATAATATAGTAACATCTAGAAATTCCTAACCTAGAGGGAGGGGGTTGGGGGGGAGAACATTTTTAAAGATATTTTAAAAACTGTGGCATGCGCGCAGGGACTTCTCAAACAGAACCCTCGGATTCATTTTAAGCTTTTTCACTTGCTCAGAACTATTATTTTGAAAGATGGAGCCCAAAACATGGATCTTGTAAAGCTTCACAGAACAAAAATATTCCTATGAATTGTATCTCTCAATCAGAAGCCAGAACGAGGGGATGTGTAATTAGCAAAGAAAGGGTAAAACCAATGCTTAAAATCAATACTTAAACCAGAGAGGAACCCTACAAGGCATCTAGAGGAGCATAGGAACAATGGTACTGACCAGCTTACCTTGCTTTCTTCCGTTAACTTTTTCTAAAGAGCCGGGAAGCTGGGTGTCAGAGCCATGCTGAAGGTCACATCTCTGCCCCTCAGAGTGATGTTCCTCCTCAGCGATAGAAGAAAGCACATGTGGGGGCTTTGGGCCACCTGGGATCTTATTGGGCCACTGGGAAATTACAGTGCTTGAGTCTTTGGCTTGCTGACCAAGTCTGAGGCTTGCCGTCTGGACAGAGTCCCGCAAATCACTATTAGAGCTTGAGAAATGGTCCTCTTCAAGAAACAGGGAGCCTGTCTCCTCTGGACCCCCATCGTTGTCCTGTTCTCCATCTTCCAAGCAGGTTTCCTGAATCTGAATAGCATCTAAGTCCTGCTCTGGCTTATCACTCAGTGCCGAATCGTGTTTGCTAAGAAGAACCAGTGAAGCAGATAAGGCATCCCCGGCTTGCTGGAGAGCTTCATAAACTCGGGAGAGCCAGGAGGACAAAGGTTGGAAGAAGTTCTGGACATCTTGAGATGCCATGACCAACACCATGACCAACTACCTCGTGTCTCCAGAGTCTGCTTGTTTGGTTCCTCCAGAACTCTGAACGTACGTGAAATATAGCATGAGCATAAGGAGAAATTTAACTGGAGGTCTCTGTTTTTTTTTATAACAGGCAAAACTTTATTAATGTACACATAAAGAAAACATGTGCAGTACGTAAGCACCGTTGGCAGTAAGTAAAACCAGGCAGCATGCTGGTTCTTGCACCAAGGTCTATGGAGTAGGTCTTTGCAGGGAACAGAGCAACTGTGTTTGATAGGGTGGTGGTCTCTTAGTGGCTGTGACCATTTCACTCTCAACACGTCTCAGCTGAAACAGAGGAGAGACATGCTCACACCTGTTAAAGTCACACTGTGGACCCATCACCAGATACCTGTAGTCAATATCAAGCAGCATTTGGGGGACAGAGAAAGATTATACTGAACTCTCATGATGGCTAAATAAAATGACCTTGAACATCTAAATGTGGGTTCTACCCACGATTGTACACCTCCTCACACTCACGCCCAACTTCTATTGCAACAACAGATTCTAGTCATGTGGACTGGAAGAAGTCGCTCCCCATAGACCAGTTTAACAATGTGAGAAGAGTAAAGGAATCTGTGGGAACAGCCAGTTAGGCATGACACTTCAAAATGCAAGAAAAACCGGAGGTTTCGTGCACAAACATGCAGACCCCAGAGAGCTAACGAACAGGCATCTCTGTTTTGAGACACAAAGGTTTATCCTCTCAAAGGAAATATGTGTCTGGAATTTCAACGCTTCCAACAAATCTTAAAAATAGAGTTTTACAGTTTTAGGCAATCTCTAGAAATGGTGTCTATTCTTGGGGAGAAATCGTACTGAATATGTGTGCATGGCAAATGGATCATGCAGCTTCCTTAGCGTCTTCTGCCTTTGTCTGTGTCCCCATCTCCTGAAGTTGGCCCTCTGTAACCTGCATGTCTTCTCAAACGTACCGTAAGATCAGAGTCTGAAAGGAGTAGCTTGGGGACACCCATAAAACAGCAGGGCACGGTGATGATCAAAGGGACTGTGCCTATATTTGTACACTCATGTGCAAACGCAAGCCTGGGCAGATTTACATCTATACATGGATATAGGTAATCCCATTGCTATCCCAGTGAAGGATAAATGCTATCAGTTGCTTCTATGATAACAACATCCCCCCCTCTGAATCACTCCATTCCTGAAGCTTCAAGCCTCTTGATCTTAGCCTTTAGTACAACTGCTTAATTTCCCTTAAAAGTTTCTCGTTAGTGATTCATAGGTGCCTTGATTCATTCAGTAAACAAATAACAAATACTGACCAAGCACCTATTAAGTACTGGGCAGAATGCCAGGAAAAAGGTAACCCTGAGGCCTCTGTCCTATGGAACTTGCATTTCAGCTAAGGAGGAACTGGGCTTTCTGCATTTTCCTCTTGAACGGAATAATTCATGTATCACTGTATAGCACTTGACCTCCTCTCACAGTGTATGTGCAACCACTCAGTGTTCCATGCTTCTTGTCATTCCCATTTATACTCACCTGCTGGGAAGGCTGGCCCATCACTACCTTTGTCTCTTTGGTTGGTTTTGGTTTCTTTGGATTGATTACTTGGTATATTGGGTGGTTGGTTGGTTGGTTGGTTGGTTTGAGATGGTCTCACAGATCGTGAGCTGATCTTCAACTTGCAAAACAGCCAAAGATGACCTTGAACTTATCCTTATGCCTTTATAGCCTGAGTGCTAGGAATACAGACATGTACCACTGCAGCTTGTCTATACGGTGCTGGGGACCAAACTCAGGGGCCTTCTGCATTCCAGGAAGCATGGCTGATGAAGTACACCCCAGCTTCAACTCTGTTTTAATTTTAAACTTTTATAAACCCGAAATACATATCATCAGTGCTTAGCTTGCTCTTTTCTTACTCCTCTCACAGATTCAAGTCAGTGCCGTGCAAACTTTGGTAGTTCTGACTCATCAATAAAATAGCAGAACATGGAAAGGTCTAAGTTGGCTGCAAAAATAAGCCTGGCTTAGCCCCCTGTGTTTCTGTTATCTTCCCAGAAAGCCAAACCCTACTAAAGGTCGATTTTAAAAAACAAAAAGCAACAACAACAATAAAAGTGATGTAAGCAAATAACTACATGCTCTACATTAATATGTCACCAAAAGCTCAAATTCAGTTATTTCAAACCCAGCACGTCACTTTGCTGTAGGGATTCACCTCTTGGGTTACAGGACCTCAATCACTGTGACACTCTCTCTCTCTCTCTCTCTCTCTCTCTCTCTCTCTCTCTCTCTCTCTCTCTAACCCACTGCCCTTCTGTTCCTTCTAATCAATCTCCCATCAGCCTTCATTCTTCAAGCCATCAGTTTTCCCATGATCCTGTTCTCCCATGTCACCCACTCGTGTCATTCAGTCTCTTGTCTTTCTCAGCTTCCATCAAACCCTCTGTTCCCCACAACCCGGCCTTCATTCAGAGTCACTGCCTCTCTACCTCTGGAATAGAGGATCCATGAAGAATGAAGGCCATCTGCTTTGCTCTATCTCAGTGCTGAGATATGAATTGAACATACCAAAAGCAAATCACCAGTCAATAAAATCTCACTAGAATCATGTGCTCGAACAGTGCTCATTAAAAATTACTTATAAGATAATTTTGTTAAAATTAATAAATAAAACCTACTCAAAGCTCTGTGGTGAAGCTCCTCAATGGTGTTATTCCACAAACTTTCTGTTTAGTACATTTTCCTATCAGCATTTGCTCCACCCAATTTAACAATCCACCACTTTGGGTTGCCTTTGCTGTGGGAATGACTTCATTCCTTTTACATTTGACCCAGAAATCATTTTGCCTAAGCAATAGTGCTCGGAGGTGTTTGAGACCTGGAAGGTCTCTTGGAGGAATCAGTGGCTTTAGCCACTTACTCCTGTCCTTACCACACATGCAGCCCCACCTTTCATTCTAACAGAATGTCCAGCTGAGCATGAGATGACCCCAAACAAACTGCCACAGAGTGAGGACTCTTCCCTATCGTCCCTCCCTGTGAGATCCTATATGTCAGTCATGCTGATATTCTGAGTATTTTCACAAATCGCCTTGATTTTTCCTGACTTTTGGTTTCCCAGGTTGCCCTCACACCTAGCATGCCTCATTTTTTCATTGAAACTCTACTAGCTTTTCTTCGTCTGCTAATTCTTCATCTACAGCCAAAGCCATGGTCTCAGAGCACTTAGAACATGACTTTATGTTATAAAGTTGCATCTATTTGTCAATATTCTTCTGATGGATTAGTACTTTACAAGTTTGGGAAATATTTTTATAGGTTACAGCTTCAGAACCCACATGAAGCAGGAAGGAGTCCTGAACATGCTGGATGGATGGATGGATGGATGGATGGATGGATGAATAAGTTGGTAGGTAGATTGGTATGTGCATGGATGGATGAGGCTAGATGGATAGATAAATGGGTAGATGGGCAGCTGGATAGATAGATTGCATATGGGTAGATGGATGAGTAGATAGGTGGTGGGATAGATAGATAGATAGATAGATAGATAGATAGATAGGTACATTGCATATGGGTAGATGGATGAGTGGATAGGTGGTGGGTTGGTAGGTGGATAGATGGCTGAATGGGTGGGTGAATGTATGAATATTGTATGCGTATAGACGGATGGATGAGTGGATAGATGGTAGTTTTGTGCATGGATGAGTAGGTGGATAAGGTGCTAATGAGCATGTTTAAAGCCAAACCATCTTGATTCTATCATTTATCATCTGTAAAGTGAAATTCCCTTACCCTGAAAGTTCCTTTATTCTCTAAAATTTAAGAACAAACCAGATGGGCCAAAGAGTACAGTAGCTGAGGTGAGATATACTGAGAATAAAACTGCCTTTTCAGTGATGAGTTCTGAATGTTAATATTCACTATCATATTATCTTGAAGCAATGAAAGGGGGACCAAATCTCTATCTATAGAGGGGAGGGGGATATTGAGTTGTATTCTAGAACATTGAAGGAGGAACAGCACCTGTGTCTGGACATAGAACATTACTTGGTTGGCCATACTGGGTACTGCTCACACTGAATAAACCTAAAGCCAAAGGATGTCCGTACAGACAAAGAAGCCATGGAGATGTACCTAAGTAAATGTCCACTTGACTGAGAGGGCACACCAAGGGCAATGCAAATCTGTACTTACAGTTTTAGTTCTTTGGAATACTTTCTTATAGCTAGTGGCTTGTGGTGGTGGCAGTGGCGGTGGTGTATGTGTGCATGTGTGCATGTGTGCATGAGAGAGAGAGAGAAAGAGAGAGAGAGAGAGAGAGAGAGAGAGAGAGAGAGATTATGTTGCTATGAATTTTTTTAAAAAAGCACTCTGTCTAAAAGCAACTTGGGTAGAAAACAGAAAAGGGTTGATTTGGGTTAAACTTTGAACTATGGAAGGAAGTCATACCAGAACCCAAGGTAGAAATCTAAAGCAGAAACCACCACAAATTTGTTTCCTGGCTCACTCATTCTGGCTCATGCCTAGCTAGCTTCCTTATATAGCCCAGAATCAGCTGCCCAGTGAATGGCCCTGCTCATGCTGGGCTAAGGCTTCCTAGACCAATCATCAGTCAAGATAATGCCTCACCCTCCTATAAACCATAAAGACGTAAAACCATAAAGACAGTTACTCAATTAAGACTTCCTTTTCGTGTCATTCTAGGCTGTGTCAAGTTGACACAAGTTGACAGTTAATATTAATTAGGAAACAAACAAACAAACAAACAAAACAAACAAAGAAACAAACAAAGAAAGAAACAAAGATTCTGTCCAGATCTTTGGATTAGAAGGAAAAATACACTGAAAGTTTTGAAAGGGCTCAATACTGGATTAAAGTAGTTGATGGTGATTTATCATTATGAGAAATATAAAATAAAAAAAACAGAAATGTATGTGTGTCGAGTGAGTGTGTAAAACGCATGAATTCTTGTGGGGGGTGGGGGGCTGGAAAGGTTTGCTACCTCTAAAAGTCTCAGAGTAATGTAGAAATCTAAGATACTTAGTAATCTAGAAATCTAAGACAGACATAGTAACAATTGATAAATACAAAGAAAAGGAAAGCCAGTGGTGGATTTCCAAGGAGTTCCTTTTGAAAATCTTAACTTTAATTAGAATTCTGTTTTAATTGTAACTATGATCATTTCAAATAGAAAATTACTATGCAGAAAACAACAGAATTGTCCTTCCATATGAAATTATTGAGTTCTGTGCTTTTCTCAAATATTTTTAAAATCTCCACCAAAGACAATTGTATATAGAAAGCAAAAAATGCTAATGAACCTATAGAGCTGTCAGTTAAACCTTTTTTACCTCATTTTCTTGTAATGACAGCTTTTTACAGGGGGCAGGAAGAGTTGTAATCTAAAAAATACTCGTTTGTAGAAAACCATAAAAATATATGGTAGAAAGTGCGCATGCTCGTGTCAGTTTAAAGGTTTATGAGCACCTGGAGAATACACTGTAATAAGCTACATTCTAAAAGACAAGAAAATGCTTCCAATAGTATAGTTTCCAGCTTACCAAATCCTAAGTCAAAATCGTGTACAAATCTGCCTTCTACCACACGTGGATGTTTAGCATTTTTTGAAAGCTAAATCACCTTGGAAAAACCTCTTCTCAGTCTTCAGCATGATTCATAGGACAATCTAAGAAAAAAGTCGAGAACACCGGATTTATTAAAGTGTCTCTTCACAGGCAGCTGTCAGAAAACTTCCCTTGTCTACAAAATGTCAGTCATTTATTATTGACACACTGGCCTTGAAGCTAATTAAGCCGACCGTTATCAAGCCTGATGGAGAACGTCCTTTTGAATTGCCTAAGAAGGTTTGGGAGATGAATAATGCATGCCGTGAAAATAAGAACTACAAAATGGGCTGCCATCCATCTTTCACGGGATTCAGAAGCATCCACAGGTGTCTTCTTTTAAAAGCAAATTTGTTATGTGGGTAGAAATACATGCCATTGAAATGAAATACTTACTGAAGCATTTGTCCAAAATGTGTTGGCAACTTCACAGATGTAAAAATGGACTACTGGGGCAGGAGGCATGGCTTAGTCAGTGAAGAGCTTGCCGCTCAAGCAGGAGGTCGTGAGTTCAGTACCCACCAGATTGTCATGCATAGCATCACATACTTGTAATCCCAAAGCTGAGGAGACAAAGACAGGACGATCCCAAGGGCTAATTTGCTGGCCTGCCTAGCCAAGCTGGTGAATCCATGTTTGGTGAGGAATGCTGTTTCCAAGAGTAAAGTAAAAATCAATGGAAGTAGAACATTTAATGTTGACCTCTACCCTACAGGTGCATCATTGTGTGTACACCCACATTCACAAGTGTACACATACACACTCATACACACACATACACACTCATACACACATACACACACACACATACACACATACACACACAGCAAAAAAGTAGGGCTATCAAGGAGTCTTTATGCAGTAATATGGAAACAATATGGCCATACTGTCATTGCAGAATCCTGAACCTACCCTTATTATTTGTCTTTGGTGCAAAGAGAGGAAGGACAACAGTGGATATAAATCAAAATGAGAACTTCCTTATAATTAAAACACATATTCACCAGTTGATGATGAGAAGAATGAGTCAGAAAGAAAGGGAGGGAGGGAGGAAGAGAGGGGACAGAGAGAGGTTGAGAAAGAGAAAGACATACACACAACACTCACAGAGAGACAGACAGACAGATAGAGAAAGACAGACAGACAAACAGACAGTGTAAACCAAGGATGCCTTAAATCCACCCCTCAGTTATTGCAAATCATGGACACGTACCTGGGCATCAGTATGTTCCCATTCATAAATCATAGATAGTGATTCCCCTATATTACAATTCATCCTATAAATTATATTACACAAAATTTATAAAGCACACAGAAAGAATCCAATGTGTAACAGGCATTTAATATCAGACATACATTATGCTGAATTTTGGGATGTTTTGCAAGGTAAAAATATATTAAACCCTTATGATCTTTCTGGTATGTTACTATCTCCGATAAGAGTATTTATCTCATGCTCTACTCAATGATAACCTGGTCAAGGAAGAAATAAAGAAAGAAATTAAAAACTTTTTAGAATTTAATGAAAATGAAGGTACAACATACCCAAACTTATGGGACACAATGAAAGCTGTGCTAAGAGGAAAACTCATAGCGCTGAGTGCCTGCAGAAAGAAACAGGAAAGAGCATATGTCAGCAGCTTGACAGCACACCTAAAAGCTCTAGAACAAAAAGAAGCACATACACCCAGGAGGAGTAGAAGGCAGGAAATAATCAAACTCAGAGCTGAAATCAACCAAGTAGAAACAAAAAGGACCATAGAAAGAATCAACAGAACCAAAAGTTGGTTCTTTGAGAAAATCAACAAGATAGATAAACCCTTAGCCAGACTAACGAGAGGACACAGAGAGTGCGTCCAAATTAACAAAATCAGAAATGAAAAGGGAGACATAACAACAGATTCAGAGGAAATTCAAAAAATCATCAGATCTTACTATAAAAACCTATATTCAACAAAACTTGAAAATCTTCAGGAAATGGACAATTTCCTAGACAGATACCAGGTACCGAAGTTAAATCAGGAACAGATAAACCAGTTAAACAACCCCATAACTCCTAAGGAAATAGAAGCAGTCATTAAAGGTCTCCCAACCAAAAAGAGCCCAGGTCCAGACGGGTTTAGTGCAGAATTCTATCAAACCTTCATAGAAGACCTCATACCAATATTATCCAAACTATTCCACAAAATTGAAACAGATGGATCACTACCGAATACCTTCTACGAAGCCACAATTACTCTTATACCTAAACCACACAAAGACACAACAAAGAAAGAGAACTTCAGACCAATTTCCCTAATGAATATCGACGCAAAAATACTCAACAAAATTCTGGCAAACCGAATCCAAGAGCACATCAAAACAATCATCCACCATGATCAAGTAGGCTTCATCCCAGGCATGCAGGGATGGTTTAATATACGGAAAACCATCAACGTGATCCATTATATAAACAAACTGAAAGAACAAAACCACATGATCATTTCATTAGACGCTGAGAAAGCATTTAACAAAATTCAACACCCCTTCATGATAAAAGTCCTGGAAAGAATAGGAATTCAAGGCCCATACCTGAACATAGTAAAAGCCATATACAGCAAACCAGTTGCTAACATTAAACTAAATGGAGAGAAACTTGAAGCAATCCCACTAAAATCAGGGACTAGACAAGGCTGCCCACTCTCTCCCTACTTATTCAATATAGTTCTTGAAGTTCTAGCCAGAGCAATCAGACAACAAAAGGAGGTCAAGGGGATACAGATCGGAAAAGAAGAAGTCAAAATATCACTATTTGCAGATGATATGATAGTATATTTAAGTGATCCCAAAAGTTCCACCAGAGAACTACTAAAGCTGATAAACAACTTCAGCAAAGTGGCTGGGTATAAAATTAACTCAAATAAATCAGTTGCCTTCCTCTATACAAAAGAGAAACAAGCCGAGAAAGAAATTAGGGAAACGACACCCTTCATAATAGACCCAAATAATATAAAGTACCTCGGTGTGACTTTAACCAAGCAAGTAAAAGATCTGTACAATAAGAACTTCAAGACACTGAAGAAGGAAATTGAAGAAGACCTCAGAAGATGGAAAGATCTCCCATGCTCATGGATTGGCAGGATTAATATAGTAAAAATGGCCATTTTACCAAAAGCGATCTACAGATTCAATGCAATCCCCATCAAAATACCAATCCAATTCTTCAAAGAGTTAGACAGAACAATTTGCAAATTCATCTGGAATAACAAAAAACCCAGGATAGCTAAAGCTATCCTCAACAATAAAAGGATTTCAGGGGGAATCACTATCCCTGAACTCAAGCAGTATTACAGAGCAATAGTGATAAAAACTGCATGGTATTGGTACAGAGACAGACAGATAGACCAATGGAATAGAATTGAAGACCCAGAAATGAACCCACATACCTATGGTCACTTGATTTTTGACAAAGGAGCCAAAACCATCCAATGGAAAAAAGATAGCATTTTCAGCAAATGGTGCTGGTTCAACTGGAGGGCAACATGTAGAAGAATGCAGATCGATCCATGCTTATCACCCTGTACAAAGCTTAAGTCCAAGTGGATCAAGGACCTCCACATCAAACCAGACACACTCAAACTAATAGAAGAAAAACTAGGGAAGCATCTGGAACACATGGGCACTGGAAAAAATTTCCTAAACAAAACACCAATGGCTTACGCTCTAAGATCAAGAATCAACAAATGAGATCTCATAAAACTGCAAAGCTTCTGTTAGGCAAAGGACACTGTGGTTAGGACAAAACGGCAACCAACAGATTGGGAAAAGATCTTTACCAATCCTACAACAGATAGAGGCCTTATATCCAAAATATACAAAGAACTCAAGAAGTTAGACCGCAGGGAAACAAATAACCCTATTAAAAAATGGGGCTCAGAGCTAAACAAAGAATTCACAGCTGAGGAATGCCGAATGGCTGAGAAACACCTAAAGAAATGTTCAACATCTTTAGTCATAAGGGAAATGCAAATCAAAACAACCCTGAGATTTCACCTCACACCAGTGAGAATGGCTAAGATCAAAAACTCAGGGGACAGCAGATGCTGGCGAGGATGTGGAGAAAGAGGAACACTCCTCCATTGTTGGTGGGGTTGCAAACTGGTACAACCATTCTGGAAATCAGTCTGGAGGATCCTCAGAAAATTGGACATTGAACTGCCTGAGGATCCAGCTATACCTCTCTTGGGCATATACCCAAAAGATGCCCCAACATATAAAAAAGACACGTGCTCCACTATGTTCATTGCAGCCTTATTTATAATAGCCAGAAGCTGGAAAGAACCCAGATGCCCTTCAACAGAGGAATGGATACAGAAAATGTGGTACATCTACACAATGGAATATTACTCAGCTATCAAAAACAACGACTTTATGAAATTTGTAGGCAAATGGTTGGAACTGGAAAACATCATCCTGAGTGAGCTAACCCAATCACAGAAAGACATACATGGTATGCACTCATTGATAAGTGGCTATTAGCCCAAATGCTTGAATTACCCTAGATGCCTAGAACAAATGAAACTCAAGACGGATGATCAAAACGTGAATGCTTCACTCCTTCTTTAAAAGGGGAACAAGAATACCCTTGGCAGGGAAGAGAGAGGCAAAGATTAAAACAGAGACTGAAGGAACACCCATTCAGAGCCTGCCCCACATGTGGCCCATACATATACAGCCACCCAATTAGACAAGATGGATGAAGCAAAGAAGTGTAGACCGACAGGAGCCGGATGTAGATCACTCCTGAGAGACACAGCCAGAATACAGCAAATACAGAGGCGAATACCAGCAGCATACCACTGAACTGAGAATAGAACCCCCGTTGAAGGAATCAGAGAAAGAACTGGAAGAGCTTGAAGGGGCTCGAGACCCCAAAAGTACAACAATGCCAAGCAACCAGAGCTTCCAGGGACTAAGCCACTAGCTAAAGACTATACATGGACTGACCCTGGACTCTGACCTCATAGGTAGCAATGAATATCCTAGTAAGAGCACCAGTGGAAGGGGAAGCCCTGGGTCCTGCTAAGACTGAACCCCCAGTGAACTAGACTGGTGGGGGGAGGGCGGCAATGGGGGGAGGGTTGGGAGGGGAACACCCATAAGGAAGGGGAGGGGGGAGGGTGATGTTTGCCCGGATACCGGGAAAGGGAATAACACTCGAAATGTATATAAGAAATACTCAAGTTAATAAAAAAAAAAAAAAGAACATTCATAACAAAAAAAAAGTATTTATCTCACATGTTGTTACACATAATTTTTTTGAGAACTTAAATAAATAAAAATTTATATAAAAGACAACAGCTTTCCCCTTTTAGAGATGAAAACATGGAGGCTCAGAAAGGATCTGTGCCTTGCTCTCTTGCTCTGACACTAATCTTATCTGGATTAAAGAACAGAAATGGTATTCCAATTCTCTCCTGTTGAATTTCAAACTACTCCAAACCTTCATAAAAGGCCAGGAGGACTGTGGTGATTCTAAAATATGTTGGGCTCAAATTGATGTCTGTCTGACTTGGGGGCTTGAGGTTTTTGTCGTTGTTGTTGTTGTTGTTGTTGTTGTTGTTGTTGTTGTTTTTTATGTTGTTTGTTCACTTTAGGGGATAGGGCATGTGTAGGGGTCAGAGAGAACTGAGAGTAGTCAGTTTTCTCCTTCCAGAACATAGTTCCAGGGATCAAATGCAGGCTTGCCATTTCATGTTTTAAAACATGAAAACTGTTGCAAGTAATTTTCCAAAAGTGTCTCCATTGCGTTCTGAATCATATAAGACTTCCATTAAAATCCATGCCTAACCTTGGCCTGGGTCTGATTCCCAGCACCCACGTGGTGGCTCACAACCATATGCAACTCCAGTTCCAGGGGATCTGACAATCTTCTGACCTCTGACCTCTGCTGTCACCGGGCACACTTATGGCGCGTGCACACACACACACACACACACACACACACACACACACACACACACACACAAATATCCATATAGGTAAGTCTAAAGTAGAATTAAAAAGATAAAGTCCATTTCAAGTGATCAGCATGGCCTCTCCCCCATCAGTGAAGCACCCACATCCCAAGACCATTGGCTCATACATCAACAAGTCCCCAGTGAAGAAGAGTCAGGGGGTTCAAATAGCATCCATGATTAGGTTCGATACAGTAGAGAAATCATGTGATAAGATTAGGAAAAGAAGAAATTTAACAGGAGAAACTCCCAGATAAAGATACCAAGACCGTTGATCTTACCGCAAGAGAAGAGAAACATTTGTGTCACTTGAAAATGCAGTAGGCTCAAAAGTTAGGAGAGAATAATGAAACGGTGATACTTGCAACCCACATGAGACAGACTAAGCAAAACTCAGAATGTCAGCGTTGTATGTTTGTTAACTGTAGAAGTAGCCATCCCTATTAAAAATGTGGTTAGAGAGATGACCACTCAGAATCCAACTGCTTGACATAGCTGATTACTTTGTATAAAAGAAATAGGAAATTGTATTTCCTTGCAATTCACAGGGTCATTATCATAATACACAGGAGCCTAGTCACCCTTCAACATCTACTGCCATATTTATGATTGGCCACCAAGGTTCACTCATTCTTGAATTTATTGCTCTTTGTCCCAACACAGGGATCAGCTGAATTCAAGTCACCTTGACTTCCACCCATTCCACTTAGCAGCTTCTTCAGAGACCTCCCTGCATCCACTTAACCATACTTCCCCTGGATGACTTCTAATACCTTTCCGAGATGCATGCCTGGTGAGACTGCTTAGCATTTAAACCGATGTCCTATAGTGAATGCTATCCTTGGTTGTCTACCTTTCATCTGGACCACACATGCTGGCAGCCTATATACAGAGCCTACATAAAGGAGGAAGCTCTTGTACCCACCCCATGCCCCCTGTGAGCTCTCACTCCCGCTGGCCAAGTCTGTTCCTTTCCTGGCATTAGAGCCTCCTTCTTCAGGATTCTGGGGTATACTGAAGACAAGCTGAGATACCCAGATACACACTTGAGGCATACAGTGGACCGAACACTGGACTCTTGGGACGTTCTGTTGGTATGCAGCCACCATTGCATTAGTTGGCTCATGGCCCATAAACCTTTCTAATACATCCCCTTCTGTTTCTACTCATTCTATCAGCGCTGTCCTAGAGAACCCCGACTAATACAGCCATCATTCTTACCATCATGTTCTACTACAGAGGACTCTGAAGGGTGTGTCTGCTCTAGCCGGTTCTGTCTACACCTGCACCGTCTCCCGGAATCCTCTGCTTCTTCCCTGAAGCTCTCTTGCCTCTGGGATTCCCCAACTCCCACCCAAAAGCACCCACTAATCCCGTTATAGTTCTCGGTTTACACTTTTTCAGAATTCTTTTCCTTCCCTCTGAACCCAAACTAAATTAAGCCATCCTAAAATACTTTCTCAAAGCACCTCTTTTTAAAAATAAACTTTGTTCCCCCTACTACTCTTTCCCGTGCCCCCTCTCCCCTCCATCTGCTTCCCTTTCATTTCTTGCACTGTGCCCCCTTTTGATCTCCTAAATCACATGTGTTTTTAGCTTCTCTATTTCCCACCTCTCTTAAAAACTAATTCTCCTCTCTCTTGATCTAGTTACATGACCTAGACATATGTAAATATATGCGCATTTACATTATACATGCATATATGTAATTTTAAATCTAGGTTCTATGTATGTATGAAAGGAAACATGTGGTATTTATTATTCTGTAGTTCAGTGCTCCACCACTGAGCTACAACTCCATATATGCCTTTCTGAGTCGGGCTTCTTTCTTTCTTTCTTTCTTTCTTTCTTTCTTTCTTTCTTTCTTTCTTATTCGTTATTTTATGTATTTACATTTCAAATGTCATTTCCCTTCCTGGTCTCCCCTCCACAATCCCCTATCCATTCCCCCCTCCCGTTTGCCTCTATGCGGGTGGTCCTCCTCCCACTCTCTCCTCACTGCTCTAGCATCATCCTTTGCTGGGACATCCAGCCTTCACAGGACCAGGAACAAGGACCAATGATGCCAGATAAGGCCATCCTCTGCTACATATGCAGTTGGAGCCATGGTTCCCTCTTTGACTGGTGGTTTAGTCCCTGGAAGCTTGGGGGAAGGAGGGTTAGTTGGTCTGGTTAGTTGATGTTGTTCTTCCTATAGGGTTGCAATCCCCTTCAGCTCCTTCTGTCCTTTCCCTAACTCTTCCACTGGGGCCCCTTGGTTCAGTCTGATGATTGGCTATGAGTACTTGCATCTGTATTGGCCAGGTACTGGTAGAGCCTCCCAGGGGACAGCTATACCAGGCTCATGTCAGCAAGCACTTCTTGGCATCAGCAATAGTGTCTGTTTGGTATCTGCAGATGGGATGGATCCCTAGGTAGGGCAGTCTCTGCTCAACTTGTTGTCCCTGCATTTCCTTTAGACAGGAACAATTCTAGTTTAAAATTTTGGACATGGGTGGGTAGCCCTATCCCTCAACTGGGGGCTGTGCCTATCTAGTGGAGGTGGTCTCTACAGGTTCTATCTCCCCTCTGTTGAATATTTTGGCAAATGTCATCCCTGTTGGGTTCTGGGAATCTCTCACTTTCCTGGAGTCTGGAACTTTCTAGTGATCACCCCCTTCCTACCATCCCCGTTCTCTACCCTTCAGTGCTACATATTTCTATTCATTTTCCTAACCCTCTGGACTTCTCTCCTGTCTCTTCCCATACCTGATCCTGCCCCTCTCCCCATTGTGGCTTTTTTCTTTAAATGGATTTATTTCCAGATCCATCTATTTTCATTCAAATGTCATGATTTCTCTTTTCTTTATGGGTGAATAAATTCTCTCTCTCTCTCTCTCTCTCTCTCTCTCTCTCTCTCTCTCTCTCTCTGTGTGTGTGTGTGTGTGTGTGTGTGTGTGTGTGTGTGTGTGTACCATGTTTTCTTTATCCATTCATACCTTCATACCTGCTGAAGAGCATCTACATTGGAAAAGTGACCTATGGCAACAGAAACCACAACAGTAGATGGTAGTTGAGAGATTGACTCCATTTCCTGGCTATTGTCCAGAATGTAACAATAAATGTGGACATGTAAGTGTCTCTGAGGTACGTTGACTTTAGAGTCCTTTGGCTGTATATTGAAGAGTGTTCTAACTAACTAATATGTTGGGTCTACCTCAGGGTATTTTTGTGAACCTCCATTTTGATAAGTGGTGACACAGTTCACCTTCCCACCAGCTGTGTGTAAGAGTCCCTCTTTCCCCACATTCTCACTAGCCTTCTTCATTTATTTTCTTGATAATAGCTATTCCGGTTGGGGTAAGATGGCATTTCACACAGTTTTAACCTACATTTCCCTAATGGTTAAAAACACTGATCATTTTTAAGGATTAATACTTCTTATTCCTAATAGCACACATTATAGTTCAATAGTATATAATTGTCCTTTGCTGGTAGCTTAGGTACATCTCTTTTCACATTTGTTTCCTTTAATAAATTATAATTTCCATGAAGTCTGCTAGCTGATTGACATTAGTCTTTATTATGTTATCAGCAGGCAGCAGAATGCCTGATGGTCACAGAACAGGCAATCAATATTTTTGAATATTGAATATATTTAGCTATTGTGCTGGCTAGCTTCTTGTCAGCTTGACACAAACTAGAGACCTCTGAGAGGAGGAAATCTTAATTGAGAAAATGCTTCCGTAAGATTAGGCTGTAGGCAGAGCATTTTCTTAATGATTGACACAAGAGGACCTAGCCTACTGTGGCTGGTGCCACCCCTGGACAGGTGATCCTGAGGTGTATGAGAAAAGAGGCCCACAAAGATTCAGGTTAAACAAGGTCCCAGCACAGAGAGAGAAGTGGACATAGGATCCCACTCAGACACAAGAAGCTACAATGGATATCTGCTGGCAAAGGGAAAATTAGTTTTCGCCAATGGAGTCTCACTGGGTATATGAACACACACCAGGGTAGGCTGTATGCCCAGGAGTATTTGGCCAACACAAAACAAACTCGGTAGTATTTTTGTAGAGTTTTGTCTCACTTTGTATTGTTTGGACCTTTTTTCCTTTGTTTTATTGGTCTTTTGCATGTATGTTTTAGTTTCTGGTTTTGTGGATTTGAATGTGTTTGTTTTACTTTTTTTTTAAGAATGAGAAGGAGATAGAACACAAAATTAAGTAGATATGTGGGGGGGGGGGTTCTTGGAAGAAGAAACATTATCAAAAATTATGAAATTTTCTTTCAATTTATAAAAAAATAAATAGTCTGAATATTAAGCCATAGGGAGCACGACAGTCAGCCCCACCCCTCCGTGGCCTCTACATCAGCTCCAGCCTCTAGCATGCTGCCCCATTCGAGTTCCTGTCCCAGCTTCTCTCACCCATGGCATGTGACCTGAGTCTTATAAGCTAAAACAACTGCCCTCCCCCAGGTTGTTTATGGTCACAGTGTTTTACTACAGCAATAAAAACCCTAAGACATCTATATAAATGCAAAGATGTATTTTATATGCTTCCTTCACATAGCATTTTGTTGTGTTTCTATAGCCTGTTATATTTTCCACTTGTAATGATTTAAGATTTTGGAAACTAACATTTTCAACTAGAGCATCTAAGCTTTCTCAGATTCACAGCCGATCTGTGAGAGTGCCTCACCTTACCGACTGTGCAGTCCTTGCGGTGCAGAGACACTGCCCTGTCACAGTGAGAACAGTGGCCACTGGGATCTGATGACTGTCAGATCACTGAATTTCTCGGGACTCAGGCTTACTCCTATATTTTCTACTAGAACAAAAGAGGTGATAGACCTTCCTGACTCAGACTTATTACCCTCGAAGTCACTCCTGTGGAAAACTAGTGCTGGCTAAACATGACAGTAATAAAATAAAAACAAGTTTGTTTGTTTGTTTTTTTTGTTTGGTTAGGGTTTTGTTGGTTTTGGTTTGTTTTAATGAGAGGTTTAGGAAAGAATTGGGGATATACCTCGAGGGTAGAGTGTGTCCCTGTGAGTGCTGGCTTCCATCGCCAGCACCATAATAAATAATTTAAAAACAGGAAACGACACTAAGCAACACTAGACAGGTGAGGTACCGTGTGCCATTCCTAGATCTATAAGCAGTGATGACTTGTATGGGGCTCTCGTTTCTTCTGCACAGCAGCCAGCCCCCGATGGTCCATGAACAGAGCAGCCCAAGCTTTCTGCTGCCCCATTCTTTGGGTTTGTTACTGCTGTTGATACCCAGCACATCATTTGGCTCAAATACATCTATGATACAGAAATATCAACTTATTAAAGTTTCTGGCACTTGCCAAACAGAGCAAAGGATAGTAGCTAGTCAAGAAGTAAGTGTTAGATCAAAATGAACTGTATTTAGATTGGCCTCCATAAATCAGATGTTTTTAATTAGGAAGCTATTAAAATGGCAAATAAGATTTTTTTTTTTTAAATTTTACACTATTTTCAAACTGTTGGCTGAACAAGCTGTTTCCTGAAGATGGTGTTCATATCAGTACCTAGAGTCTCAGTGAGTCCCGGCTCCCATTGTCACTGATAGAGACAACACAGATGGCTGAGGTTGGTCTGCATCTGAAAGACACTCAATGACCAGCAATTATACAACAGGTTTTAACCTCCTTCCATTAGGTTTGCAGTGAGGGAAGCATGAATCTTTCATCTAATGAAATTTTCATGCAAAAGCAGAAATCTACTCCATCACAATTGCTAACCCATTGAATATATGTTCTACAAGGTCAGAGGACACAGTCCCACTGTCCCATTCATCCTGGGCCCCCTCATGTCTCTGAATGAAGGTATCAACTGAAACTCTCAAACTAAATCAATGCTAACAACGATTTGTTGTTTTTCCCACCATTTCCTCTCTGTTGTTTATGCAAGCCTTCAACCCAAGCAGATAGTCAAATCACTCATTACTGAAATGACTATCGCTACCCAGTTTATCTCCTTCATTAGCAGTTATGAAGATTAGGTTTCCTGGCGTCCTTGATGCCCGGGCTCTTAGGATAGTGATGCTAATATCATGACAATGTCAATGCTTTTGTGTCTGGCAAGCATTAATAATCAGATTCCCCTGAGATCCCATCAGAATCAGCAGCCTTAATGGGATCTTTGTGGTTACAAACAGAAGTAGGCTAGGCACGGGGTACACAATGTCTCTCGGGTCTGCTCAGACAAAGTGGCCCCAAAGAACATTTAAAAACACTGCTTTTGGGGCTGGGGATTTAGCTCAGTGGTAGAGCGCTTACCTAGGAAGCGCAAGGCCCTGGGTTCAGTCCCCAGCTCCGAAAAAAAGAACCAAAAAAAAAAACAAAAAACAAAAACAAAACACTGCTTTTCCATTCTCCTTGCCACTGACAGAGAATTCCACATGAGAACTGTAAAGCACTCTTTTCTGAGTATGATGCTGTAGCCAAATGTCTCGTAAGTGACTATATACATATGACCTCACACCAATATATACCTATACTATATTATACATATACATCAAATACACGTACATGTATGCATATACATACACATATACAATCACTGCAACAATTCAGTAAAAGCATACATAAACACATGCACATATGCATCTATAATCATTACATCTACTTAGTTAAAACAAAATGCTAGTTATATTTCTATTTTAAGCCCTCAATGCCCACCAGCTGCCTTTTCCCTCTCTTCCTCTTTCCAGTCTTTCAGTTTCTCACAAAAAAAAGTCACAGACACCAAACAACTCCATGGTCTTCTACTCACATGGTGCAACTCACAGTCAATCAGGACTCACACCCACCTCCTGGGAAGAAGGAGAGTCCACAAGCAAACCATCTACATCTCATTCCAAACAGAATCGTAGTGTTCCCCAAGTCCCACAGAGGAACAGATAATGACAGGAAATCCCTGTGTCACATGAAAAGGGTATTTCCTGTCAGCCTTCATTCTGAACAGACTCTCACAGTGAATATACATGGTTGAAGTAGGTTCAGCTTCCATAGGAAAACTCTAAGTGGAACTAATATGAGTTAGGAATTTAACCACAAAGGCCAAGTATAGAAAGAATAAGATCTACAATGACTATGAAGGTTTCTGACCTAGAACAATGAGGCGTGAAAGTTAGTTGCCATGAGCATTACTGTCTAGAGAGCAGAGGGTAACAGAGTGACTTAGAAAGATCAAAGGCTTTCTTTACATCACCTAAAACAAGTGGTAAGGTTCATTCCAAAGAGCATACATACCAGAAGCACTCGCTTTTTTTCCAGTTAGCTAGATTTTTTTTAAACTTTTATTTAGAGAAAATAAATAGCAAATAGTTCAAATCTGGATAACTAATCAAAGTTGTCTATGTTTGTCGAATTTGTGTGTGTCTTTAGGGCTTTTTTTTAAACATTCATAATTAAGTAACAACAACAAAGAATGACCTTTACAAACCCAAAATGGGAGATGAAGACTTGGGGCTGAAAGATGGCTCAGTGGTTAAGAGCACTGGCTGCTCTTCCAGAGGTCCTGAGTTCAATTCCCAGCACCCACACGGTGGCTACAACCACCTGTAATAGGATTTGATGCCCTCTTCTGATGTGTCTGAAGACAGTGACAGTGTACTCACATACATGAAATAAATAAATCTTTACAAAAAAAAACACTCAACAGAAAGATGGAAGGTTCCAGTTGAATATAAATTTGAAAAAAAAAAAAAGAGTCAAAGTAAGGACAGACGAAAGGGCTCAGCTGTTAAAGGTTCCTGATGTTAACTAAGTAAGCCTGAAGACCTCAGCTCAGTCCCTAGGACCCACGTGTAGGAAAGAGAGAACCGACTTTCAAAAGTTAAGTTGTCCTCTAAACTGCACACATGTACACACGCATGCACCACCTATACACAGTCAGGTGCAAATGAACACACACACACACACATGCCTACACACACAGGGAGATGCTCATGTGTGCATGCCTACTAAATGTAGTAACAAAATTTAAATATTCGAAGTGCTCATACTTCAAAAGTAGGTTCCTCCCACCAGTCTCCTATCAAATGCCCTACACTTTTATGAATTGACAATTGTAAATTAACGTTCTACCAAGCAGGTTTTAAGCAAACAAGAATCCTCTCTGCCACTTACAGTAACTGTTTTTTAAGTCTGAAGAACTGTTTACAGGATCCAGAGTAGAAAAACTACAACAACAAAAAAAAAAAAGATGAAAAATGCTTTTGGAATTTCTAAATGTACACACTTCAAACATCTGTCATCTTGTCATTAAACTTCAATCATCAAACCTGGAGTCACAGGATTTCAATTATAACAGGGACTTTTATGAAGAAGGCCTCACCCCTTATTCGTGGTCTAGAAGAATATAAACCGTATGATGAGTAACTATCAACGGACCCTTTCTTTTATTTGTAATCTGCCATGCTAAGCAAGCCATGCGAGTTTTAAACCAGTGACTTCAATAATCCCTTTAAAACAGATTACTCACACAGTGAAGTGCGTGGGGTCCCAGACACCCACCTCTATGCTAGAGCAGTGATCCTTGCTACTAACTCTATTCTATTCAGACAATAACTCCTTGTCTGCCGCCTACCCATAAATGATTCTTTAAAAGATTTAAAGCATATGTCTTTTTAAAATACATGTGAGCGCTACTGCCTGGCTGACAAAAGAAACACAAAAATCCAAAATCCTGTGGCAAATGTAACTAAAGCTGCCTTGTGGGGTCCTTTAGACTGTCTGTAACCTGGTGAGATTTCTCTGGAAATGTCAAAGAGAGAACAATGGTTCTAATAGTACTATTCTTTAATGTCGGGAGTCAAACCTCTTAATTTATTATTGTAGCTTGCTCTCCTATGATAAAAACTAGTGATGGTGAACACTATCTCTAGTAAAAAGAATGAATGATAAAGGGCTCATTCTATTCATCCTGTGAGGACTACTGTGAGAGAGAGCTGCTTCTAGCAGCCAAGCAACAAACAGGACGAGGTGAGTCCATCTGCACAGTCGAGGCTTATATAGAGCTGTCTAGAACTTGCCATAGTGAAACTCCATGCTATCACCATCTTCAAACAGAAAAGGCTCCAGGGTTTCTGCTAAAAATAAGATGGAATTCTGTACATCAGACACATGAGCCCATATGCTATACAGTTATTGGTGAAGTGGAAAACCACGGTGGAAATCTGTAGCTTTTGAGACCGTGATGTGTGTTTGGGAAGTTCTCACACTTGGCTGTTAAACATTTCCAGCAGTGATCCATACTTACAGCAAGCTTCAGGCTTGCTTTTATTAATAGCCGACATCACAGAGGAAGCGCAAATGCCACATGAAGAATCTGTTTCTAAGGTAACTCGCCATGCGTGCTTATGTAAATAACTCAGAAGCGAGCTGCTCAACTGTGAGTGTGCCCAGATCTGTCAAGAGTTTCACGATTCCTCCCAACCTTCCAATTTCATGCTCTCGTCTCTACATTCAGTTGGCCGGATAACAAGTTCACGGCCTGGATGACTACAGCCCACGTTTCTAAGTTGTGAGAAAGGAGATAGTGAGGAATGGGGAGCTTAAGGGAACATCACCTCTTGAGAAAAGTGAGAGAAAGAACTTGAGACAAGAGAGTATAGTTCAGAAATGAATCATCATTGTTACTGGGTGTCAGCAGTGGATGGTAATGGGTCCATTACCCATTCTCTCTCTTTCTTGTGTGATTGAACATTTTTCTAATAAAGGGGTTTTTTTAATGGCAACCTTTTCACAACCTTTCTGCCAAATCACTGGAGGGAATAAGAACAGAACCACAGAAGGTAAGTTCCTGTGAAGGTTAATTGTGTGTGTCAAGTTAACTGGGCCACTGTGCTAAAATACCGGTCAAAGATCATTCTGGGTGTTTCTTGAGGGAACCCTTTGTGTGAGACTGATGTGTAAAGTGATGAGCTTTATGTGAAGCAAATTGTCTTCTGCTGTGGGTAAGCCATAGCTGAACACTTCAAGTCTCCACGCAAAGGCTTGGAGAAGGGGGAATTCTGCCAGCAGACAGCCTTCTGGCAGGACTGTAACACTGAGTCTTTCCTTGGTCTCCAGTCAAGCAGCCCACCCTGAAGACCTAAGCTTGCCAGGTTCCTTAGCCACATAACTCATTAAAAACCAATCAAGCTCTTCTTTCTTTCTTCCTGCCACTCTCTTTTACACACACACACACACACACGCGCGCGCGCACACACACACACAAAACTATGGCATGCTCAGACATTTCAGGTATTCTATCCAGCATTAAACAGTGTATTTATAATCCCATTTAATATGAAACTCTGTCTCATCAATTAGTCTTTATTTTATGCGCTTATCCCATTTATAATAACCTGTAATTATTTCAATTATTTGCCTCTTTAGTTTTACCTGCCTTCACTAAAAGAACGCAATTTTCAAAAGACTAATGACTAACTACTCCTCTGTGCCATTTCACTTCCAGCACTTTGTTCAGAATGTCACTGGCCACAGAGTCCCAGTAAACACTAATGCACAGAGAAATGAGTATCCTCCAAGCAGCAGCCCTCAACTGATTCCTTTGGAATTTTCACCCACAGACACAGAGTTCAATTAGTCATACTATGATGGCCCTATCTGAGCTATCAACAAGCTTAGATAATTTTCCAGAGTGCAAGACCAAAAATCAAGTCACAATAATTGGTGTCTCAATCAAAGTTACCCAAACAAGTTGGCAGTCATTACAATGAAATATAAGCTTTGCTGTATTTCTTCCAGGGTCACAGTCTCAGTTGTTTTTATCTCCTGTATTTGGTGGAAGCATTTCTCCAGCCCAGTGAAAAGACATTTCATACACAGATATGCAGATTCTGCGACCCAAGGTGATGAGATCAGAAGAGAAAAGACCATGCAGCTTAGCTTGCTAACAAACCTGCCCTTATTTTGCCTATGTCCAGTGGGGAAGGGTAACAGGAACGATGAAGGGAATAGTTCATGCTTCCAAACAAAGACGTAAAAGTGAGGATTTAGGAAAGTAGATCTCAACTTTCAAACAATTATCCATATCCATAATTTTCAAAAATCATAATGTAATCTTAAATCTGGAAATTAAAAATAATGTACCTGCCAGGTATTGATGGCACATGCCTTCAATTCCAGCTCAGGAGGCAAAGTCAGGTTGATCTTTGTGTTCAAGGCCAACCTGGTCTATAGAATAAGTTCCAGAGAAACCCTGGCTCCAAAAACCAAAAACTACCTCATTGGCATGCGTGGCTTTTAATCATCTTCTTAGAAAAAGAAGAGTGGAAGAATATTGGGCCTCTGTTGGTTATGAAATATTTGGTTTATTTAAAATTCATCTGAGTAATACATACTGACAGAAACCTGTTAGATGCTACTACTCAAAATACGATACCAAAAATCCACTAACCCACTCCTGCAAGGTAACTATGAATCATTCTGCTCTTACATTACCTGTAGAGGTCACCCCCTTAACTATATCTAACTCACCAACCATACTAAAAACCTGAGATATAAAAAAAAAAAAAAAAAAAAAACCTGAGATATGAAGTACACACCAGTTAGGTGGGCACAAGCCTGCATGTCCTTCTTTATCACAAAGGGCTGAAAGAAAAAGTAAAACCATGAATATATATATATATATATATATATATATATATATATATATATATTGACCATTAAATTATATAACTATCTTGTTTTCTTTGCTTTCATATTTTGGCTTTTAGGTTTTTAGGATAGAATCTGGCAGTGAATCCCAGGCTGGCCTCAAACTCCCAGCCTTCCTACCTCATTCTCAGAAGTGCTAGAATTACAGGTATACTCTACTATGCCCAGGAATGTATCTATATATTTGTATTCTTATAAATGTCTCATATCTTGATTCACATCCACAAAATTTTTCATTGCCTTTTCTTATTTTGACATAAAAGAAAAACAGTGGTGGTTAAAATAATTATTATAACACTGATTAAATATATAGCTGAGAGGTTGGGGATTTAGCTCGGTGGTAGAGAGTTTGCCTAGCAAGGACAAGGCCCTGGGTTTGGTCCTCAGCTCCGAAAAAAAAAAAAATACATAGCTGAGATAGTCACATGCTTCTGTTTTAGACAAGTTTACTGAAAATTTTTCCCATAATTATGAATGAATATATATATATATTATATACACACACACACACACACACACACACACACACACACACACACACACATATATATATATATATATATATATATATATATATATCCATAGGGACTTATAGGGACTGGAACTATTGGGAAGTGTGGCCTTGTTGGAGTAGGTGTGGTATTGTTGGAGGAAGTTTTTCATTGTGGGGGATGCACTTTAAGGTCTCAGAAACTTAAGCCAGACCAATGTGTCCTATTCTCTAATTGCTTCCTGTGGCTCTAGATGCAGAACTCTCTCTAGCATCATGTCTCCCTGCACATTGTCATGCTTCCCACCATGATAAAGATAGACTATACTCTGAACTTAAGCCACAACCAATTAATGTTTTCCTTTATACAAGTTGTCTTGGTCATAGTGTCTCTTCACAGCAATAAAACCTTAAGACGGAAGTTGGTACCAGGAGTGGGGTATTACTCTAATAGGCCTGACCATGTTTTGTTTTGTTTTGTTTTTATAGAGGAATGTAAATTTGGAGACTTTGGATCAGAAAATCAGTTGAATCCTTTAATTAGAGCTTAATAGGCCATTCTAGCAGGAACATGGAAGACCATGGTGCTGAGTGTCATTTGACCTCTGGGGACCTGGTTCAAATGGTTTTAGAAGAGAATGTTAAATGTGGCTTAGAGGCTGTTCTTGTGATATTCTGGTGAAAAATGTGGCTGCCTTTTGCTCTTGACCAAAGAAAATTTGTTTGGGGATAATTTGAAGAGTTCTGGATTGTGTTTGCAGAGATTTCAAAACAGCCTAGTTTGAACTGTGTCCTGTGGTTATTAGTGGCTGTGCAGAGCTATAGTGAAAACAAATAGGGTAAACAAGGAAAGTTACAAATTGTACAATTTGAGAAGAAAAGGAGCACCAGGAAGTGGGATGGAGCTATATCCTTGGTTCAGGGAGATAAACAGATTAAAGAAAATCCTGGTGTTAAATAGAATAAAGGGAGTGATGACCTCAGAAAAAGATCCCACCTAGCTAAGCTTCTAAACTTGTGAAAAGGAATTTAAAAGGTTAGAGCCAGGTGTGTTGGTGCGCACCTTTATTCCCAGCACTTTGGAGGCAGAGGCAGGCAAATCTCTGAGTTAGAGGCAGCCTGGTCTATAGATCAAGTTTCAGGGCAGTCAAACCCAGACAGTGAAGGAATCCATCAAAAACAGAAAGCTAGTGAAGATGTAATTGAATGAGGGGACCGTGTTCCAGCCCCAGCAAACGACAGAACTTGGAAGCTTCAGGGCATGGTTCTGGCTTTAGAGAAAGGAATATAAGAAAGAGGTATAGAAGCTCCCTCTGCAACTAAAGAAAGCTGCTGAGGCCAGGCATGTGTCGGGGCTGTCCCTTCATGTATGTCTAGAGAGGCCGCTGTATAAAGATGGAGCCTGAGTTGCCTTGAAGACCATAAAATGTTGGAGATGCCAGAGTTGTGGACTACTTGTGGAGGAAACTGCCAACCAGGAGTAGAACCAGTCCTAAAGAAAGAAATGTGCTACAGTCAACAGAGCTGAAAAGGGTTGGAGAACTGAAGAAAGCTTTGACATCAGACATGGAGACACAGAGTTTAGAGTTTGTCTTCAGTCTTACTTTGATACAGTATTTTCTCACCATGCTCCATTTCCTCCATTTTGGAATGGTGTTGTGTATCCTGTGCCACTGTGTGTTGGAAGTATGTGAGCTGCTATTTTCATTTTGACTTTACAGGGAATTACACTTAAGAGATTGCGTGCATCTCAAAAGAACCTTTGAACTTCAGACTTTGGAACAGTTGAGACAATTTTTTGACTATTCCAAATAGTGGAGATTATGACAGACCATGAGGACTTCTGAAGTTGTACTAAATGCATTTGGTACTCTGATAGAGCTACAAGCCTACGGGGGCCATGAGGTAGAATGTGGTAGTTTGAATGAAAATAGACTCACAGGGACTGGCACTGTTGAGAGATGTAGCCTTATTGGAGTAGGTATGGCATTGTTAGAGGAAGCGTGTCATTGGAGGCAGGCTTTGGGGCCTCTAGTGCTCAAGCTAAGCTCAGTGTGGCATTCTTTCCCTGATGCCTGCCAATTTGGATGTAGAGCTCTCAGCTTCTTCTCCAGCACCATGTCTGCCTGCATATCACCATGCTTCCCATCATGATGATAATGGACTAAACCTCTGACCTGTAAGACAGTCCCAATTAAATGTCTTCCTTTATAAGAGTTCCTTGGTCATGGCGTCTCTTTGCAGAAATAGAAACCCTAAGACATCTATAATATGTTCATCTCAAATCCTCAAATACTCATTACTTAAGTCTACAAACCCAGTTTTTGTGCATTAAGTGCAGGCGAGGAATATACCTCTCTCACTGTCCAGGATAAAACAGAAGCGGTATGGCAGAAGGTCACTAAAGCACTGGTGGGCAGAAGCACCCACAGTGGGGAGTGTTCGTCTTCAGTCCTTGATTGGGGTACCCCACCTCACCCCAACATTTTCAAAACACCTGGAATTCTTTAAAGCTACACATTGCTTCCCCAGCTGCTGCCACTCCCTATTCTTAATTAACTAATTTGCAGTGGACTTTGGGCAATAGCTTTTGTAAAAATCTTTTGATGGTTGGAACCTAGCACAGATCAATTTGACCTTGAACTATAATCTCTGGTACCTAACCATAGTCTATATAATAACCATCTAATAGGCTATTGTTCTATCTTTGTAAAACCTTCCTAACCCTGCCTGGGTAGTGTGGGGAACAATTACTAGAGGATAGTAAAAAGAAAATCATATGTTCCATTCTTAATCAACTCTCCTAATTCCATTAAAAAACATTCCCATCCTCTCCCTACAGTAAATTGAATGGTGGCCCCCAAAAGTTATGCTATATCTGTAGCCCTAGAACCTGGGCATGTTACTTTATTTGAAATGTATATATATATATGTGGGGGGAGGGGGGCAAGTATCCGCTGATGCAATTAATGACCTGTGATGAAACAAGTTTCCTGGGTTTATCATAGTGAGGACTAAATACAATAACAAGTGGCAAACTAAAGACAGAAATATAGAAGAGAGAGGTAGTGTGCAGAGGGAAGAAGAGACTAAGGTATTCAAGCACAAGCTAATGGATTCCAAGGTCAATCCACCAGACAAGGATAGGGGCAAGGAGCCAACTCCTCCCTGGAGCCTCCAGAATGTGAGTGGTCCAGTGAGCATCCTAACTTCCAGACATGATCAGATCTGGAATTGTACCAGAATGAATTTCCACAAAGACATCAAGTATACAGCAATCTGCAATAGCAGCTGCATAAAAGGAGTTCACCCCCAAACCCACCTGTCCAACTCCTACTGCACCTGTCCTCACTGTAAAAGTATGATGGACTGAGTTGAATTGAGGAAGTGAGAAGAGGAGAAAAACAGAAATTAAAGTTCTGCCTCTGGGGTTAGGCAAGCGTAAGTCTGAGTTTTGACAGTTAATAGCCTAGGGTAAATATTCATCTTAGTAAGTCACAGCTTCCTCACCCATAAAATAGATGATAATAGGATGTGCTTGAACTACTTCATAGGAAATATGTATTTGAACATACTATAACTCAAATGTATAGATTCATTTTTTTTAAAGTTGCAGCCATAATAGCCCAAGTAGAAGGAATTACTGGGAAAAGTAGTGGATGTCTGCTAGACCAGGAAATGACTTCAGAGTTGCAGACAAGGATGAGGATGTACAAGCAGACTTGGAAAGGACCATAGCAGAGTCCTTACAGAGCAGGGGTTCTCAGCCTTCCTAACGTGCAGCCCTTTAATACAGTTCCTCATGTTGTAGTGACTCCCAACCATAGTTATTGCCATTGCTACTTCATAACCGTTGTGTTGCTACTGTTATTAATCATATTGTGAGTACCTGTGTATTTCAGTAGTCTCAGGCAACCCCTGTGAAAGGGTCATTCAACCAACCAAAGCGTCAGGACCCACAGGTTGAGAACAGCTGGTCTAGAAACGGTTAGAGAGAAGTTGTTACCTGTTAACATTTGATCATTTCAGAGGATCTGCTGTCATTGCAGCTGCTGAGAACCAGCTATGTGTCTGATTGCTTAAATATAAAAAACAATTTTTTTTTGCTTTCCTGTTCATTCTTAAATAAGGACCTCCTGTTGGGTGCAGTGTGTGAAGGCTGTCTCTGTGTGTCCAATTGTTGATTGCTGTATAGCAGAGAGCTGAGTCCTGGCCCGATTTCGGTAGTTATTTTCATTTTTCACCTGCCTTAGTATTTTGTAAATACCTTTCCTCCCTAACCTGTTGATTGGCTTAATAAAGATCTGACAGCCAAAAACTAGGAAGGGAAGGGAAGGCAGAACTTCCAGGCTGAGAGAAGGTCTCTGGGAAAACAAACTGAGGCAGGGAGATTCTACAGTTGGACGTGGAGGTGGTCAGGTGGTCAGACATGCTAGAAGTGAGAGAGGGATAAAGAAGTAGCCACATGGTAGATAGTGGGCTAAAATAACAAAATTGTTAGATGTGCTAGCCAGGAGGTAGCCCAAGCTAAAAGTCTGAGCTTTTAGAAATATTAATAAGTTTCTGTGTCATTATTTTACTGCTGATAGGTCCAGAACGTTCTTCTATAATTTCCCGTCTTTCTTTCTCTGGAGTCCCATTCCCCTATCCAGCACTGAGAAACTGAATTCTCAACTTACCGACTCAATATGATTACATCAGTTTCATTATGGATAAATAATCTGGTCTTTAAGAGTTACACGCTCTCTCCCATGATCCTTTAAAACAAAGACCTTGCCGTACAGATTTAAGCTTATTTAGAACAATACACTATTCCTGTTGCCTATCTCTGATAAGAGGTATCAACCTCTGACCTGAGAGCAGTACTTGGAAGGTATTCATGTACCTCTTGATGGCATTCAGGCTGCAAGGATAACATAACTGACAAAAAATGCAGAGCACTTGAAAGAATTGTAAGAAGACAGGGCTGGGGGTATGGTTCAGTTTGCTGAGTGTTTCCCTGGACTACACAGAGACCTGGGTTTGATTCCTAGCACAGCATAAGCCAAGCATGGTGACTATCTTAGTTTGGATTTTATTGCTGTGAAGAGACACCATAACCAAGGCAACTTTTGCAAATTACAACATTTAATTGAGGGTGGTGTTCAGGTTCCAAGGTTCAGTCCCTTTTTTATCATGGCAGGAAGCATGGCAGCTTGCAGGCAGACATGGTGATCAAAGGAGCAAAGAATCCTATATCTTCGTGTAAAAGCAACAGAAGGAGACTGCCTTTGGCAGGCAGTTAGGAAGAGGGTCTGGATCCTACTGGCCAGACTTGAACATATATATGTGACCTAAAATCTCCACTTTCACAGTGACACATTTCCTCTAACAAGGCTATACCTCTTCCAATAAGGCCACATGTCCTAATAGTGCCACATCTCATGGGCCAAGCATATTCAAACCACCACATTTCCCATAGCCCAAGCATATTCAAACCACCACAGTAGCACACAACTATGATTTCAGCACTCTAAAGGTAGACCAGTTGGCTGGGAAGTTCCAGATCATTCTCAACTCTACAATAAGTTTGAAGCCAACTAGAACTACAGGAGACCCTGCTTTAAAAACAAGAATTCAAGATTAACAGCAGAGCCTTAGAGCAGCACAGAGCCTGTCTGAGTGTCGATCTTTTGCCCTTATACAAGTTGCTTGCCTGGGAAGTCACTCCCAACTCCATGAACCTTGGGTCTTTTACTGCCCCAGCCTCCAACACAGACCCATGTGACACCAAGGCACATCACAACTCTCTCATGGGAACATAAACTTTTATTCACCACTGTCTCCTCTGAGTACCACAGGCCCATGCAGAAACTTCTGAAACACCTACTATGTGAACTTCTCACCTGGGAAATTCCTAAGGAAAATCTATTGAGTTCTTTCCCTCCAAATCCCCACCCTACAACTTTTTACCCCACTGCAGCCTAACAGGCTTTCTGAGGAAATCTACCTCAGTTCCAAATGGAAGCTTATCTAGTTTCACTTTCTGATACTTTCAGGCCATGGATGGAGTCTGGTCTTCCTGCTATAGCTGCTGAGACAAGTTATATATCTGCCAGTCTTTTCAGGAGTGTATCTAGAGGAATGTTCCAGGCCTTCAATATCTGTTTGCCTGTTACCCTTCCAAGCCATGACTCTACTTATCTAGAAGTCAGAGGTCCTGGTTCCCTCCCTGACTGAGAAGGACAGCCTTATATCATATCTTTTGGGATAGCACATCACCGCTCCAAATTCTATATTTTGCCTTTGATACATATAGAAGTCACTTGGAAAAACAAGCATGGTCAAACACACTTGTAATCCCAGAACTCAATACTTTGAAAGTAGAGTCCAGAAAATCAGAAGTTTAAGATCATCCTTGGGAGGCCATCTGGCTCATGTCAGGTAAAGGTGCTTACTGCCAAGCCTGCTGACCTATGTTAGATCCTGAAGACCTACATGTCAGAAGGCTAAAACAAAGTCCTACAATTTGTCCTGTGATTTCCGCATATGTTCGGTGCTATTCATAAATACACGCACATATACCTGCACATGCACAGAGACACAGAGACACACAGACACACACAGACACACAGACACAGACACACAGACACACACACACACACACACACACACACACAAAGTGATGAATTATAATAATAATAGATTAGGAATGGTTTTCACTTATATAGCAAGTTTAGGGCCAGTCTGTCTCAAGAAATAATTCTTTAGAGAGAACAAAATAAAATCCATTTAGTCCACTTATATTTATCCTCTGTCTGTCCCCCTCTTTCTTTCTCAACTTTCATTGTGGGGTTTACTTTCAAAAAATTTTCTAACTCACAATTGAAGAAATCCTTCTTGGCTCTAAGTGATATCCCCCCACCCTCAGCCAAAAATAAAAAAAAAAAAAAAATCACTACTAGTGATCAACACAGCATCTTAAAAGAGAAAGAAAGAAAGCAAGCAAAAAACATGTATGGAATCCTGGGTAGGTCCATGGAATCCTGGGTAGGTCCATGGTAGTAGCAAGTGCTGAACAAATGTCAGCTGCCATCGATCACTCTTACTACCTGTGTTTCTAGGAAGACACCGATCCACCTCATCTCCCCCTTTCTAATTCCAGACACAGTGATATGTGTGTTCTGACTATGGAGAAATACATGGTCTAAAAGAAGATACTGTATTTCTCAGGCAAACCTTTTTTTTTTTTTTTTTTGCACAGTAGATACAGAAAACAAATCAGTGCTTCTTCATCTCTGACATTACCAGATGAGCTAAGGGGCTTCTTTCCTATTCCAAACTCTTGCCTCATAGCATTAGATTAGAGTGGTTGCTTAGTTGTGGATGCTAAAGCCATCTTTTTAGTCCTCAATTTTTTTGGGTTTCAGACAGCACAGTCTAAGAGCAGGACGGCCTAGTTGATGTTTAATCTTTCTTATTAGGTCTCTTCCATTCACAGAGCTCCAGAGGTTGCTATGGTAACCCTATGAGCTGAATAGGATCACAGAATGAGAACTGGGAGAAACTAGTCCAGACTTATCAATTTGCAAATGAGGACTTAAGGCCCAGAGAGGTAAAGTGGGTTTCCCAAAATACTGTGGCCAATTAGCACCAAAGTAAGCTCCAAGAGTCCACCCCATGCTTTCCTCCATCACAGGAGGCTGCCTTCCTTCCTTAATGTTTGTCAAAATATGTTAGGAACATCCCAACTTCACTAAGAAATCAGTGCACTAAGGATGACAATTAATGAAAATATCAAAGGTTAGGTAAAATGTGCAATAGAAGCGTGTTTTCCATGGCTTCTAATCCATGATAATGAACCTTTCAGGGAAGAGATGTCAAAAGACAGTGGTTGCTTCTTCTGGGTTGTCATCTGAAGAATCTCCTGATTTGGCTCTTTTTTAAAGCTCCCCTCCTGGTGATCCTGCTCTGAGTCTGAGGCAAGTGCTTTCCAGTGTTTTTGTGCTTTCTTGTTATTGTTTCATGATCTCAAAACTTCAACTTATCTGCAAGTATAATTTAGAATCATCCCTAGAGCACTCCAAAAAAAACAAAAATTCATGATCTAAGACAAAAAAAGGGGGGGTGGTGTGATTAAAACAGCTCCAGCCTGAATTCTAGCCATTATAATCTGCAAAGGAGAACACCTCATCAGCTTCAGTCTCCCAGCTTAAGTATAGAATGGGATGCATTGACATACATCATCTTGCTTGTTTGCTCAATGGCCATAGTCCATGTGGACCATCAGCATAGACACCGCACCAGAACTTTTACAAAATACATCATTTATTATAAGACAACTCTGCCAGCATCCATAATCCCAACATCTCAAAGAGACTAAAGGTCAGAATGGTTCCCCTAACTCACCAAGGTCATATCAGAGTGACAGTCAACTCTGAGGGAGACGAACCATTCTGAATCCTGCCTCCTTACTAGACTCTAACCAAGTAACACTGGCTCTTCTCCATTAACCTAGCCCCAGCTGGGACAGTAGTGGGCTAAAGGAGTCACAAGTCCTCGGTTTGATATGACAAGCTCCATTAAATATCCTGTTCTGTTTTCTAAAGGTGAGTCAGATACCTTGAGTGGAGTTCAAAAGAGCAAGACCATTGTAGCAGTGCCAGTTAGCTGCCAACTACAGTATTCTTCCCCTTGACTGACTCTGCAGTCACTCAAATGTGCTCACATGTGATTTGATACTCTGTCCCTCCAAAGGTGAAGCCTAGTTTCCAGTACCCCTGGGCATAGACTAGAATCAGTGAAAACAGAAGCAGACAGAAGTAGCCACGTATGACTTTGTAGATGAAGTTGTAATAAAGGGGAAACATGCCTCCTCTATTCTCTGTGAGTCTTGAGTTCAGAAAACAGTTGCTAAGTCTTGAAAGTTCAAGGAGCCCTGGAGGTATCTACTACAAAGACTGGAACTGAGCCTCCTGCCACTCTGATAGTATCATTGCCCACTGACTTATCTGTACCCTCAAGAGAGACTCTGATCCAGCACATCCAACTAGGCTACTCCTATGTTTCCAAACTACCAAAATATGTAGTTTGAGATAGATGTATAAGCAATTAAGTTCTGAGTGATCTGTCATAGAACAATAGATAATTGGCCAGCTTAAATGTCTAAAGTATGTCCCTACCATCAAAAAAGCTGATTTATCTGTGGTTAAAAAGACTACTGTAGGGGTTGGGGATTTAGCTCAGTGGTAGAGCGCTTGCCTAGCAAGCACAAGGCCCTGGGTTCGGTTCCCAGCTCCGAAAAAAAGAAAAAAGAGAAGAAAAGGAAAAAAAAAGGCTACTGTATCAATGAACCCAATGTTCTGTTTGGTTCATGGCTTGCTTGGAACTGAAAGAGGTTCTCACAGCCTTGGACCTACCCAAAAAAAAAAAAAAAAAAAAGCATACAAAGTTGTTCCTTAACACAAACCCTGAGGGACACTCTCAGAATCTGGCTACTAATAGCAAGAGAACTGCCCCTCCTTGTCTAACCTCCGTGGATGACAGCCTGGACCATGTGATAACAACCTACACCCTGTGGTGACAAGCTGCAACGGTGTCTCCCATCACTAAACTCTATACTTAAGCAAATCAAAAGCCACTTGCGTCTTCAAGAGCAAGTGGTCACTTTTCCTTGGGACTTCCCCTTCCTCAAACAGAGTTAGATACAGAAACTGGAATTTTCTTTCTGGAAAAGAGAATGTTGTATTCCAAGGTGAGAACGGTCCTTGAACACTGAATACCTCAAAAAAAACAAAAACAAAAAAAAACAAAAAAACAGCTAAATCAGTCACAAGTCAGGATTGTTGCAATGTTGTGAAGGCAAAACATTTCCAGATTCTTATCACTCAACATACACTTTTTCTCCTTCGGGATTACTAAATGAGGGGAGGGAGGAGACAAACTCAGGATCTAAAGAGCAGAGAGTATGGAGAGTGGAGGTAAGTCTTTCCCCATATGCTCTAAGGACAAAAGGAAGAGCTAATGTATCCTTTGGTGATGCCATTTATCTTGTCTACCATAGCTATTGCTGGCCAGCTCAGCTGGGAATTCTTATGGGGCCACCTTGGGGAAAAGTGCCACTTTTTAGTATATTCAAATAGTAGCAGGTTGCTGGGCTCAGGAAAATACAAAGCACGGTGCTTACCCGCTCCTGTGTGGGCCCCGGTCTTGTCTCTTGAGTGCTTTCTCTTCCCTCGTCGCTCTGGATGTGGATGTCCTCTTACATTTTCAGTGCACAGCTTCTTGTTGATGAAGAGGACAAGGACAGCCAGAAGGACAACAAAGACCCCAATAGCAGACAGGAAGCCAATAGCTTCAGGAGTGACTAGGAAGAGAACAAAAGTGGGGAAAAAAGTCACCGCTATTCTAAGCACCCAACTTTTGGTTCTCACAACTGAACATTCAGCTCTGATACCTGTTTCTCAGTAATATCCCAAAACTGAGCTAAGGGGAAAGAAAGGGGCTGTGACTGTGTTCATGTGACAGACCTCATGGTTTTGCATGTAGGGTTTCTTCTACATGACATACAACTCTTCTTGCTTCTATTGTGAGCCTGGTATTTATTGTCACAAACATAAAGACAGGTTCTTCAAATAGGTTGTAATGCTAATGGTTGGCCAGTCCCGTGCTGCTATAAAATACAACTTTCAGGAGCATATGAATTAAGCAACTTGAGAAAGACTTTTCAGGATATATCCATCTTTGTTGGCAAATGAAAGAAAAGCCATTTCTTGGGTATGTTTTTACAGGCCCAAATATGCAATATGGTGGTTAGAGTACTCCATATATTTTATTGGTTATTTTATTTACATTTCAAATGTTATCCCCCTTCCCAGTTTAAAGGGCATTCAGAGACTGCCCCCCCTAGAGATCCATCCCATCTGCAGACACCAAACCCAGACACTATTGCTGATGCCAAGAAATGCTTGCTGACAGGAGCCTGTGATCCTGGTATAGCTGTCCTCTGAGAGGCTCTGCCAGAGCCTGACCAATACTCTACATATTTTAAAGAGTCCCTGATATTTAGTTTTTTAATTCTTCTATAAGCACTTAAAACAGGAACATTAGATTCAGTTTAGAGAAGATTCCTGTGACAGTTAAGTCAAGATAACACTCAGTAAAGAAATCTAGAAATTAATTTGTACATACAAAGGAATAAATTGCAGAACAAATGTCAAATAAGAGTGAATCATGAGAAAAAGTATACATGAAACTTGGGGAAATAAGAGAAATTTTAATGGCCAATCATGGTTGTCAATCTTACTCTATCTGGAATCAACTTAAACCTGAGTAGCTGGGCCTGTCTATAGGCATTTTCTTGAATAGAACATGAGGTGGTTTGAATAGTTTGGCTCCCATAGATTCATGTGTTTGAATGCTTCGCCCACAGAGAATGGCTCTATTAGGAGGTATGGCCTTGTTCAAATAGATGTGGCCTTATTGGAGGAAGTTTGACACTATGGGGGAAGGCTTGAGGTTTCCTATGCCTAGGCTTCCCCCAGTGTGGAATCACAGTTTCCTCCTGGCTGCCTGCAGAACAAGACGTAGACCTCTCAGCTCCTTCCCCAGCACCATGTCAGCCTGAAGGCTGCCATGATTCCTGTCATGATGATAATGGAATGAACCTCTGAAATTGTTAAACCAGCCCCAATTAAACAGTTGCCTCTATAAGAATTGTTTTTGTCATGGCGTCTCTTCACACCAATAAAACCCTAAGACAGAAGTTAGTACCAGGGTCTGAGGTATTGCTATGATAGGCCTGATAAGACTTTTGTTTGGAGGAATGTAGATTGGGGAATTTGAAAAGCTGCTGAGGGTGATTTGAACTGTAGGAGCTTGAATCAAGAGGCTTCAGAGGAGAATAATTTTAGTATGTTGCCTATTCTTGTGATATTTTGGTGATGCCTGAGGGTAAGTCTAATATAAAGAGATTTCAATTAATTGCATTGACAGGAGTCTCAAAAAAGTCCAACATAGACTCTGTTCTGGGGTTCACTCTTATGAGGATCATTTTGGTCAAGCAGAGCAAGCTTAGAAAGGAAAAGTACAAAATGTATGGTTCAAGTAAGAAAGGGACACCAGAAACTGAAATGGAGCTGAATTCTGTGTTCAAGGAGATAAACAGAATAAGAGAGTGGTACCTTGGGGCAAGATCCCACCCAGCTAAGCTTATTGTTTATGTGCTTGCCATTTCACAATGAATAGCTATATTATGTGTTATTATTTGGCTATTGTTTTCACTTGGACTTTTAATCTGGAGTGAACTACAATCCAGAAATGGAAGACAAAGGCTTTTGATCCAGATCTTGATGTGGGATGGCATGTACTTTTGATCTGGATGTTCAGGCATCCTAACCATGAAAAGCTTAGGCCCAGCAGACATCCCGAGGCTGCAGGACAGACTGCTACCTCTGCACACCTCAGCCCACATCCCTGGTCCAAGGGGAAACTGAACAGTGCCGCTGGACAGAGGGATATAGGAAAAGACAGCTGCCAGTACCCGCGGATCTGGTCTGCGCCCAAGTCCAAACTGATCCCGCCAAATAGCTCCCTACACCCAAATCCCATGGGGGAGAGAGCTGGAACCTCAGAAGTGTGGATACCCCTGGGAAATCGGAGGAGAATACCCTCTGCCCATAGTCCAGACCCAAGAGGGAATCTCATAGTGCCAACTGTGCCCGCTGGGTACAAGGACCTACATGGGCAAACAGGGGCAGGACCTTTTGATTCCTGACCACGCCTAGAGCTGGAAGACAGTCTCCAAGAATGCCACCACAGCTGAGAGCAGATCACCTGATCTCAGGAAAGGCTGAAAGAAAAGAGGAAACCAGTTCTACAGGAGTGCTGACACAGAGGCCTACAGCAGGGCCAAGTCACTCCCAGAAACAGCAATACAAGTAAACACCAGAGACAACCCAATGGCTAAAGGCAAGCCCAGGAACATAATCAACAGAAACCAAGACTACTTGGCATCATCAGAGCCCAGTACTCCCACCAAAGAAAATACTGGATATCCAAACACACCAGAAAAGCAAGATTTAGATTTGAAATCACATTTTTTGATAATGATGGAGGACTTTAAGAAAGACATAAAGAACTCCCTTCAAGAAATGCAGGAAAGCACAAGTAAACAAGTAGAAGCCCTTATAGAGGAAACACAAAAATCACTGAAAGAATTACAGGAAAACACAACCAAACAGGTGAAGGAATTGAAAACAGAAATAGAAACAATTAAGAAAGCACAAAGGAAGACAACTGTGGATATAGAACACCAAAGGAAGTGACAAGGAGCCGTAGACACAAGCATCACCAACAGAATGCAAGAGATAGAAGAGAGAATCTCAGGAGCAGAACATCATAGAAAACATCGACACAGCTATCAAAGATAATGTAAAACACAAATAGCTCCTAGCCCAAAACATTCAGGAAATCCAGGACACAATGAGAAGATCAAACCTAAGGATAATAGGTATAGAAGAAAGTGAAGACTTCCAACTTAAGGGGCCAATAAATATACTCAACAAAATTATAGAAGAAAACTTCCCTAACCGAAAGAAAGAGATGCCCATAAACATACAAGAAGCCTACAGAACTCCAAATAGATTGGACCAGAAGAGAAATTCCTCCTGTCACATAATAGTTAAAACACCAAATGCACAAAACAAAGAAAGAATATTAAAAGCAGTAAGGGAAAAAGGTCAAGTGACATATAAAGGCAGACCTATAAGAATTACACCAAACTTCTCACCAGAGACTATGAAAGCAAGAAGATCCTGGACAGATGTCATACAGACCCTAAGAGAACATAAATGCCAGCCTAAGTTACTGTATCCAGCAAAACTTTCGATTAACATAGATGGAGAAACCAAGATACTCTATAACAAAACCAAATTTATGCAACATCTTTCTACAAATCCAGCCCTACAAAGGATAATAGATGGAAAACTTCAACACAACGAGAGAAACTACCCCGTACAGAAAGCAAGAATATAATTTCCTTGCAATGAAACCAAAAGAGAGACAAACAAACATAATTCCACCTCTAACAACAAAAATAGCAGGAAGCGACAATCACTATTCCTTAATATCTCTCAACATCAACGGACTCAATTCCCCCAATAAAAAGACATAGATTAATAGACTGAATACGAAAAGAGGACCCAGCATTTTGCTGCATGCAGGAAACACACCTCAGAGACAAAAACAGACACTTTCTCAGAGTAAATGGCTGAAAAACAATTTTCCAAGCAAATGGCCTTAAGAAACAAGCTGGAGTTGCCATTCTAATATAAAATAAAATTGACTTCCAAGCAAGAGTCATTAAAAAAGATAAGGAAGGACACTTATATACATCAAAGGAAAAATCCACCAAGATGAACTCTCAATCCTAAATATCTATGCTCCAAATGCACCTATATTCATAAAAGAAACCTTACTAAAGCTCAGAGCACACATTGCACCTCACACGATAATTGTAGGAGATTTCAACACCCCACTCTCATCACTGAACAGATCGTGGAAACAGAAATTAAACAGAGACATAGAGAAACTAACAGACGTTATGAATCAATTGGATTTAACAGATATTTATAGAACATTTCATCCTAAAACAAAAGGATATACCTTCTTCTCAGCACCTCATGGAACCTTCCCCAAAATTGACCATATAATCAATCACAAAACAGGCCTCAACAGAAACAGGAAGATAGAAATAATTCCATGCATCCTATCAGATCACCACGCACTAAGACTGGTCTTCAATGAGAACAATAATAACAGAAAGACCACATATACATGGAAATTGAACAATGCTCTACTCAATGACAACTTGGTCAAGGAAGAAATAAAGAAAGAAATTAAAGACTTCTTAGAATTTAAGGAAAATGAAGATACAACATTCCCAAACTTATGGGACACAATGAAAGCGGTACTAAAAGGGAAACTCATAGCTCTGAGTGCCTGCAAAAAGAAACAGGAGAGAGCATAAGTCAGCAGCTTGACAGCACACCTTAAAGCTCTAGAACAAAAAGAAATAAATAAACCCAAGAGGAGTAGAAGGCAGGAAATAATCAAACTCAGAGCTGAAATCAACCAAGTAGAAATGAAAAGTACTATATAAAGAATCAACAGAACCAAAAGCTGGTTCGATGAGAAAATCAACAAGATAGATAAACCCTTAGCCAGACTAACCAGAGGTCACAGAGAGTGTATCCAAATTAAGAAAATCAGAAATGAAAAGGGAGACATAACAACAGAATCTCAAGAAATTCAAAAAATCATCAGATCCTACTACAAAAGCCTATATTCAACAAAACTGGAAAATCTGTAGGAAATGGACAATTTCCTAGACAGATACCAGGTACCAAAGTTAAATAAGGAACAAATAAATCATCTAAACAACCCCATAACTCCTAAAGAAATAGAAGCAGTTATTAAAAGTTTCCCAACCAAAAAGAGCCCAGGTCCAGACGGGTTCAGTACAGAATTCTATCAGACCTTGATAGAAGACCTCATACCAATACTGTCCAAACTATTCCATAAAATTGAAACAGATGGAGCACTACCCTATTCCTTCTATGAATCCACAATTACTCTTATACCTAAAGCACACAAAAACCCAACAAAGAAAGAGAACTTCAGACCAATTTCCCTTATGAATATTGATGCAAAATACTCAGTAAAATTCTTGCAAACCAAATACAAGAACACATCAAAACGATCATCCATCATGATCAAGTAGGCTTCATCCCAGGCATGCAGGGATGGTTTAATATATGAAAATCCATCAATGTAAACAAACTATAAACAAACTCAAAGATAAGAACCACATGGTCATTTCATTTGATGCTGAGAAAGCATTTGATACCTGGAAGTCCTGGAAAGATCAGGAATTCAAGGCCCATATCTAAACATAGTAAAAGCCATATACAGCAAACCAGTAGCTAACATTAAACTAAATGGAAAGAAACTTGAAGCAATCCCACTAAAATCAGGGACTAGACAAGGCTGCCCACTCTCTCCCTACTTATTCAATATAGTACTCGAAGTCCTAGCCAGAGCAATCTAATGAAAGGAGGTCAAAGGGATACAAATTGGAAGGGAAGAAATCAAAATATCACAATTTGCAGATGATTTGATAGTGTATTTAAGCAACCCCAACAGTTCCACCAGAGAACTACTTAATCTGATAAACAACTTCAGCAAAGTGTCGGGTTATAAAATTAACTCAAACAAATCAGTAGCCTTCCTCTATTCAAAGGATAAACAGTCTGAGAAAGAAATTAAGGAAATGACACCCTTCACAATATTCCCAAATAACATAAAATATCTTGGTGTGACTTTAACCAAGCAAGTGAAAGATCTGTATGAAAAGAACTTCAAATCTCTGAAGAAAGAAATTGAGGAAGAACTCAGAAGATGGAAAGATCTTCCATGCTCATGGATTGGCAGGATTAATATAGTAAAGATGGCCATTTTGCCAAAAGCAATCTACAGATTCGATGCAATCCCCATCAACATTCCTACTCAGTTCTTTATAGAGATAGAAAGAGCAATTTGCAAATTCATTTGGAATAACAAAAAACCCAGGATAGTGAAAACTATACTCAACAATAAAAGAACTTCTGGGGGAATCACCATCCCTGACTTCAAGCTGTATTACAGAGCAATGGTGATAAAAAAAAAAAACTGTATGGTATTTGTACAGAGACAGGCAGGGAGATCAGTGGAACAGAATTGAAGACCCAGAAATGAACCCACACACCTATAGCCACTTGATCTTTGACAAAGGAGCTAAAACCATCCAATGGAAGAAAGATAGCATTTTCAACAATTGGTGTTGGTTCAACTGGAGGTCAGCATGTAGAAGAATGCAAATTGATCCATTCTTATCACCATGTACAAAGCTTAAGTCCAAGTGGATCAAGGACCTCCACATCAAACCAGACACACTCAAACTAATAGAAGAAAAAGTGGGGAAGAGTCTCGAACACATGGGCACTGGGGAAAATTTTCTGAACAAAACACCAATGCTCTAAGATCAAGAATCAACAAATGGGATCTCATAAAGCTACAAAGCTTCTGTAAGGCAAAGGACACTGTGGTTAGGACAAAACAGCAACCAACAGATTGGGAAAAGATCTTTACCAATCCTACATCTGATAGAGGGCTAATATCCAAAATATACAAAGAATGCAAGAAGTTAAACCTCAGAGAGTCAAATCACCTTATTAAAAAATGGAGTACAGAGCTAAACAAAACATTCTCAGCTGAGGATTATCGAATGGCCAAAAAGCACCTAAATAAATGTTCAACATCCTTAGTCATCAGAGAAATGCAAATCAAAACAACCCTGAGCTTCCACCTCATACCAGTCAGAATACCTAAGATAAAACACTCAGGTGACAGCAGATGCTGGCAAGGATGTGGAGAAAGAGGAATATTCCTCCATTGTTGGTGGGATTGCAAACTGGTACAACTACTCTGGAAATCAGTCTGGAGGTTCCTCAGAAAATTGGACATTACACTACCTGAGGACCCAGCTATACCTCTCTTGGGCATATACCCAAAAGATGCTCCAACATACAACAAAGACACATGCTCCACTATGTTCATAGCAGCCTTATTTATAATAGCCAGAAGCTGGAAAGAACCCAAATGCCCTTCAACAGAGGAATGGATACAGAAAATGTGGTACATGTACACGATGGAGTACTATACTCAGCTATCAAAAACAATGACTTCATGAAATTTGCAGGCAAATGTATGGAACTAGAAAATATCCTGAGTGAGAGAACACAGTCACAAAAGAACACACATGGTATGTACTCACTGGTAAGTGGCTATTAGGAAAAAAGCTCAGAATACCCACAATACAACTTACAAGTCATATGAAGCTCAAGAAGAAGGAAGGCCAAAGTATGGATGCTACAGTCCTACTTAGAAGGAGCAACAAAATAATCATGGGAGATAGAGGGTGGGAGGGACTTGGGAGGAAGAGAAGAGGGGGAGAAGAGAAAGGGGCACAGGATCAAGTGTGGGGTGAGACAGGGAAGATGTACAGAGGTCAGGAATTTGAACTGAGGTATGTAGCAATGAGGGATGGGGAACTGGAAGTAGCCAACAGAAAGTCCCAGATGCCAGGAAAACAAGAAGCTCCTAAGACCCAACCGGGATGACATTAGCTGAAATTCCCAACAAAGGGGAGAGAGAACCTGTAGAGACCATATCCAGAGGTTAGACATGGCCCCCAATTGAGGGATGGGAACATCCACCCTTCTCAAAAAAATTTTTTTCATCTTTATTAACTTGAATATTTCTTATTTACATTTCGATTGCTATCCCCCTTCCCGGTTTCCAGGCCAACATCCCCCTAGCACCTCCTCCTCCCCTTCTCTTCGATGTTCCCCTTCCCATCTTCCCCCCATTACTGCCCTCCCTGCAACAATCACGTTCACTGGGGTTTCAGCCTTGGCAGGACCAAGGGTTCCCCTTCCACCGGTGCTCTTACTCGGCTATTCATTGCTACCTATGAGGTTGGAGCCCAGGGTCAGTCCATGTATAGTCTTTGGGTAGTGGCTTAGTCCCTGAAAGCTCTGGTTGCTTGGCATTGTTGTTCATATGGGGTCTCTAGCCCCTTCAAGCTCTTTCAGTCCTTTCTAAGATTCCGTCAACAGGGGTCCCATTCTCAGTTCAGTGGTTTAATGATGGCACTCGCCTATGTATTTGCTGGAATGCCGAATGGCTGAGAAACACCTAAAGAAATGTTCAACATCTTTAGTCATAAGGGAAATGCAAATCAAACAACCCTGAGATTTCACCTCACACCAGTGAGAATGGCTAAGATCAAAAACTCAGGTGACAGCAAATGCTGGCAAGGATGTGGAGAAAGAGGAACACTCCTCCATTGTTGGTGGGATTGCAGACTGGTACAACCATTCTGGAAATCAGTCTGGAGGTTCCTCAGAAAATTGGACATTACACTACCTGAGGACCCAGCTATACCTCTCTTGGGCATATACCCAAAAGATGCTCCAACATACAACAAAGACACATGCTCCACTATGTTCATAGCAGCCTCATTTATAATAGCCAGAAGCTGGAAAGAACCCAGATGCCCTTCAACAGAGGAATGGATACAGAAAATGTGGTACATCTACACAATGGAATATTACTCAGCTATCAAAAACAATGACTTTATGAAATTCATAGGCAAATGGATGGGACTGGAAAATATCATCCTGAGTGAGGTAACCCAATCACAGAAAAACACACATGGTATGCACTCATTGATAAGTGGATATTAGCCCAAATGCTCGAATTACTCTAGATGCACAGAACACATGAAACTCAAGAAGGATGACCAAAATGCAGATGCTTCACTCCTTCTTTAAAGGGGGAACAAGAATACCCTTGGCAGGGAATAGAGAGGCAAAGATTAAAACAGACACAGAAGGAACACCCATTCAGAGCCTGCCCCACATGTGGCCCATACATATACAGCCACCAAACTAGATAAGATGGATGAAGCAAAGAAGTGCAGGCCGACAGGAACCGGATGTAGATCTCTCCTGAGAGACACAGCCAGAATATGGCAAATACATAGGTGAATGCCTTCTCAAAATTTTAACCCTGAATTACTCCTGTGTGAAGGAAATGCAGAGACAGAGACAAAGTGGAGTAGAGTAGTCACTATTGCTGATGCCAAGAAGTGCATGCTGACAGGAGCCTGATATTCGTGTCTCCTGAGAGGCTCTCCCAGAGCCTTATCAATACAGACACAGATGCTTGCCACCAACCATTGGACTGAGCAAGGGGACCCCAATGGAGGATTTAGGGGAAGGACTGAAAGAGCTAAAGAGGTTTGGAACTCTGTAGGAAGAACAACAATATCAACCAACCAGATCCCTGAGAGCTTCCAGGATCTAAACCACCAACCAAATCATATACAAGGAGGGATCCATGGCTCCAGCACATATGTAACAGATGACTATCTTATCTGACATCAAGGGGATGGGAGGTTCTTGGTCCTGTGAAGGCTTGATGCCCAGAGTGAGCTGGGAGTGGGTGGGTAGATGGGGGAGCATCCTCATAGAAGCAAGGGGGAGTGGGTGGGCTAGGGGTTTTCCAAGGGGAAGCTAGGAAGGGGGTAACATTTGAAATATAAATAAATAAAATAACCAATAAAACATATTAATGTAGATGAAATTATTACATGAGGAAAAAACAAAACAAAACAAACTAACAAAAAAAAACCCAGTTCTAGAACTGCACCTGAGCGAGCCACACTCTGCCGAGTTCTGGGTTTCAGATCACCCAGTCTACGGAGTACAGGTGACTATGGAGTGTGGGGTGTAGGCGGCTGTCGAACTACAGATACCAGTGGTCTGTAGGGCTTCTGTTCTCCCAGCACCCCCCCTGCCGCAGACCTTGCCGCATAGCAACACTCTACAGTACAGCAGCTGATCACTTCAGGTTTCTCCATGCGGTGGCGAGCCAGTGTCGCAGAAACCGGCCTGCCAGAGTTATCCACCAAGGATGCACCTTGGCCAGCTGAGAACCTTTGGGGTGCATAACGACAGCAGCCCGCGTTTTCGGTACTGAGTGCGAGAGCCCATATTATTTTCCTACTGGCATTCCTCCAGCAAAGGTGCGAGCCGGAATCGACTTCTATTTCCGTGAAACTTTGAGGCTGTTTTATGTTCTCTATTTTGCATTTCATTTGAAAGAAAAGAGGGTTGGTTTGTTTTTTTTTAATTTACATTTATTAGCAACTTCGATGTAAAATCAGGTGTGTACTTACGGACAAAGAGGGGTTACTGTGGAGTCAAAAGACAACTGTGAATCTTCTCTCCTTCCACTACTCACCTCCAAACACACTCCAAGTCCATGCTTCCAAATTCTTTTCAAATAGTGCTACTCCCTGATAACTTAACATTAAAGTGTATGAGTCTATGGGGGCCATTCTTTCAACCACATTTGCCAACCTGGACTTCACTATAGTTATGCAGGTAAAGCTGACCTTCACCCCGGATCCCAAAAGAGAGAGAATCAACCTCATCCCGGACAGGCCTCCTGACAGATTATCTAATCTCAGGAGGTAAACCTTAAGCACATATACATATAAGAAGCTCCAAATAAATTCAGCAGTATATATACGTATGAATGCCTATATTGTGTGTGTGTGTGTGTGTGTGTGTTTGTGTATGTGTGTGTGTGTCTGTGTGTATGTCTGTGTGGGTGTCTGTGTGTGTCTGTGTATGTGTATGTATGTATCTGTGTGTGTATGTCTGTGTGTGTGTCTGTGTGTGTCTGTGTGTATGTATCTGTGTGTATCTGTCTGTGTGTGTCTGTTTGTCTGTGTGTCTGTGTGTTTCTGTGTATGTGTGTATCTGTGTGTGTATCTGTCTGTGTGTGTCTGTGTATGCGTGTATCTGTGTGTGTCTCTGTATGTCTATGTGTGTGTGTGTGTGTGTGTCTGTCTGTGTTTATCTGTGTGTGTCTGTGTATGTCTCTGTGTGTCTATGTGTGTATGTGTGTGGGGGTGTCTGTGTGTCTGTGTGTGTGTATCTCTGTATGTCTGTGTCTGTGTGTCTGTGTGTATCTGTGTATGTCTGTGTGTGTGTCTGTGTGTGTCTGTGTGTATGTATCTGTGTGTATCTGTGTGTGTCTGTTTGTCTGTGTGCCTGTCTGTGTGTGTGTCTGTGTATGTGTGTATCTGTGTGTGTATCATCTGTCTGTGTGTGTCTGTGTATGTGTGTATCTGTGTGTGTCTCTGTATGTCTATGTGTGTGTCTGTGTGTCTGTCTGTCTGTGTTTATCTGTGTGTGTCTGTGTGTGTCTATGTGTGTATGTGGGGGGGTGTCTGTATCTCTGTGTGTCTGTGTGTGTGTGTATATGTGTCTGTGTGTATGTCTGTGTGTGTCTCTGTGCATATCTATGTGTGTGTGAGTGTGTGAGTGTGTGTGTGTGTGTGTGTGTGTGTGTGTGTTTAGCAATAATGACTAAAGAAGAAGGACTGGGAAGATATATGTTTCTACCTAGCAGTTGTACCACAGATGCACTGTCTAGTTGAGAAAGAATGAATTTCTAGGCTATATTTGTTTTTAAAATTAAATTAATCTTTGGTAAAAAGTTGCCATTTTAAGAAATTAGTCCTTGACTGCTACAGCCTGATGCCATTTCCATTCTGTTTGGCCTGTAAGCCTGTTATTCTCCATGACTTCTCCATAACTGTGTCCTTGCTTATAACAGAATAAATGGTGTGTGTGTGTGTGTGTGTGTGTGTGTGTGTGTGTGTGTACAGTACACATGTAGAGAATTCTTCCCAAATTTAATTTAAAAAATTTTAAGTACAGATTTTATAGTATATGAATTTTAATTTGAAAATAATCTTTAAATTCCAAAAAAAATAAATGTCATTTTTAGAGACTGGAAGGAAATATATGGGGAAAAAATCATTCTAGTTTTCTAAGATTGTTATAAGTGACGATCCTCATGTTTGAACATTCGACGATTTTATTATTCAACATTTAAAATTATAAATAGCATTTAAATGCTATAAGAGTCATAAGAACGATCACAGCCCAGTGTTACAGTTAACGCGCACCATTGAGCACAGCAAGCCAAGGGCTCTGACAATGCAAGCCAAAGCAGCTTAGAAAGAAAAGCCAACCTTAAAGGCATTCTGTAGCATATATATATATATATATATATATATATATATATATATATATATATCATAGTGGAGAACAAATATTCTATGTATCATCTGCTGTAGATGACAAGGACACATATGTCATGGAACTTCAGTGCCATCTGCAGAGTAACTCATCTAATTATTCCAGTAATTACTAAATTGGAAATCAGATGGCTATGAAGTTCGGTCACATAGTTCATGTTGAAAACTTCCTCAAAGTTAGCTGTTATCTCTGGCAAGCCACTGGAAAGCCCCATCTGTTGGTTTTTAAGCAAGAGCCCAAGGAGCGGGTAGAACATAGAGTGATAGAAAAGTCTCTTCTGTCATAGCCATGAAGTAGATGTTTATGCATTCCCTTCCACAGTCAGACTAAAGACATCTGAGTCACAAGAACTGGAAAAGAGAAAGTGAAATGGTTAACAAAAGCAGTAAAGTTGAAACCAGAAATAATTGAACAATGGCAACAGAAACAAGATCAGCCTTAGTCTCTCAGCATTCCTCTAGGAAGCATGAGAAATCTGACTAAAAACAACAGCCGCCACAAAGGACTCACAGCCATGCAAGATGGCGGCCACCACAGGCTCTGAAATAAAAGTCCTTCAAAATTCCCAATTATTGGAAGAACTGAAAGACGACCAAAGAATAGGCAAGGGCACAATTAGCTGGGTCTAGAGGACAGTGAAGTTATGACTCTTAAAAGATAGATAGGGTTGATAATTGGGTCTCCAAGAACAAAGTATGAAAACGGAACATACAGCCTTAAAATAGAATATGGGCCTAAATACGTAGAAGCACCTCCCCTGTAACATTTGTTTAAAAAAAGGAAGAAAGAAAGAAAGAAAAAAAGGAAGAAAGAAAGAAAGAAAGAAAGAAAGAAAGAAAGAAAGAAAGAGTGAGTAGGAGGGAAGGAGGGAGGGAAGGAAGGAAAGTCAAAGCGAGGGGCATGAGAGGTTCAAATGGAATGGTGGGTCCAATAGCCAGAGCAGTGTGGACAACATGACACGATTCCCACAGTATCCAAGTCATCCTGCAGGAACTCCAGTGTGTTGGTGGAAGAAGATGAAGACGAAGAAGACGAAGAAGACGAAGAAGACGAAGAAGACGAAGACGAATACGAAGAAGAAGAAGAAGATGAAGATGAAGAAGAAGAAGAAGAAGAAGAAGAGGAAGAAGAAGAAGAAGAAGAAGAAGAAGAAGAAGAAGAAGAAGAAGAAGAAGAAGAAGAAGAAGAAGAAGAAGAAGGTGATGATGATGATGATGATGAAGCTGCCACAACTGCCCAAAGGAAACACAATGTCATAGCAATTAGTCACCAAGGCCCCAGGCTCCCCTTTCCCCAGCCAATCCACATTTTTCTAGATACACCTTTTTTCTAGATAACCCCAGTCCACCTACATGAATCGAGAAGGTATGCCCATGAGGAACAGTGGGCACAACTAACTCAACTGTAAATGGGCACCAGAGACATCTCACAATCACCTGCTGCTTACCCCACCCTGCTCTCCAACCATAGCCACATGGTAGCCCACAGAGTTGATGGTAAGGCTTCAGGGAGCAACCTGTGGGACTACTGCTGGGTTTCGGGAGCTTTGGCTGTACCCCTGCCTGCTTTCTTAAGTGTTGTGCTGTCTAACACAACATCCTGTGCCTATTCCTCCACTCCCACCCTTGGCTGAAGCTTAGTTTATAACCCTCTGTTCCCTCTGAAATTGGTCTGCAGTGAGGAATTTAGGACTTCCTGTTGTTTTTTTCCTCATCATCCTCATCGCCCTTCACAACCTGACACTTGCCGTAGCCAGAAGAATCAGATGGCAAAAAGGGAAGAAGGGGAAAGAAGGAGGAGGAGGGGAAGGAGGAGGAGGAAGAAGAAGAGGGAGGGAGGAGGAGAAGGACCTAAGTCTGGTCACCAAAAGGCTGGCGGAAGTTGACTTTACCTGCCCACACCTAGGACCCAGAGTGTTTGTTTGCTGACAAGGTTAGGTAAGAGACCCTGTCATAACTGAAGTCAACCTCTGGGCAGATGTAGCACATGGATAAGTGAACCTACAGACACATGTAAGCATACAGGTACGAGAGAGAGAGAGAGAGAGAGAGAGAGAGAGAGAGAGAGAGAGATCCCCAAGATTAATGCTTACCAAATCTCTTTTCTGAAATGAAAGCAAAAGGAGTGGACCTGGGAGGAGAGAAGGGAGAGCAAACTATGGCCTGCATGTAACATGGGAGAAAATAAAAAACACCAAATAAGAGCTGTAATGCCCCCTCTTTTCCCTATATAATACTTCTACAATTAAAAATTAATAAATAAACAGTATCTTTGACATTTGAAAGGATATTGTGTTATGCTTCTAAATTTGGGAGTAATTAAATAACATATGCTCCATAGCCCTCATAGATGAAACAACAATTTTCCTAAAAATGTATAGAACTGTGAAATATTTCATATGTGTGTGTGTGTATATATGTGTATACACACACACACACACACACACACACACTCATATCCACACACTGTGAGGAAATTCACAGCTCCACTTAAACCTTCGTCCCAGTAGTATCTAACAAAGATAAGTTAACTACGTGCTCAAATTCTTTGGAAGTAAAAAATAGACCTTTCAAAAAATAGGGGGGAAGGAATGGCTTAATGAAACCTAAGTGAGATTTTAACATGTTCCAAAATAAAACATAGCAACATATGGAGTCACTAGCAACCAATCATCTCCCAAAACACTTGAGAATACATTTGGGGGATTCATGGAGTGCTATCTTTAATATAGTAATTTATGTGTTGAAATGTGTCCATCTTCTTCTGAAAATTAAGTAGCCTAGCCTATCTGATCTACATGTTAAAATACAAATTCTCACTTGGCTTACACACACACACACACACACACACACACACACACACACATACACGCACACGCACTTCCAGAAGTCAAGAATTTTCAAGCAAGCTTGATCTCTGACCCCTTAATGCGCAAGACACCAGTTCAGAAGTAGCACTTGAAAACGTCAGAGAGGCAGCAATGTACCCCACAAACTGAAGGGAAGCTCTGAGGTTTTAGGACATTCCTCCAAGGTATGAATTGCTCTGCAATGATTCTCGGCTACCCAGAGAAACCCTGTCTAAAAAGAGAGATGGGGGCAGGGAGAGGGGAAGGAGGAAGAGGGAGAGGAGGAAGAGGAAGAGGAAGAGGAAGAGGAGGAGGAAGAGGAAGAGGAGGAGGAAGAGGAGGAGGAGGAAGAGGAGGAGGAGGAGGAAGAGGAGGAGGAAGAGGAGGTGGTGGAGGAGGAACAAACAAGAAAAACCCACCTCGTGGAAACCCTTCTCAGAGCATATACAGCTGTATGATGTGATTGAGGTAACTTTTTTTCTTTGAAAATGGATTTTTTTCATATTTTATTTTTCTATTTTGATCTTGGTTTCCACTCACTCAGCTCCTACCAGATCCTCCCCATCTCCCCACTCACTCAAACCCCACTGCCACTGTGTGTATGTGTGTGTGTGTGTGTCTGTCTGTCTGTCTGTCTGTCTCTGTCTCTGTCTCTCTCATTGAAAAACAGGCATCTTGCCCCACATGTGGCCCATACATATACAGCCATCCAATTAGACAAGATGGATGAAGCAAAGAAGGGCAGGCTGACAGGAACCAGATGTAGATCTCTCCTAAGAGACACAGCCAGAATACAGCAAATACAGAGGCGAATGCCAGCAGCAAACCACTGAACTGAGAATAGGACCCCCATTGAAGGAATCAGAGAAAGAACTGGAAGAGCTCAAAGGGGCTCAAGACCCCTTATGAACAACAATGCCAAGCAACCAGAGCTTCCAGGGACTAAGCCACTAGCTAAAGACTATACATGGACTGACCCTGGACTCTGACCTCATGGGTAGCAATGAATATCCTAGTAAGAGCACCAGTGGAAGGGGAAGCCCTGGGTCCTGCTAAGACTGAACCCCCAGTGAACTAGATTGTTGGGGGGGAGGGCGGCAATGGGGGGAGGATGGGGAGGGGAACACCCATAAAGAAGGGGAGGGGGAGGGATTAGGGGGATGTTTGCCCTGAAACCGGAAAAGGGAATAACACTCGAAATGTAAATAAGAAATACTCAAGTTAATAAAAATAAATAAATTAATTAATTAAAAAAAAAGAAAAACAGGCATCTAAAAAAGTAGAAACAAACTAGAATTGGACAAAACAAACAGGAGGACAGAGAGGGAGAGAGAGACAGAGACAGAGAGACAGAGAGGGGATGGGGGAAGGACCAAAGAAAGAGCCCAAGAAACAGACTCTGAGACACACACATTTCCACACATAGAAATCCTGTAAAAACACAAAGTTGGAAACCATAAAATATAAACAAAAGACTTGTATGGGGAGGGAGGACTAAAAAAAAAAAAAAAAAAAACCCGCTGAGTTGATTTCATGTTGGCCATCTATTGCTGGGTATGGGGGCTGCCCTTAAGAGTGGTTTGTTTCCCCAGTGAGATCTGTTGAAGAAAACTCACTTTTCATTTGCAAGTGGTTATTGGTTGGGGATAGCTGCTAGGTCAGGCTTCAGGCTGGTGGACTTCTGTTAGCACTGGCGTTCCATCTGGCTCAGACCTGTGCAGCCCTGTGAGTGCTGACACAGTCTCCGTGAGTTCATATGTACCTCAGTCCTGGCGTGCCTAGAAGGCCTTCTTCCTTGGCATTCTCCATCCACTCCAGCTCTTACAATCTTTGTTTCCCCTTCTGAAGGGTTCTCTGAGCCTTGAGGGAAAGGGTTTGCGGGAGACATCCCATTTGGGACCGAGTGTCCCAAGGTCTCTCACTCTCTGCACATTATCTACTTGTGGGTCTCTGTATTTGTTGGAAATTTTTAATCAATTGGATCAATTTAATTTTCAAGTCAATAAAATAGATTTTTGGTAAATGCGAGAGATTCAGAAAGACGTCTACTTCAGATGCATAAAATATCTTAGGAGGATGATATCCAACTTTCTTCAACACTTGAAAACAAATGCATTTGGAGAACATTTGGAATGAATATAATTTTGATTTGTTTATGACTTCTTTATTTTTCGACTCACAGAAGACTACCCACACAGGGAGGCTGAAATTTAACAGAATTGCTTGTCACTAATCCAAGCCCTTTTTGAAAAAAAAAAAAAATTCTTGCATCCTAGAGCAATTAAATACTTTAATGATTATTCTGAAATGTTTCATTTTTAAAATTTCACCCACCCACAAAAAAATAATATAGAAGATTAATGTTCAAGGCCATTGCATAGCAAAGAAAGCATAGATTTAAAGGTCTTTCAGCTTCTAATCTCATGCACAACACATTTTCCTGTATTCCAGAAAGTTACCCATGCACAGAAACAAGTTCACCGTGTTGTCAAAAATTTGTTACTTGAGAACATCAAAATGCTCTGATCCACTGAAACTTTAGCCAAGAGCAGAACTTTCCAACCCTAACGTCAAAATCAAGTATCTGGTGTTAGCATCCCTTCCTAAGGCCCAGACCATATGACAACCACTTAGGTAACAATGGAAACAAAACTGTCATGGTTTTCAAATAAAATAAGCACTTTTCAAACTATTATACCTTAGCAGAAGTACAAAATGGGAAGGAAAGCAAAAAAAGGAAGCTCCTCTAGACGGATTTCTGTATGGTGGGGGGAGCTTCTTCCTAAGCAGATGGGGGAGGCTAATCAATTCTCTGATTTCTCTACTCTAAGTATTTACTGGTTCTTTTTAATTACAAGAAGAAGAAAAAAAGACACCATAAATTGTCTGTTTTACTGTCTGTGCTAATTTCATTTCATTATATACTTGGAGTAAGCTATTATTTTCCCGCTGGTTCCCATGGCATTTTTCATTATCCATTGCTAATTGTCTAGCATTCACATAGGACTGTGACCCAAGTAGGCTGCTGCGGGGGCTGGCGTTCTAGAGAAAGCTGAGCAGCAATGGGACTCAGCATTGTTATTATTGTGACACATTAGAAAATTTCCACCCACTTACATGCCCACATCGCTCTACTGCACATACCCAGAGGGGCCATGCACTGAGGCATGGGAGGCCATCTGCACCAGACTTCCCACTTGGTGATAATCATTGAGCACCAAGGGAAGATTATACATCGAGTCTGCTGGGTGCAGCTGTGAAGCCGGAGGTCTGGCTCCCCTTGGCATACATAAGTGCTGATCTTCAAACACAGCTATGATGGATCTGTTTAAGAGGTTCCTTGATTCCTAACCATGACCACGAACACCTGATCAGGCCAGAGGATACCTTCAAATTACCATATCAAAGGGCAATTTAGAGAGCTAACCAGTTCTTGAGACATAAACAGGTTGGCGATTTTGAAATATATTTTGTCACGCAGTGATTAAGTTATTCCCCATGGAGTAACTCCCCTCAACTTCTTGGTTGTGGAATTTGAAGAGTCTCCCAAAACAATATAGACTATTGTCATCGCTCTTGGACTTAAAGGTAGGACCCTATTGCTAAAGACAACCACATGCTTCAGACACAAGCACTGCAGGAATCACCAGGTTGTGATGGCACACACCTTTAATCTCAGCGCTAAGAAGACATAGGCAGACAGATCTCTGTGATTTCAAGGCCAGCCTAATCTACAGAGTGAGTTTCAGGATAGCCAGGACTATACAGTGAAACCTTATCTCGAAAAACAAAACCAAAGCATTGGAGGAATTCAGTTTCAAACTGAAACTGATGTGGAAGCCTCCTGCCTGAAGCCCAGCTCTCAAGCTATCTTAGGGATATCTACCCAGCTGTAAAGTCTATAAACCACAACAATGACCAGCATGATCTCCCCAATGGTACAATAGTGGCATTTATATTTTAGGGGCAACCAACAGGCATCTCATTAGACTTAAAGCCCACTTGACAGGAGTGAATTATGCCTGTTAGTCAATTACCCATTGATGGAGGTCACTAACCCTAGATGAGAAACTACCACTGCCACTCTCCTGAATCAGTATAATTCCCACCTGTATTCTAAATACCTGCACGTACACCCACAGATAAGTGTGCCTCAGCATCGTATTTGTTTAGTTGTTTTATCAGGTTCTTATATCTACCACTCTTCCAACCTTTATTCCACCCTAATCCCTTCCAACCCCACAACACTAGGTAGAAGAGAAAGGTTAGAGGGGAAAGGTGTATAGATTTCTTTAGACTACTTCCTGCTGGTTAGAGGCATTGAGTTCTCTGGGACAAATCCAATCATCATTGTCAGAATATCTCCAACTTCTCATCTCTTTGTTCATAACCACTTGACCAACTGCAGCAACAGGCACCAGCAGCAGCAGCCACAGGTTCTCTCAGGGCTCTCCCATTTACACCCTCTCCAGAGTTCCCAGAATTAAACTATCTGCAGCTGGCAAAAATCACGCCCTTGCTAGAGCATGAGACAAATCATAATCACCTGCTATGAAGCACCCTCTTATCCCATAGCTGAGATTAAAACAAAAACATATTCATATAATATAATTCATATAATTCATATAATAATATAATTATTCCTATAATATAATAAACATATTCATATAATATAAACATATTCATATAATATAATTCATATAATATATATATTATATATAATATATATAATATAAAAGAAAAGAAACCAAAATTCTCACTACAGTACCTCTCACCTCTCATCAAAGAAGCTTCATTTTTAGTGGCAGACAAGGACCATCGTAGAAATCCACAACTGTTCAAACTTCCTAGAACAACTTATCATGTGGTACCCAACTCCAATCACAATAGAACCCCATGTACAACAGAACCCCACATACATAATCCCAAACTCCTAACACTATGGACTGTCATAGAAGTCGGGGAAGACTATAGAAGCCAGAAGAAGGAAATACCTTCTGTGAGATAGTGTCTACTATATGTGACAGAGAAACTGTACCCAAGAAATCTCAAAACTCACATTCACCTATGCAAGTCCTGCCTACAAAGCCTTAGTACAAGTTCACATGTCATTGTGGATGGGGGAAATCTCACAAGACTCTGCTCTTAATAAAGAGCTCTAAAAAGGCAATGGCTGCAGAAAGAGAGAAATTAGTCTTCTCCAGGGATGAGTTCCCTGGTGGGTTAACCATCCAATCCCAAGTGGTCACTCCTAAACACATAAACAAATGAGCAGCACCAAATGGACTCAGCAAGCTGTATTTATATTCACATATAGGTGCATACATATATAATTTTAAAGAAGAGGTAATGAATTTCAGAGGGAGTGGGGAGACTCTGGAAGAGTTAAGAGGTGGGGGAAGGTGAGGTAAAAATTGTGCAAACACCATATTCATACATGAAATTCTCAAAAAAATTTAATCTAAAAAAAATGATTCCCAGTAGATCCAAATTGGATCTTGGTAGTCAACTATGATTGTCTTTATGGATTCAAACGTGCAAAGCAAAACTCCATTAGACAAAGAGCATGCAATACTACACAGTAGGATCACGGCGGGGGGGGGGGGGGGGTGGAGGGCTGTCAAAGGCTCCGTCACAATGCCGAACGTAGTGTGTTTATTCATGTACCTTGCAGACATGCACATGAGTAAGCTCTGTCACATAAAGCAGGGCTCTGGTTTATAGCACACTAGGGGCTGATCACTTGTATCGCAGATCATGATGTTCTTTTAGGGGTTAACCAAGACCCTACTAATACTGTAAATGTTCTTACATAAGAGCTGAAGGGCAGCTTCAAGCAACATCTGTGGGAATCACCACAGTCTGATAGTCCACTCCTGGGCTTTGCAGTTGAAGACGGGGATATTTAAAATCCCCACAGAAGTGCTCGATTTGTGAATTGGCTCGCGCCCGTTTAAGCCAGTGCAGTATTACCAACCTTACGGTTCGATTAATTCATCCTCTTTTTCAGAACTCCTTTGATACCTCACATGTCCCTATCACTCTATTATCATCTGGCAAATTCGGTGACGCTGTCCTTCGCATGGGGTGGATCTTCACACTAAGATTGGTAAGTATCCTCATGGTTAGTTTAACCCATCGTAAGCCCATGAGAGGACTATACCGAAGCCACAGGTAGCATCCTCTTTATTCCTCACCACGTTCTTGACACTTTGTTTAAAGAGAGCTGAAATCTATATTAGTTTAAATGAATGAGAGGTACAACCCATAAATTCCCCCTTTATTTTAAATTAATTGATATGGAGTCTCCCTATCTGTTGACATTCACTGATAGAAGATAAACCTCTTAGGCTTCTTCAGAAAACAGACCCCTTTTTCTTGTTGGCTCCACCAGTTAATCACTCTGTTGCTCTTGCCCTGTGGTTTTAGGTCCATCAGTGGTTCCAGGCCCGCAGCCAACTACCAAATGCACAGGCTAAGAAAACTATTACTTTTAAAAGCAGAGGCAGCAGGCCTGGCAATGCTGTAGCTGAGCTGAGGCTGCAGCCCCCGCTTCCCGGTGCATTCTGATGGTGTTTGTTTGCCCCCACATTTCACTGTTAACCCCTAAAATCTACAGCACTGCAGAATCTTCAAAGGAATACCTTCCTCCTCCCCAAAGGCTCCAACCCCTCACCCAATGAGGAAGCCAAAACTTGCCCTGGTGACTGACAGCAGGCAACATCTATTCTAATGCTAGCTGAAGTCACTGCTCTGCCAAGTAAAACCTTTCTTCTTTGTCCAGGTCTTCTCCTCAGATGTTCTTACACCAAAAAGGCAACATCAGCCCTGTGAATATCTCACAGCGGCTCTAGCCTTCCCAGATGATTTTTTTCTAACCTAAACAAGGATCGCTTTCTGGTTTCCCTCCTTTTCCCTTATAGAATAGGACTTTGTCCTTAACAGCTTTTGGGGCTTGGAAAGACAGATGAGTGGGGTCTTTGGAAGAATGGACTTTGTAGCTTGTTTTTGTTTGTTTGTTTGTTTGTTTGTTTGTTTGTGGTGGGATTGGAATTGCACAGACAGGCAAGCTCTCTACCACTGAGCTACATCCCCAGGCCCCGCCCCCACCCCTGCCTGTTTCTCTGAATCTTCTCAACCAATTCCCACAGCTATCAGCTCTGTAGGATGTCTGAACAGAGGAGGCAGAACACAGCAACAGAAGACATTCCCTGAGGGCATTCTGCTCTCAAACTAATTTCTATCTGGTAGAGACCAGGGGAACTGGGAACATCTAAACACCACTGCCCTGCCGCTGAAGCCTCTGGGAAGCAGAGAGCCGCAGCAGCATCTCTAACACACGCAAGTCAGAACTAAACTTTCCAGAATGGATGAAAAGACTTCAAAACATTCTCTCCTGCTTTTCCCTCCCCACTGCCTCTGCTAATCTAGGAACGCACCCAGTAAAAAGCATCATTTCCAAACCAAAAATATGCAGTGGCTTTCCACGGGACTGCAACCGTCTAGACTCCTGTGGAGATTCTGTCTCAGAATCCCACTGTGAGGAGAGAAATGAAACCAGAAATGTATCTCTCAGCCTCCATACATCTCGCCAGCCATGCTTTCTTTTATTTAAATCTAGTGGAGTCCTATTTTGATAAGACCACCGGTATTTCCACGGAAAGAGGGAAGAGATTAAAGGCAGCTGTTCTTAAACAGGAAGAGTCAAATTGAGACGACTTCTTCAATAATTCAGTCATTTATTGGGCATCCAGTCATGGCTGGGACTCGATGCCTGACTCAAATACTGTAACAAAGATTGTCACAGAGGACACCAAATTCATGCCACATCTAATAAGCCTTAAGAAGGAATTCTTGCTATGTGACTTAGCAAGAATCACTCCAGAACTTACTTTTAAAATATCCCATTATCTACAGCTGTAAGCATTGTCTTGTTAGTTCTGCAATAAAAATGAGACCAATATCTAAAACACGAATATTAAAGATGCCAAAGAAATTGGCGGGGTATATTGCCTTCTTGCAATTAGACCAAAAGAAAGGTATATTCTGCCAATTCTAATCATCAGTAATATTGATAAATAAGTTATTTTAATTAATGAGAAATATTTTTATATATGGCCAAAGAAACCTAACAAAAACAACCAAAAAAAAAAAATTCTGTCTTTGGATAAACTTCATCTGGCTCCAGATATTTTCCAAATTGCTTATTGATGTGTCCTAAAATATCAATTTTAGTATAAATCATTCCAGTTTCCACAAACTTGAAGTTCAGGTTACCCCCTTAATTCACTGACGTAGAGACATGGGAACTTGATGCATGGAAGGAGGAAATTTGTACTTGGGAAATGATGAGAGAGTTTGCATATGGGGTCAGAGATGGGGCAGGAAGGCAGGATTAAAATGAGCCGCGGGGTAAAAAGAAGAGAGGTTCTGTTTGGTACTGGCCAGGTAAAGGGGAAAATGAACTTAGAAGTTGCAGCCTCGGGCAATGGAGAGTCCAGTGAGAGGCACTAAAGGAGAGAATACAGATCTTCCCACAAAGCCTCTTTGACTTATGGGAGCCCCAGATTACAAGGGAGAATGGGAGAGTCGTGAATGGAGATGGCAAAAACAAGCTGCCATTCTTCAAGGTAAAGACTGTAGAGTGAGGGGGGGCAAAGGTAGGAGTCTAAATTACTACTGATCTCAATAAGCTGTGGTTCTTGAAGCCCTTGGAGGTCTTGTGATGGTATCTCACTGTGGGTCACTAAGGAACCCACTATGACTGGACAGTTCTCTAGCAGGTGCCAGCCCAAGGCAGGCCGCAGGTATAAGAAAAGCTATTCAAATTTGCACAGTGTAACTACAATCAGGAGACTGTTCAATAATGTCAGAAGGATGGACACCCTCCCGTTCTATATCGATGGGCCAAGATGATGTGGAAATAGACAACTCAAACCCAGCCAGCTTCCTGGGGATTATACCTCCTGCCTCCAAAATGGCAGTCAATGGCCTGAGAATGGGGCAATGTATGGTCAACTCAGTAACCAGGAAGGAGAAGCCTGTCTGTGTGCAAGGAGATGTGTCACACCACCCGAAGTCAAGTAAAACTTACAAACCTTGTCAACCATTCTGGTTCTCAGTCTGATCTGAGGACAGCTGGTCTAATGAGGATTCCAAGGAAGCCTGCCTACCCCTGCATGGGCTACGACTGGAAAACCCAGTAGGGGAGAAACAGAGAATGAGCCAAGCAGGAACAGAGTCTCCAGGGAAGCTCCGCAGAACAAAGGCAGGCAGAGTCATAATTATTATATTTTGCATTTACTTGGCATTTGCTATGTGCCAGGTCCTTTACGCTCGCTTAAGTCCAACAATGGTCCTGTGAAATTGAAATTATTATCATCATCACTTAACGGATGAGGAAAAAAAAGCTGAGCTCTGAAAAATGAGTGTGAGACACTCCCAGTCACAAGGTAGTCAGTCAAGTGTCAGAGCAGTCTGGATTTGACCCCAGCAGTCTAGCTTGAGCCCTCCATTTAACCACTCTGCTAGCCTGCCACTCGTCATGGAATTCTTCTGAGGCCAGGAGGCAACAGATTTAGCAACCACAAGTGCAACAATTTTGATCCAAGGTCTGAAGAGGGAAAACAAGAATTCTGAATGACATGGAGGACCGTGGACACCAATTTGAGCCAACAGATGGAAACAGGAAAAAGAAAAAAAAAAAGAGAGAGAGAGAGACTGAGAAATAAAAGGGATAACATCTCAACGGTCAAAGCTAATTTAAAAAACTATTTGCTGACCCCCAACAACAACAAAAACTACATGGCTGCAGTCTGATGCATCTGTTTATCATGTAGGTTCTCAGCCTGAGATTTCCTCCCATCAGATAAAAATTACCATTGCGCATAAGCAGATGACTGCAATAAATATGGTAAGGAACTAGCATTGCCAGCAAGGTTTTTTTTTTTTTTTTTAAGAAGAGAGAAAGGCTGCTAATTCTAAGATTGGGAGCTGAAAAAGCCCCCAGATGACATCAGCCCAAATTCTCCTAGAAAAGAAATGACAGGAAGCTGGCTCCTGGAACTTTCTCTACAGAGGTGACTCATTTCATGCCTGAGGACAGGCATGAGATAGGACACGCAGGGGTCTGGCAGGAGGGCTGGGGGAAGGAGGATCCGGCTTCCATTCTCTTCACTTCTTTCTCTTTTGAGGATGCTCCAACCCAAGCTTTGCCCTGCCCCCTCCCCAGTTCAGACTTGGGAATCCTAACCCCCACTACTTCAGATCGCAGCCATATTTAGACATACCATCTGCCGAGAAATAATACAAACTGAGTTCTTAAGAATGGAGCCCCGTCCAACACAACTGCTACCTTTACAACAAGAAGAAACCCGGCCACAAGCATGGGCATGGTAGGAAGAGAGGCCCCGTGAGGACAAAGCCAGATGACCACCACCCATGACACTGAGGAGGAAGGAGACCAGCTCTAGATCTCAGGCTTCTCCCTGCATAACAGCTGCTGGTTACACCTCCCAGTCAATGGTCTAGCCTAGATGCCTTATGCAGCTGCGTGCTCCGAACTGCAGATGAATATCAGAGAAGTGCTTGCTGTCTCCTTGACTCAATATGTATGTCTCCCCTAAATATGTATGTCTCCCTGTCCTAAAACAGACTTGAAAGGGACCATGCCTCTTACAGGGCTCGGAGGAGAAAATGATGCAAAAACCTTTTCAGGTTTCTACACCAAAGTTTTGAGCCACCGTGAGACCTGTGTTCAAAACCTTATTCTAGTCCTTATGAATTAACACAAAATGCCTTTAGACTCTCTCTGCCCCTTGCTCCCTCTGCCCCATATGTTCATGCTTCTGAATGCTATGCAAAGCCCATCCCCTGCTAAGTATGGCTTTTCCTGTCACCCCTCAGCTCGAGATAACGTTTCAGGACAAAACCCATTGAGTCTCTATATATGGGGTCTAATTTTAAGCCAAAGGGGCCCCCAACTCCTTCTGTTCTGGTGGGAATCTTCTAGTTTAACAAAGTCAGTGTGTGCTCAACTCACTGTCCCTGAGCAGAGGGATTACATATCCAGGTCTCAACACAGGGGCCTCTAATCCAAACCCTCCCCAGGAAAGTCCTCCAAGTCAAACATCACCCCAACTCCTCTCTTAATGTGATTGCTTCCCATTCAGCTCTAAAAGGGGACTATTCAACCCTTCCAAGCAACCAGATTTTAAGCTTTTAATACCTAGCAAGCTGGGCAGGTAGGTAATAGTTAGAGGTTTGTTGCTTTGAGAAAGCCTTCAATGGTCCTCATAGCCTGCTTGCCCCCCCCCCCCATTGTTTAGAGTGTCTATCACAGAGTCTGGAGAGACTACCACTCAGAAAACAGTAGCGTATGGCCTGAGAACCAAAGAGCATGAAAAGGAAGGCTACAACAGTCCTTTTTTTCTGTTTGAGCATTGTCTTAATACTTCTGTTTTCCTTTGTTAAGCAATGGAACATAAACTAAACCTAAGAGTCAGCTCAGATGTGTGCTGTCTCTTCCCTCCACCCTTCCTTTCTTAAATTGGATTGAGTGTGGGGTAACAGAAGAGGTTGAAAGCTAACACTGGAATTCTTCACTGGAAGGGACATTCCTTGGAGGATATGTGTGTGTTATGCTGATGCCCCGCTGTCTTTGTGAATAGTCCCTCAGCATGTGTTAGATGGATACAAAGGATTTATTCTATGATGTTTCCCCAGGGGATGGTCTTACTCTTCCCTTTTCCGGTTGATATGTAAGAGACCCAAAAGGTTACATTGTGCATGGGAAATCTGGCACCTAAATCAGACTAACTCTGAAGACATTTTGTGGATTCTGCTCTTCAAGCAACAACCACGTGTTCTTCCTATGAAAGGCAAAAGGGATGTCCTGTCCAACTAAAGCATCTGTGACAACTACTCTGGCTGGTCTTGAGGTCATATGTCAGCAGAGTCCGTAGTGATGTTAACTAAGAACAGCAGAGGATTGGCCTAGGTCTAAGTTGACAACTGACAAACAGGACCTCAAGACTAGGCCATTCCCTTGCTGTCAAGGGTCTTTCCTTCAGAACTGGCAAGGGGAGGAAGTGAGTCTTCTCCTAAGGCAAAGGATCATCTTGGCTTTTCTAAAACTCATTCATGGCTAAGTAACTGCCAATCATGGTTATCACCAACATTAGGATTGTTCTAGCAGTTACGAGCTATGACTGCTTATTGAAGCTATGGTGGAACAGCAGTTCAAAGGAAAACCACCTTAAGGAAAATGTAACTACTTAAGCTCTTGCAAAGGAAATCACAGAGATGGCACTCCCCCATGGGAAGCCCTTGATAGAAGCCACAGACAGTATCTATGGAGTGACAGATATTCTCTCTCAGTCTTTTTGTTGCCTTTCTTATGTGTAAGACACCCCATGTTTATGTAGGATGGTGGTATGATATGGCTTTTGGTTTGGTTTGGTTTGGTTTGGTTTGGTTTGCTTTGGTTTGCTTTGGTTTTAATTCACCAAAGAGAAGATTTGTTTAGGTTTAACCAAACCAAGATGGTGGAATGGACCTAGTCACCTGAGCTGCAAATGCTGCCTCTTTTCATAACCATGAAACCAGGACGGGAAACACAGCAGGCCCCAGTGCCTTAGGGCAATAAGAAGATGACCCGGGATGCCGGATGTGGGACCTATGACCTACTCACCCTGGAGCTCCGGCAGCTTTCAGGGAACTGATAGGAATCAAAGAGGCATGTGGGGCAGAGAGCAGAGAGGAAGACCTCAGGCCAGGGTGTGTGGAAAAGAAAGAGGAAAGCATTCAGGGTATGGCAGCAACACCAGAAGAGTTCCAAAATGGGAACTCAGTAGGCAACCCCAAAGCTATCTAGCTAAGCAAGACGCTAAAGCAAGGGGCTAGTTCTGCTATCATTACCTGGGAGTGGTTAGGAATTTGCATTCAGCTGACAAAAGAGTGCCCTGCCCTCTCAGACCAATTTAGACTGATCCTACAGCCACCTTTTTCATTTCTACTAAACCACGGTTACCTCAGCTTTTCTTTGCTGGGAAATCACAGCAGAAAATGATGACTCCTTGTGCATTGCTATGGAAACCTTAAAACTGCCTCTAGAAATCAGGGGGAGTGGGGGGTTGGGGGGGAGCAGGACAAGCACATAGCCTGTCTCCGACTTTCAATCATAATCCTCTCCAAGGGAGAAAACTGAAAATTAGATGGATTCATTCCGTGCTCCTCTTTCCAATCAAACAGATGGGATTTAGATACGCTCTTAAAGAAAATTGTGCTTTGTATAGTAATATGTAAACGTATCGCAAATCTCGGAGGCTTCTTTTCTGAAGATTCTGATAATTAAAGTATTCCTGCACAGCTTAAATTCCTATAGAGCAATAAGGTTAGATAAAGAGTTCTCTCTGGTTTGCAAGGTCTGGCCAAAAGGACCTAAATATCTCACCCCTTTTGCTCAGTACACTAAACCATGGATGATAAGTTAAAATGTACTACTAAAAACCCCTGCATCACCAAAGTTTTTGCTAGTCCCTTTTGAATGGCTTTTGAAAGTCATTCTAAAGAACTTAGACTTGAGAAGAAGCACCTACTAAAGGTAAAGGTATAGGCAGGAAGATCTGGCGTTCAAGGCCATCCTCGGCTACAGAGTGAGTTCAAGGCCAGCCTGAGCCACATAAGACTCTGTCCCAAAAAGCTAAAGTTAAATAAAAACAAAACTGAAGAATAATCTGCTGTATGCTTACCACAGCACAAAGCAATACCAGGGGGAAAAAAATCTAACTACAATGATTATTAGAAATATCTCTCTAAGCCCGTTGATGCAGTAGAGCCCACAGGTGTCAAATCCAGATGAAAGTCAAAGTTCTGAGGCAAACACCATCCCAGTGAAACTCAGAGCTGTAGGAAAGAACTATGTGCCAGCCCCACACATGCTCGGTGTGACCCCGGGCCACTTTTCTAGTCAGGCACCACCTCCCTCTCTGTAAAAGGTCTGGACATAGAGGTAGAGCAACCTCACCCATGAGCACAAAGGCCTGGCCAGCTGGAGAGCCCAGACCAGGTTGGTACCGTAATGAAGGGTTAAGGATTTTCTATTGCAGGCAGCAAAATCAGACTCGGACTTTTAAAGAATGAAGCCAGCAAACCACACTTCAGGGCAGGGTCCATATGAAGCAGTAGATGCCCAACACACACACACACACACACACACACACACAAACCTCAATGATAATTTTGGAGGATATTTTCTTTTTTTTTTTTCATCTTTATTAAATTGGGTATTTTTTATTTACATTTCGATTGTTATTCCCTTTCCCAGTTTCCAGGCCAACATCCCTCTTACCCCTTACCCCTCTCCTTCTCTATCGGTGTTCCCCTCCCCATCCTCCCCCCATTATCGCCCTCCCCCCAACAATCACGTTCACTGGGGGTTCAGTCTTGGCAGGACCAAGGGCTTCCCCGTCCACTGGTGCTCTTACTAGGTTGTTCATTGCTACCTATGAGGTCAGAGTCCAGGGTCAGTCTATGTATAGTCTTTAGGTAGTGGCTTAGTCCCTGGAAGCTCTGGTTGCTTGACATTGTTGTACATATGGGGTCTCAAGCCCCTTCAAGCTCTTCCAGTCCTTTCTAAGATTCCTTCAACAGGGGTCCTGTTCTCAGTTCAATGGTTTGCTGCTGGCATTCGCCTCTGTATATGCTGTATTCTGGCTGTGTCTCTCAGGAGAGATCTACATCCGGTTCCTGTCAGCCTGCACTTCTTTGCTTCATCCATCTTATCTAGTTTGGTGTCTGTATATGTATGGGCCACATGTGGGGCAGGCTCTGAATGGGAGTTCCTTCAGCCTCTGTTCTAAACTTTGCCTCCCTATTCTGGAGGGTATTTTCTCACTCTACAGGTCTTTCATTGCTATATTACAGTTTCTGGTTTTGTTTTGTTATGGGATTTCTATGTGTGCAAATGTGTGTGTGTGTGTGTGTGTGTGTGTGTGTGTGTGTGTGTGTGTGTGTGTGCGCGCGCGCATCTATATGTGTTTCTTGTGCTTTTTCTTTGGTTCCCGTCTTTTCTGTTCTTTGGTTATTTTTGTCCTGTTCATGATAAAACTCTGCTTTTATTTTATCTTATTTTATTCTCTTTTTTTAGGCACCTGTTTGTTCTCTAATGAGAGAGAGCAAGAAAGAGAGAGGATTCGGATGAATAGGAGGTGGGAAGGATCTGGGAGGAGTTGGGGAAGGGAAAGTTGTAATCAGAATATATCGTATGAAATAAACCTATGTTCAGTTTACAAGTGACATTAGGATTGAAGAAGAAAGAATAAATAACAATAGCAGGAGAATTTTAAAAATGAAACCATAATTTGATTTTTTTTTTTTTATGTAAACTCTAAAGACTAAAAGAAAGGTAACTAAGAATCAGAGTAGGGCAGAGTCCAGGTTGTTTGGGCATCTGATGGAAGCGGGAGGAGCTGCTGGAAGCTTTGCTTCTCTGGGCCTGGCGTTCGATTACTGAAGGGTCTGAAGGAGCATACTGACCTTTGGGCTGGAGTGGCAGGGTCACATGATTGACATGGGATGCAGGGCTCTGGCACAAGCATGTGTTCATGGGGAAATCCTGGAGGGTTGGAGAAGTGGAAAGCTGAAGAAGCCTGAGGAGCCTCTGGTAAGAACCTGAGAGGATCAAGATGTTGATATCCCAAGAGTCTACCATACAGGGTTCTTGAGACCAACCCTCAAAACTGCCTTTAGGCAAAGAGGAGTGGCTTCTTATGCCCAGTAAAATCAACATGGAAAACTGCACAGGCAAAGAGGTACTGTGGAGGGTGCTGAAGATGTTTAACTGCACGCCTTTGGTAATGTTGCTGGGTCTGTGGAGATCAAAATGTCATGCTGTATATTTTTCATGTGGGTAATAAAAATAAATTTAAATAGAAAGATGAGTAATGCGCAGACAAAATGACCCTTGCAATGGACTGAGGGGATGATGAGTTAGGGCACCTGCCTTATATGCTGCATGAGCATCTGAGAGCAAATCCCAGAACTCATATAAAGACCTGAGCGTGGTCATATATATGCCTGTAGCCCCAGTGCTGGGGAAACAGAGGGCACAAAAGGATGACTGCGGGTGGCGAGCTGCTATCCTGGCTCCAGGTTAAGTGAAAGACACTGTCTGAAGAGAGCAAGGCAGAAATTGACAGTGATGGTCAATGTGTGTCTTCCTTTGGCTGCAGTACATGGGCATGCATATTTATACCCAACTGCGCACATGTGCTCATACACACACACACACACACGCACACACACACACACACAAAACATACACACACAAGCATGCACACAAAAACACACATACACACACATACACACATACACAAAAAAAACATACACTCATACACACACAACATATACGCACACAAACACACACACACAAACACATACACACATACACACAAATACACACACACATACACAACACACAGAGAGACACACCTATTTCAGTAAATAGCACTAAATTCGCCACAATAAAATATAATAGGCTACCAGACCACAACACTTAAAACACTGAAGAATATTTTAAAAATGGATTTTAAAAATCCATTCTTTCATCACAAGTTACTACAAATTTGCTCAATGTATATCATAAGCTTAAAACAATTAAATTTTGGGGGCTGGAGAGATGGCTCAGCGGTTAAGAGCACTGGCTGTTCTTCCAGAGGTCCTGTGTTCAATTCCCAGCAACCACATGGTGGCTCACAACCATCTGTAATGGAATCTGATGCCCTCTTCTGGTGTGTCTGACAGTGTACCCACATATATAAAATAAATAAATACATTTTAAAAAGCAATTAAATTTTAAATCTGGGAAGAACCTTAGAGGTAATAATAACAACCACCACCACCAGCACCATCATCATCACCGCTGTCGTCGTCGTCGTCGTCATCATCATCGTCATCGTCGTCATCATCATCATCATCATCATCATCATCATCTTACCAGTTTACAGATAATAAAACTGAGGGTTTAACCTAGTCCCACAAGCTTGTTGGAAGCAGGACCAAGAGAAGGGAGCTGGCCAAGTCCTAGACTGTCTTTGTCCTCTGTGCTACATCTGGTGCTTAAGAATCACCAGAGGGAAAGCTCCAGGCTATAACACATGTGACGGTCTCCCCAGCACTTGGTACAATGTGGAGCAATGTATCTTACACTGTGGTTTTCCCAATGCCGTACTAATCTTTGTTCTTTCTGATGTTTCCTTTGCATAATGTCTGGACATAGGAGCCCGCATCAGGAGTTACACACACGTACAACATTCTACACTTGTTCTTATATAGTCTTTTCTCAGCCTTATTACCAACTTAAGAGAAACATGGGGAATGTCAGCGACTAGCATTTACTGGGTGCTGGTTGATTTGCTGGGTACTTAACGTGAGAGTAGAATCTGTTGAAAAACAGAAAGTAGAAGTCATCTAAATGTTAATCTGAAGGAAGGTTGGATTCAATTATAATAGTTCAATGTGTATGAAAGGTAGGATAATGGAAATTAAAACTACCTTGAGATTACATCTTACTCCAGTCAGAATGGTCAAGCTCAGGTTGACAAGGGTTATAGAGAAAGGGCAATGCTTGTCACAGCTGGCAAGCGGGCAGAATGGTGCAATCATATGGAAACCGGCATGAAAGTCCTTCTAAAAGCTGGAAATAGATCTACCGCAGGATCCAGTTATCCCACTCTCAGGCATATACCCAAGTGATTCTTTATTCTGTTATAGATCCGCCCGCTCATCCATGATCATTGCTGCTCTTTTCACAAAAGAAAAAAAAAAAAGATCAAACAACATAGCTGTACTGGTAAATGGTTAAAGGAAGTGTGGTACATTTATACAACAGAATATTATTCAGCTATTAAGAAAAAAATTATGGAATTCTCAGGTGAAAGTATAAAGCTAGAAACAGTTATTCTGAACAAGGTAACCCAGACCTGGAAAGACCAAGATCACATATTTTCTCTCATTTGTAGATGCTAGCTTTGAATCTTTAGATATATGTGTTTCGTTTGGAATAACCATAGAGGGTCTGAAACTAGTAAGCAGCTTTGAAGGGTATCTTTTAAAGAAGAGAACTAGAACATAGTGGTATGGGGGTGGGGGGGATAATGAAACAGAAAAAGTTAACTGGGGTGTGGGGAGGAAGGGCAGGGCAGAGAACACAGTACAGGGAAGAAGAATTAACACTGAAGTGCTTCTGTAAAAAGGGCTTTTTTAAAAGTACATGTATGCATATATAGAAGGAGTTTAAATGCATTTATTCTATTAATGGGCAGAACCCTAATAACAGGAGATAAATGTCTCTACTAGATACTACAGATTAACAAATAAAAAAAGCCCAGCATCAGAGATGAGTTACCTCTTTGAGAGTTGTCGGCCAGCAGGGTCTCAAAGACTCCCGAATATCACAAGCTATTGCCACTGAGCTTGGCTGCTCTCCAGAATGTGTTGCTAACGTCCTGTGATGAAGATACCACATCCTTGAGTCATAGAATACTGGGAAATCAAGCTGGTGCTGACCTAGAAGCTTCCTCCCTACTGGCTGGCTTTCATAGTCCTGGAAGGAGCTATGAATACTATCGGAGAAGAAAAGTTGTCTCAGCTGTGAACCCTGGGAGATACAGTAACAACCAATCTTGCAAGACACACCCCACTGGTACAATTATGGAGCAAATGTTATGGAAGCAACCAAACACATTCTGGGTGGATTTAAGGGCCACTCTAAACCATACCTGGCACAGTTATCAGGGCTGAGAACCTGTGCTAAATAAGCCCTAAGGGAGGACCTACTGCATTGCTAAACAAACACAGTATTAAAGTGACCCCTGATGATTTATCTCTATACTGACAGACTAGTTCCGCTTTTACCCCTCATCAAAGACGTGTCTTTTTGCACTAGACAGCAAAGGACACAAAAATCCAGAACTGGTCAACAGGGAATAAGAGACCATAGCATGTTTGGCCCTACATGGGACATCTGTCCTAGCCCCTCCTCCCTAGGCTCAGGGATTACTGGAGAGGACAGAAAAGTTATAAGAACTAGAAACTATGAATGACAGAAACAGAGTTTTCCAGACACAACGGAGCAAATACACACGCGAACTTGTGACTGTGATAGCATTCATAAGACCTGCACAGGCTCTCTCCAGACAAAATCCCAGTGTGGATGGGGAAGACAGTAAGAAGCCCCACCTTAGCTGAGGAGTCCTTGGCAACTGATAGCTGATGAGAGAGAGTTAGCCTTCTTAAGGATGTGGTCCCTAGTACCTTGACCAAACCCCAACGGATAGCCACACACCCGAATGTATATGGGCAACAGGAACTGGACTCACTGGGTTTAAAATTATAAGATGGTGACCTGACCGGTTGGTGGTGGCACACACCTTAATTCCAGCACTCAAGAGACAGAGGCAGATGGTGCTATGTGAGTTCAAGACCAGCCTGGTCTACAAAGCTAGTTCCAGGGCAGACAGACAGAGCTACTTAGAGAAATCCTATCTCCAGGGTGGGGGTAGGGGATAGGGTACCAAGCTGAATAGGAAATGGGGACTGAGTATGGGAGGAGTTAGAAAGGAGTTGAATATGTTCAAGACACATCATCCTAAATTCTCAAAGAATAAAAGTATTTTAAAAGATAGGCTAAAATGCTTGAATTACCCTAGATGCCTAGAACAAATGAAACTCAAAACGGATGATCAAAATGTGAATGCTTCACTCCTTCTTTAAAAGGGGAACAAGAATACCCTTGGCAGGGAATAGAGAGGCAAAGATTAAAACAGACACAGAAGGAACACCCATTCAGAGCCTGCCCCACATGTGGCCCATACATATACAGCCATCCAATTAGACAAGATGGATGAAGCAAAGTAGTGCAGGCCGACAGGAGCCGGATGTAGATCGCTCCTGAGAGACACAGCCAGAATACAGCAAATACAGAGGCGAATGCCAGCAGCAAACCACTGAACTGAGAATAGGACCCCCATTGAAGGAATCAGAGAAAGAACTGGAAGAGCTTGAAGGGGCTCGAGACCCCATATGTACAACAATGCCAAGCAACTAGAGCTTCCAGGGACTAAGCCACTACCTAAAGACTATACATGGACTGACCCTGGACTCTGACCTCATAGGTAGCAATGAATATCCTAGTAAGAGCACCAGTGGAAGGGGAAGCCCTGGGTCCTGCTAAGACTGAACCCCCAGTGAACTAGACTGTTGGGGGGAGGGCGGCAATGGGGGGAGGATGGGGAGGAGAACACCCATAAGGAAGGGGAAGGGGAGGGATTGGGGGATGTTTGTCTGGAAACCGGGAAAGGGAATAACACTCGAAATGTATATAAGAAATACTCAAGTTAATAATAAAAAAAAAAGATAGGCTAAATCTTTCAGTCATTAAAGTTACAGACATTAAAGTATCTTACTTGGATGAATAAAATATTTCTCTCTGTGTGTGTGTGTGTATATACACACACAAAGTTATATATATGTATATGTATATATATACACACACAAAGTTCATATAAAAATATTGACTTGGTGTTTGGGAAGTAACGTAAGGTAGCCTTTAGATTTTCTAATTTTTCGTTGTTGTTTTGGTTTGGTTTTTTTGTTTTTGGTTTTTTGTTGTTGGTTTTTTTTTGTTTTTTTTTTTGTTTTTTTTTTTTGCTGTTGTTGGGGTTTTTTTGTTGGGTTTTGTTGTTGTTGTTTTTTGTTTTTTGTTTTTTTGTTTTTGTTTTTGTTTTTTTTTTTGCTATATAGAGATTTTTCTTCCTAAATAAGCTTCCATTTTAACTGTTCCAACATCTACCCATTTGAACTCTCCTCCCATGTGCCTGACAACCTGATCCTCACCATTTCACTTCCCACCAAAGAGGTGATGAGGCCCAGACCTCTGAGGAACACAGCTGGTTTCTTCAGATGCAGAAGGACCACATGTGCATGCATTCTCCAGAGTTAAAGAAAGGAGAAAGCACTAAGAATTCCTCCAAAGGGCGTCTTTGCATTGTTCCTCCGACCCCTGTTCCATTTCAGAGTTTATGGGCTGATGAAGAAGGTCGAGTGCCTTGAACTTCCTAGAGAAGCCCACTTAGCTGCACTTTTCCATTTATCTGGGAAGGAAGACAGTACAAGTTGGAAACAGGATTTAAAAGTCTGGTGCTACGGTTCCAGCCTTTATTGGTTTTCTCTTCCGAGTTGAGAGACACTGAGCATAAACGGCAGATTTGGGTGCTGCCTTCTGTAAGTCAGTCTTTGTGAAAGCAGACAGGGAAGGAGCATTTGTGGCTGGCCTCCTCCTCCTCCTCCTCCCAGCTCTCCTCTCTGACAGGCAGCCGGTGATTTTACTGTCAAACTGGAAGCAGCACATCTTTTCTCAGGAGCCTCCAAAGACCACTCCAAATGACAAAGGAATATAACAAACAAACAAGTCCCTGAAAGCTTGCGTTGCCATGGCAACTAGCCTAGCTTTTTCTAAACTCGAAGAATAGAAGAAACACTGCACTAGAGGGGGCGGGAGGGAGGGTGAGGAGTCCACCTCAGCTAATAAATATGACATCTTATTAATGCTCCTGTTTACAGCTAATGAGTATTACCTAAAGGAGCCACAGTCAAGACTAATGACAGCCACCCTAGGACCTAGATGTCTGGGCAGTTAATTTTTGTTTTGCTATTGAGTAGATCAAGTGTCAACCTTGTCCACTCTGTAGGCATTTGGGGTCTCACACATCACCGTGTACCATACACTACCTGTATCCTTGTGAGCCAAGAGGAGCCAAAACTCCTAAGCAGGTAAGATCTGGCATCAGTCTAGGAGAGAGGACAGGGTGAGCCCACAACATTGCCTTTCCATACAGACTCGTGCCTATTAAAAACTGGAGGGCCCTGGTTCTTATCTTCTGGTGTTTGCTGTAGTAGGAAGGAGGAGGCCAATTGTCAGAGCTTCATGAGGAGCAATGATCCCAAACTTCTGGATGATGGGGGTGGGGGGATGCTTAGTTGCACAGGAGTTGGGTGGACTGATGTCTGGCCACAATGCTCAGTCTGAGGTTAGCTGTTTAAAGTTTCCAACATAAACATATCTCCTGGTTGCCTTTGAGGCTATGGTCTTTAGCTTTCTCATTGCAATCACACCAAGAGCAAGATCACCTCCAGAAATGTGAGCTCTAGTGGGACAGCATTTGGTACAGTCTTCCTGGAAGGCTGTTTGAGGATAGTTTTTAATGGTATTTTTGTTACTTGAGAATTTCATGCAATGTGTTTTTGATCATATTCACCTGTAGCCTCTCAAGTTTAGAAACATTTATCAACTAACGCAGGCCTTCCAGAGTCCTTGGCCCAGCCATTGTGCATAAGGAAGGCATTCTAAGGAGCTAATCACAAACACACACAAAGAAACTGCAAAGGCACTCGTGTCAATGCTGGTCACAATAGAGGAATGTTTAAGACAGCCCAGATAGGAGACTGAAGCTAAATAACGTTCAGTTCAGCTATGCAGAACACCCTGCAGCCATAATTCTGAAAGAGAAAGTCTACATCATACAAAAGAGGTAAATAACTAGAAAAATAACTTCAAAATAAGAAAGGTGGTCTTTGAATTGTTCTATTATGAATTGGTCACTTACTAAAAATTATCTGTAATAAACTAGTATTACTAATTGCTTAAAGTGTAACACATTTAAGGTATGGTGCTGTAAACCTTGTCAAAAATCTATGCATTGGGGAGGGGTGTCATTCTCTATGGGCACCTCCACACTGTGATGTAGCTAAATCAACATGACACTGGACTGTAGGCTTAGTATTTATGTCCATAAGACATTCATAGACAAATGCGACTCATCCATCACCAAAGACGCCTTCTCTTCCCCGTGAACCGGGATGGATGCTGAAACTTTGTCTAATGCTCAAAAGTGATGCAGAAGGGCGAGCAGACACAACGCAAAGGCCAGAAGACCAGGGAGACGCGGGAAAGGCTCTCCCAGGGCAGAGCAAGCCTTTGCAGACATAATCCTACAGAGGCTTTGGTTGTACAAGATAGGGGTTATGAATAGTGAACCATGCATCACAGAGGGGCTCACAGGGCCTTATTCCTCCCCATGACAACTGATGTGTCCTGGGAAAGTGACAGTCCTTGCGTCTAGCCATATATAATGAGCCTACAAGGCTCCACTGAACAGTTCTAAACCCAGGACCATGCAGACAGTCTTGATTCAATCAGAGGGATACAAAACAAACAAAAGATGTGAATGTGAGAAATGGACCAGTAGGAAGGTAGAGATGAGGGCAGAAAGAAAAGGGAGCATGGTACGAGTACTGTGTACATGTACGGAACACTGTGCACATGTATGGAACATGGTGCACATGTATGGAGCACTGTGCATATGTATGGATCACTGTGTACATGTATGGAACATGGTGCACATGTATGGAGCACTGTGCACATGTATGGGACAGTACACATATATGGATCACTGTGTACATGTATGGAACATGGTGCACATGTATGGAACACAGTTCACATGTATGGGACACTGTACATATATGGATCACTGTGTACATGTATGGAACATGGTGCACATGTATAGAACACAGTGCACATGTATGGGACACTGCACATATATGGATCACTGTGCACATGTATGGAACATGGTGCACATGTATAGAACACAGTGCACATGTATGGGACACTGCACATATATGGATCACTGTGTACATGTATGGAACATGGTGAACATGTATGAAGAACTGTGCACATGTATAGAACACAGTGCACATGTATGGGACACTGCACATATATGGATCACTATGTACATGTATGGAACATGGTGCACATGTGTGGAGAACTGTGTACATGTATGGGACATAGTGCACAGGTATGGAACAATATGCCAAGGAGCATATTGACTTAATAAAAAATGATTTTAAAATATACATTCTGGATCCACCACGCTTTCATAAATGGATATAAAACTGGAAAGTGCACCATTGACTTTTAATTCATCGCCTCAATAAAGAAAAAGTGGCAGAGAGCTAGGTTGGAGCGTGCTCCTAGAAAGGGGGCTTTTTATTTACACGTTCAACATTTACTCATTGCTTCCTGTATACAAAACCTTGACATGCTGAGGAGACAAAGCAATGGAAAGTCAGAGGAAAGAGTGAAGGTCTTAAAGACAAGCAAGCACCATGAGAACCACACAGATGGAGACGTGTCAGAGTATGGTGACCAGCTTGTCTGTTTTCTATTGCTGCTGGAGTAAATTATCACAAATGCAGGGGCTGAGAACATCAAAATAGCAGTATCTTACTTGGTTATAAGTCCAAAATAAGCCTCACTAAGGCTAAGATCAGGGTCTCAGAAGCACTGTGCTCCCTTCCAGACACATGAGGAGAATCAATTTGTTTACATTTTTCTGCCTCTAGATGAGGCTCAAATTCCTTGATTCATGGTCTTTTTCTCTGCCATCAAAGGACTATTGGTAGAATCGTTTTGGCATGGGGTCACCTTGATATCTGTGTCTACTCCCTCTTCTATTACTCCCTATGAACTGATCTCACCTGAATAGTTCAGGACACTCTTCTATTTCAAGATCAGTCATTATCAATTTCAGTTACACGCATGCGCATGCACATATGCATACGCGCACACACACACAGACACACAAATTTGTGTGTGCTATTTTGCCACAGAACCAAGCCACAGGTTCTGGAGGTGGGAGTCAGGGTTACACTCAAGCAATGGATAGAGAAGGCAGTTCCAGCAGAGACCGCGGTGGAAAGCCTTGAACGCTGTAGAACGTTGCAGCTGGCCAGTGACTCTAAGCCTAGCTGTGAGGTGCCTGCTATGGCTCCTTAGAGAGTAGCTGTGACCTGTAGCATTGGGCTTTGTAAGCAAGTGATCTGGAGTGTCACTAAGGACAAACAAGCAACAAGGGTGGCAGCAGAAAGCTCACAGGCCCAGCAACGGAGAAGAGTGGGCTCTCTACTGTGAGTCACATAGAAAGACAGAAAAGGCTGTCTTGATGGACACAATCAGTTTTACACAGGTTTAGAAACATGCAATAGCATGGGGACGTTATATGAGACAAGGAAGTACCAAACTGTATTAAGCAAGCAGTCTTCTTTATTCAATTAAATCTATAGGGAAATGTGCCCTATGTTTCTGTAAAGTCTCAAGTCTGAGTGTAAGTTAACCACAACCTATAGCTGCCTATGTATGCATCAACCTGGTAAACAGTGTTGTTATACAAAGACTACAAGTGTGTTTGCAGCAGTCTTAACTAGTTTTCCAATTTAAAAAAAAAGTTGTAAGTTGTATAACATTGGAAACCATATTTAAGCCACCACGAGTTTCCAATCACTCATAGCTAATTCCGAAATACTCTTGCTAAGATACTATCTTTTAGAAACAAAACGGAGAAAAATAAGAAAGCCTATCTGGTCACACAAAACCACCTTTTCATAACATATGTTCAGACATAATAACCCATGGAATATTTCAAACTAGGCCTCACAGCAATCTGAGACCAAAGACAAGAGTCTGAGTGGCTATATCCAGTTTGTTGTCCAGATGCTGTTGTAGCCCCAGTCCTCCCTGGGCCAGTTTAGGACCAGAAAGAGTGTGGTGGTGGTAGGTACATTCAGTTGATGAACTCAGCCAAAAGACGGGGAAAGCGAGGATTGGTGGTGGGTCCAGGGATCTGTTCCCTGATTGGTCCCTCAGACCCACCCTGGCTAACTCAAATTCAAACTTCATCGTCTGAACTATCCTTCTCACATGGTACATCTCCCCATGAGCACTTGTATCTGCTTCCACCTACCTCTCTGTATGAAAGGTTAGACCCCAAGAATGTTTATTTCATAGCCCGTGACTCAACCCTCAAGCAATTCCAATCATTCCTTCTCTATCTGCCACACCTGAAAGGCTAGTGAACAGGCTCGTCCAACCAGTTTCCTAGAGCCTGCCCCAAGTTGTTTACAGATGTACATACAGAGTGCAGCTATAGCTGAATTCATGACTAGGGGGGCAGGGAGGCGGGAGGGGGCGAGGTCCTGCGGCCTGTGAACTCTTCTTCTGTTGGGCTGCAGAGTGGATTAAAGAGGGGGGAAAAAAACGATTGCAGCCAATGCTGAGGAAGAGACCCCCATCAAACATGTTTAGTTTGAAGGTTTTTTTGGTAGGCATTTTGCCTAAACAATGTTCTTTTTTTTTTTTTCCCCTTTTTTTTTTTTCCGGAGCTGGGGACTGAACCCAGGGCCTTGCACTTCCTAGGCAAGTGCTCTACCACTGAGCTAAATCCTCAACCCCCTAAACAATGTTCTTGTTCCACAATACAAAACACGTTTTCCCCAGGCTCACAGGTTGTCACTAATGACTATACATACAGGAAGTGTCAGACTCCTGTCTACTAAATCTCCTTTCTTCCTGCTAGGGATGGGGCTTTGCAAAGCGCTTTTAGCCCTACTTAGGTACTTAGCCTCCTTATCAGGATCCTAACAACGAGCTGTATGCTGTGCTCTAGCCCAGAAGGAAGCAGGCTTTCCCTTTTAACCCAAATTATAAAAAAAAAGAAAGAGAGAGAGAGAGAGAGAGAGAGAGAGAGAGAGAGAGACCATCGAGACACCTCTAATGTGCCTCTGAACAGAGGCGAAGCCACTATCCACAGCCAACAGCCTGTCTAATGGCCAAGACCTTGCAAATAACCAAACGAAACAGCAACACCTGTTCTGCTGAGCCCCAAAGACTGAGCTTTGCACCTAGACATAAAAGAATCAGTTCTGCATAAAGCCAGGCCCCGGTTGCCATGGATTTTCACTGGCTGTACATTGCTAATCCTCCTATCCACTGTCTCCTGGTCAGGTACCTAGACTCACGGGAGTCCACACATCAGCTCCTCGAAGACCTATGTCAAAGTCGTACACAAATTTATACATACATGGGAGGGCAAAACTCAAGTCATAACCTCGCTTCCTCCAATTGTTCCTCAGTAAAGAATTGTCCAGCACCCTCTTCCCTGAGAGCACGAGTGTCCCTTCCTGTCTCTGTGGTAGAAAGAGCAAATCTGGTAGGTACTCATTCACTAATTCATTCATTCATTCATTCATCCATCGCCGCCCCCGGCCTCTGCCCCACTCCAATTTTAACCTTCCCTATTTCCTGTAACGAGGTAAACTCCTATGACCTAGATCCATAAAGCATTTAATTTCCAGCAGTAAGAACCATAAGAAAAACCAAGTTCTGCTGGGCTAAATATCAAATTAATATCTACCAAAGTTCTTACATCATTTCCAGCAAAACAAAAAGCCTTCTGAAGTTAACACGAGAGTCCTCTAGAAGAACGTCCAACTCACCGGGTTCTATGGAGCCTCCTCGAGTGCAAAGCAAGTTTGAGTCAGACACAATTATTTCCTTCAAGGTTGACTCAAATTGGCTTCAGGGTTACCTACTCTTTTCCCCCCGAAAAGGAAACCCCATATTCACCCCCCCCCACTCCTTCGAAGCCTGGCGGCCGTCTTTGGAGTTAACACTGTGTTCCCCAGCTGTGGAGAAGAGAGCTAGAGTTCTCACCTGGCAAGGAGGAAAGCTGGCTACTTACTTATGGGACTCACCCAAGCATTGTTTGCTGAAGAGGAGGAGAGGCGGGTTTGACTCACCACTGCCGTGGTTAGAGCCTTCTGCCTTAATAATTTCATAAGTTTTGTTTTGTTTTGATTTGTTTTTACATTATAACCCCCTGGCTCAGTGGTGTTATTAATTCCTTCTTGATGGGCAAAAACAGCTTCCTGAAATTTTTGCTACAAATTGTTCATCTATCTATCAGGCTGTAAGTATTATTCCCTTTGAGGGACAAATATAAGTCGCTGTGCTGATTAAATTCAGATTCCTACTAAAAATATTTTCATTAATCATAGAAGGACTTTAGCCTATAGCCTATAGCCCTCATCATGAAGGCAGATACAAGGTGACAGAAGGGAGACTGATGAAGACCAAATGCCTTAGGCTCCTGAGGACATCACAAGCTGGGATGAAATTCCTGATTCCCCATGGACTACCCAGTCAGGTCTTCACTGGATAGCTCCACAGAGCTCTGGGCAGAGGTAAAGCCATGACAACCGGAATTTAAAATCAAGGAATCACCAGAGGTAAGAAGCACTGTTTTTGCATTGGTAGGACCTAAAGGCAGAAGTGATACCTGTGGGTTACTCCCTGACCCCCAAAACTGTGAGGTCTGTGGGATGGAATGCCACTGCTGTGGTACTGGCTTTTAAATTCTCCTCTTTGTGCAAGAGGAGTCGCATAATTACAGCTGAGAAACTGTTATGGAGTGTCTAATTAGTCTATGGTCTGTTAAGTACAAAAGAAAGAAAACCAGGGTTTTAATTCTGTACACATAAATAAGAAAGACAGAAGGACAGACTGACAGATGGACAGCAAGCAAGCTCAGTTTCTGAGGAACCCACAGCAGTGACTCTCAGCTACCGGGCTGAGGACACCCTTTGAAACAGATGAAAGCTTTGAAGTTTCTCCCACTGGGAAAAAATGCACAAAGCCTGATAGAAGCTCCCTTAATACCCATCCCAAAAAGCCTCTGAGGCTGTTAGCTCTAGGATGAGAACTTCCTCTCCCCAAGTGACACTGCCCAGAATTTTGGTGCAATTCACATGCAACCAGGACACCAAAATAATTCCTCTTTCACAGTCTCGCTCTTCAGAACTGAAGCGGCTGGCCTTCCAGGTGATCTCGATCAGGCATGATTTACATTCCTTTATTCTCCTGGTCGTGTATTTTCTTTTCCCAAAGCATAGAATGAAATAGTGTGCTTCAGAATTAACTAAGACCAGTGTGCTCACTAAGGATGTACAGAGACTAAACTTTCACTTATGAGTGTTGCAGAGATGGTACAAGGACCCAGAGAGAACCCAGAATGACCGGCCTCTGAAGTCTACTCCACTGGAAACGTCCGTGAGTCAAGTATACAACAAATTCTTGAGAAACAGCTCAGCTGACAAAACACTTGCCTAGCACGAATCAAGTCCTGAATCTGACCAACCCCAGTATGGTGGTTCATGCCTGTAACACCAGCTCTCAGCCAATGGAGACAGGAGGCTCAGGAGCTTAGGGTCATCCTCTGCTACACGGCATGTTTGAGGCCAGCCTGGGCTAGAAGAGACCTTGTCTCAAAAACAAATGAACAAGAAACTAGTACTTCATTGACAACTGTCCATGCCCTTCACAGAGCTGGCACTGAGGACCAAATACTGTATTTTCTGTGAGACTCACTCATACATAGACCATATATTCCTTTCATTTGAGCATCCAGTTGGTCAAACTTCTTTTTAGCTACAAAGAAAGCACATACCTTCCACGACCTAATGTCTGCATTCTTGGAAGCCACAACTTCTCAGCCCACTGAAACCTGTGTCTTTTCGACGTGAGATGCTAAGGCATTATCACCCACCATTCTTGGCAATGAATTCAAGAACTCACTTATCTAGAACATAGATTTTACAGACAGTTTACCAGAGATAAAGTCAGGACTGAGGCAGCAGACGTGGAACAGACGTGGTCTTACACCATCTTGACCATAACCTTGGCTCTAGAATTTCTAAATGGTCTTATCTTTTTCCATTCCTGTGAAGTCCGTATCTTTTTCCTGAGGGGGCAAAAACATCAGTTGTGTATCAGCCCCAAACTGCTTCCAGATAATTCTTGTGGGACTTTATCTTCAACTAGGGAGGTAATGACTCATCCCAGGTGAAAAGTGGGATGCATATAAATTATTGCATCAAAAGATGCTGGCAGAAAACAAGCAAAAGCATGAAGGCTGGTCCCAGGAAAGGCTGACCCTGAGGTTCCCCCAGAGAACACACGATGTGCTCATAGGAGCTCTGCAATTACACAACCCTCAAAGCACTGGAGAAGCTCTTCTTCCCTTTTGGTACATTAATTATAATGGGTCTAAACGGTGCAAACTAGTTTCTGAAGTAATCTTGGAAAGTGTTTGTTTTCCACATTTTTAAATGCTGAGAATATAATTAGCTACTTAAACTTGAATGCTAATACACCAGTTTGTGTCCACAGTGAGCACTCTTTGTACAACACACGATGCGACGCTAATCCGTGCCAAGATTTTCTTCCAGAATCACAAGTTAACAAAAACTGGCCACAGGCATCATTCCCCTCTTACTGCCAAGCTCTGTTTCTGAGACTTAGCACCCTGTAACCTGCCTATGGGGATCCACCCCAGGTATAAACAGCTACGAAGAGGTGAAAGGGGAGCTTCAAGATGGCAACGGAAAGCATCATATGCCAGACTTAGACTCCTGTGCCAGAGAATACTAGCTGTTGCCTGCTGCTGTTTTCTGCTTCTTCCTTAGCAATGGAACTGCTCGCTGACTTGTAACTAGGCTTATGGCTGGGCCAGAATAAGGACAGCATCTACACACCTCCAACCAGATGAGACCGTTTCACTAGGGGACACAAGGCAATGAGTGTACACGTTTTATGGGCAGAGATGTGTCGAGAGTGAAACAGCCAGGCAGAAACTAACACCAAGAGACTGGAGAGATGTCTCAGTGTTGCCTTGTAAGCACAAAGACCAGAGTTCAAGTCGCAGAACCCATGTGAAAACATTAGTGTTGGCATGCATTTGCCATGTCCATACTGAACAGATGGTTCCAAGGGATCCCTGGGAGTCACTGGCTGACCAGCCTAGCTTACTCAGTGAGTTTCAAGACTGCCTCAAAATAACGTGGACATTGCCTGGGAGTCAACACCTGGGCTGAACTCTGGCCTCCACAAAAATACACAAATGTTGACGTGCACAAGCATTCACAAAACCAACACTGCGCCCTAAGGTTAAACTACCTATGGACTAAGTTTCTAACTAGTTTAAACCATTACTGTCTTGGGGTACCTGTCCTTCATCCCTTGATTTAGTCCTTATAATGCTGAATTTATTAAATCCGCTTGATACTTCCAACAGCTGGTTATCGCCTTTACCACTTTATAGAACAAGAAACTGAAGAGCATTTCTGCCAGGTCCTCTCTCAAGCAGAAAGTTTCCATACGTACAGAGGAAAGTATGGAAGTGTCTTAGACCAGCATGCCCTGCTGTGGAACACTGACATTAGTGCTAACTACGTTTTGTAAAGGGGTGTTGTGTGGAATTTTCAGAGTCAAGCAGATAAGCACACCAATACTTGGTTCAGGCACTTAATTTAAAGCTGGAAAGGAGCCACACCCCAGTTCGGAACACATGACACACAGGTGTTTTGTTTGCCTGCTGAGGGCTGCCTCTGGTGTTCCTAACACCTACGCCCTCAAGTACAATGACGACGATGATGATGACGATGGTGTCGTCAAGCCTCACTTTACAGCTTCACCTGAAAGTCTGCCCCCAGCACTGCATATCACAAAGTTCCATCCCTGATGGTGTGTGTGTGTACGTGTGTGTGTGTGTGTGTGTGTGTGTGTGTGTGTGTGTGTGTGTGTGTTTGATATGTGGGAATCATTGTCTAAAAGGCCTCAAAATTCCACAAGCCATCAGAGGCCTGTGGTGTTTGGAGTTACCTTCACTGAATGACTTACATAGTATCTTGCTATAGTAGGTGGCACAGCGCTAGGCATAGCCAAGGTCATTTGTGGGAACTATGTAATATACAAACCTCTCTCACCCCTTTAGTTGTTTGTCAAAAATAATTTCAATGTCTTCACATCCATTCCTTCCATAAAATTCAGAGTGACAGTAGTCTTTCATATGGAGCACTTGTGTTGCTTTTCTTGCCTGGGTGTTGAACTGTTAAGAGAAACTATTCATTTCTGGGAGAAAAGACTGACAGTCACCCCCAAAATGTTTTAATTGTGGTCTTAATGAAGAATGTAGTCTAATCATTTTGCCAACATGTTTTTGAAGGAAGGTCAAATTAATAGCATGTTGATTTTTTGAGTCTTTACAAAGAAGTGACAGATTGATTTTTAAGTACTTTTAAAAACATATCAAACACTAGATAATTAAGTTTTGACATTCAAACACAAGCTGGACTCATTTCTATTTGTCTGGCACGGGCATTAGCCGTAGGCCGGCCCAATAACTTTACTAAGACTTTTGAAGACGGCAGTGGCTTGGAAAAACAGTGTGGCTTGGTCTCTAGGGTGGTACCACTGGGGAGTTTCGAACCTTTAGGAGGTGAAGATTTCATTAGCTAACTAATAACAGACAGAGGATAGAGATAAGGTTTCCTCCAGATTTCACTGGGCTGTCTCTGGAGATACAAACACACAACAAACGGCTTGTAAGACCTTTCTCCATTTACAGGTCAAACCCCAGGAAGGACAATCCACTGGTGAGGTCAGAAAGCAAGGCATTTGACAGGAGGAGTCTGGAGTAGCTTCCTCCATAGACTAAACCAGAAGAGTAGAAATAAATACACTTTGTCACAAAGATCAATAGACTTCAAGCCACGTTACTTAATAATCCAGGGAGGGTAGAGAGACAGCGGTTGGCTTTCTTTGGCATCTTTCCTGTGAGTGAATTTGGTGTCACGGTGCCGTAATTTGGGCCCCAGCTATGGAAAGATTCTTTGGGTTCCCTAATAACAATGAATACAATTAAAAATTCACAAGAGCTATTCTCTTCCAACATGCCTAAAGGAACAGAATGAATCTATCATTTTCTCTCTATGAATATCAATTCATAGGGCTTTCTTTTTTTTTTTGGACACGATGCTATGGTATGCCCTAAGTGTGTTCCTTTTTAAAAAAAACCATTGTATCAACTCTTAAATGTGTGCCAGATATTTCCATTTTATAAGGACACTGGGCCCACTTTACTGCCAAGAAGGAAAAACAGATGCAATTACTCACTGAGGTCAAAATTAAAAATCTAAGGTTTGCGTGAAGCTAAGGCTTAAAACCAGGTCTTTCTACTCTGAGGCCACTATTTCCTCTTAACCACGTTTACCTTGTCACCTCACCTGGAACCTTCCCGCCCTTTGATGGGCCCCCTCATAGGACTAAAGGCCACTTACAGAGGAGCTGACTTGAGTTAGAATCTGTTAAAAATGGAAGTGACCAAGCAGAAAGGCTCCCCTGCCGCTCTTGAGCCCCTTACTGTCTAATGACAGAGCCGCGGGCACTTAGAGCAGCTGTTCACACCCGAGGTCACACCATTCCACCTGGACCTCCAGGTAGCCGCAGAGAGAATGTGCAGATAGGGCAGGCACAAAATTAAATATTGACTCTGCCTCCAGAGCAAAGGTTAGAAATACAGTAGCTTCCTGCTAGAGAGAAGGCAGCTGGGAGAATAGCCCCCTTCCCCAGGGCAAATTAAAGGAGGGTCCTTAAAGGAGAATTCCAGGTGTTTTCAGATGAGGAAGTGGCCTAGTGCTTTGTGCAATGAGGAAATCTGATATTGTTGGACCTCAGAGTGATTCAGAGGTCAAAGGATGCCCTGAGCTGGAGGAAAAGGTTCAAGAGAGTGTTCTGCTACAGAAGCATGAGTGGTATAAGGTGCACGTACAAAACAGGAACAATCTACTAGGTCGAATCAAAATGGCTTCTAATGAACACCTGGGCCTTTGTAGCTCAGTGTGAGGTGCCGAGAAAAACAGAAATGTTTCCGTGGTTGTCCACTCCCCAGAGAAAGAAGAAGCAACCAACACAATTTAAATGTCACAAGTTCACTACCAAATGGAAGTGAGTGGGGAAGGCTAGAAGCATGTGGAGGGGTTTCCCAGACAGCCTGGTCTGAGGGCTCACTGGAAGCAAGCCTGAGACCTTTTAGCTGTTTAACCTAGTAGGCTAGGGTAAGTGGAGTCAGGCTACAAAATTCAAGTCCTGGCTGGAGCACTTAACTGCTTAAGACAGTCCACTTAACCTTTCTGGGCCTCAATCTCCTCTTGTACAAAATGGAAGAGAGGAACATATCTGCTCTGTGAGGATGTTATGAATAATGAAGCTGAGTCTGGCATACAAATTTAAAAGCTGGAAAATATTCCCTCTTCCTTATAGCTGTGTAGACTAAGGAAAACTCGACAAATTAATGACTGCAAAGACTTGGGTTAAGGATAATCAAAAAGACATTTTGTCCTAACATAGCTTCATCTTAGATATTTACAGTCTATCAAAGCACCCAATTAGAGAGCTCCGGCCGATATTTGTATAGGCATAGAAGCTGGTTTGGGTTGAAGCTATAATAAATTATATCTGGAGATGTAAAACTGATAATGATCGGATAAAAAAATGTATCTGAAGATATAAATCTGGTAAGGATCAGATAGTTTTCCTCACACCAATGGGTGGGATCACTTAAGGAGCAAGGATGGAGGGAAAAAATCATGATCAAGTTCTTCTTAACAGGGCAAATACCTAGACTCAGGAGAGGAAGAGGTAGCCAAGGAAAATGAGAGACAGGAAGAAGTTACCAATGAAGAGGCAAGAAAATGAGCCACCTATCAACCAGGCGAATGAGAGGCAGAAGAGCCAGCATCAGTCAAGGTACAAGAGCTGAGCATAGAAAGAACAAGGGTGCAGACATTTCTAGCACTTCAGAGCTTTCCTAGTGTCTGCTGTGAGCTGACAGTGGTGGGACAAAACTGACCAAGGGTCATTCAGACAGCGATGACACTGCCGTGACAGTTCAAGAGCTGATTAGGAGGCGCAGGCAGGTTGTAACCAGGGCAGAGGTCTCGTCCAGCGAGCGCCAGACAGCGTTTTCTAGCTTCTCTGTGGATGATATCCGTGGAATGCTACAGTATGTAGTGACAATTTTGAAATTTCGGTTTCTCCTAAAAACTCAGAAATATCGTAAGAATATGGTTCCGTTTTAATCCCACGTTGTGAGATATGGGACTGCTTCAGATTGTCCGCAGCAGCTGACTATGATTTACCTCGAGCTCTAACAAGGGTGTGGTTTTACCAGTTGTAGACAGTCCTATGTTTGTGTGGTGTTTGGAATTCGGGGACTTTTAGGGGGTGTAAATGCTAGGGCCCCTCAAGGCGGGGTGGGTTGGTAGTTGTTGTTAGTTGCAGTTTCTTAAGTGGTCACCATGCAAAGAAGAAACAAGAAGAAAAAGAAATTAGATGTCCTGGGGCTGGGGATTTAGCTCAGTGGTAGAGCGCTTACCTAGGAAGCGCAAGGCCCGGGGTTCGGTCCCCAGCTCCGAAAAAAAGAACCAAAAAAAAAAAAAAAAAAAAAAAAAAAGAAAGAAAGAAATTAGATGCCCTGATAGCAAAGATCAAACTTGCCCCAAGCAACTCCAGCAGGAAGTACTCTTATCACAACCCCTTTCCCAACCCCTGACTTTCTTTTCCTATCTTTTTTTAAATCTTCTTATCCAGTGTTAGGGGGTTGAAAGGGTGGAAGAAAAAGGGTGGAGAGGGTGGAAGAAGGAAGAAAGAAGACCAACTACAATCATACGCCTACACCCTAATCCCTAGACTCTGTGGATATGGACTCCATGGCAGACGAGAATGGAGGTTCTAAGCTGCCAATAAGGTGGCCTTAAAATAGAAAGATTATCCAAATTATTAGATGAGCCTTAGAAGGAGAAGAGTTGGAGAAGGTGCAACTCAGTGGATAAAAGTACTTTCTGCCAGGCCTAATGGCCTGGATCCAATCCCCAGGACCCACATGAGAAAGGAGACCCAACTCCCACAAGTCCTCTGTCCTCCACATGTGTTATGACCCATGGTAAGGAAACAAACACTAAATAAATGACTATAATTTAATTTAAAAATAAATGGAAGGTGGTAATAATGCAACAAATGAACATGTGTGGGGGGAAGACCCAACCCACTAATGCTTTGAAATGGAGCCATAAGGCCAGAGCAGTGGGTGGCCTCTAGATAAGGTAACTAAACAGAGAGTCCCCTAGTGCCTCCAGAAAGGACACAGTTCTGCTGACACCTTGATTTTATCCCAGGAAGGTGCATATCAGGTTCATGAACCACAAACAACGATAATGAATTTGCACACCTCTGTGCACCAAATATGGGGTAATTTGCTACATCAGCAATTAAGAAACCAAAGTGTGTCACCCACCAATCTGCACTTATTGACCGACTCCACCAACACATTTCTAAAAGACTGGTTTGTTGATCTATTCATGAGACACTTGTATTTGGGCAAAGCTACAATATGTTCCCACTGGAGAAATGCCTGTGTATGAAGCTGACCTAGAAACTACTGCCAGAGGAAAGCTTAGAAGAATGTTCCAGTATCAAGTGAGCCTCCAGGACAGCACCCTGGTCCTGCCTTCTCTTCTAGGATCCATTCCTGTAAGATAAGTTTTGCTTATTATTATTATTTCTGAGAGTTAGAATTTTTTCTGTGACTCCCAGATCTCGACCCTGCATGTATCTGACATGTAAAATGCCTGGCCCACCTGACCCCAGTACCAATCATGCTTGTTCTCAGGGTGTGCCTTCTGCTTCTGATTTTTACTCAGAAAACTCAAGTTCATTGTGGAAAAACCAGGACACAGGCAAGCAAAGGAAAAGGTAAGTCACTGTAATCCCATCCACAACAGATAATTGTATTTTGCATTTTCAAATGTATCTTTGAGAATGCTATGTCAATATTTATGTGTCTGTGATATTTATGTGTCTATTTTGTTCTTAACATGTAACCACACTCCCATAAAACATTGTGCTCTTCTTACTAGGAAATATACCAAGGATCCTTTGTAAATATAAACATTTGAAATACAATTCTTAAATGCTACAAAGTAGCTCTAATATAAAAAAAAAAAATGCCACAGCCTGTTGGCTTGGCCTCATTATCATGGGCTCTTTCCCTTGTGTTCATCTTCTGTGCTCCCTGTCTCCATGCCATTTGCTTGCGGACATACTTGTTCACCAGCAACTACCCACTTTAGGTCAGTCTCAATACTGCCATAATCACCCTGGATTATGTTCAGGCTGCCATTCTCTATGTGACAGACTACAAGATCTCTAAGTTCCTCTAACAAGAATGATGCTGGATAAATCACTGAACTGAGAACAGGACCCCTGTTGAAGGAATCAGAGAAAGGACTGGAAGAGCTTGAAGGGGCTCAAGACCCCATATGAACAACAATGCCAACCAACCAGAGCTTCCAGGGACTAAGCCACTACCCAAAGACTATACATGGTCTGATCCTGGGCTCCAACCTCATAGGTAGCAATGAATATCCTAGTAAGAGCACCAGTGGAAGGGGAAGCCCTTGGTCCTGCTAAGACTGAACCCCCAGGGGCTTGGGGATTTAGCTCAGTAGTAGAGCGCTTGCCTAGCAAGCGCAAGGCCCTGCCTGGGTTCAGTCCCCAGCTCCGGAAAAAAAAAGACTGAACCCCCAGTGATTGTTGGGGGCAGGGTGGTAATGGGGGGAGGATGGGGAGGGGAACAACCATAAAGAAGGGGATGGGGAGGGGTTGGGGGATGTTGGCCCGGAAACCGGGAAAGGGAATAACATTCGAAATGTAAATAGGAAATACTCAAGTTAATAAAAAAAAAAAAAATCAAAAAAAATGATACTGGATAATGTGGGGAATCCCTGTGTGCTTAAAGCAGAATAAGTTTAATCTTTGTAAATGTTTATGCAAACAAGTAATATGTATCTACCTGAAAGTTCCCCCAAATGGTAAGACTTTTGCTACTAAGAATAAAACACTCTGTATTTACTGTTGCTTATAATGTAGCTCTGTGCTCATTAATAAAACTAAAAGCCTTATAAGGAATGGTCCTGATTTTTATTTTCAAGTGTCTACAAACACAATTCAAGTAGCTTTCAGCAGAAACATGGGGTGAAACCTATTTCACATAACTTAAAATCAGATATAATCAAACTCAGAAGCTTAAACATTACCTCAGAGAGATTCTACTCTGGATGGCCTGGCTTTGCTTTCAGTGACCTTAAGACAGTGGTTCTCAACCTTCCCAATGCTGTGACCTTTTAGTTCTCATGCTGTGGTGACCCTCAACCATAAAATTATTTTTGTTGCTTCTTCATAACTGTGATTTTGCTAGTCTTGTGAAGCATAATATGAATATCTGATGGTCTTTAAGCAACACCAGGGATAGGGGCATTAGACTCCTAAAGGGGTGGTTGAGAACATGGCTCAAGGTGACCATGACATTGGGAAGTTTCTGTCATTGCAGTTTCAAGTCCAGTAAAACATTGAACCTTTATTATATTCCCTCCTGAGTCTCAGAAGTGGGTTTTACTGGACCACCTAGGTAATAAAGTTGTTTATGCCGCTGGTCCTTCTTGTCCAGAGAATGGACAGACCCACTGACATGGATACAGGAATCTTTGACCTCTCATTCTACATACTAAAGACAGTCTAAACAGGTGGGGTGAAATTACCAAAGGAGAAATGAACACTGATTTAAAAAACAGTAGAAATCTATGAAAGGCTGCAATCTTCTAGAATGGTGATATTAACTTTTTGAGGTCCCAAACCCTCAGAGAATTCAGCCTAAGATTTTTACAGAAGAAACCAAGCAAAAACCTACAGAAAAGCAAAAGGTTTGACATTCAATGCATTTGTGGGTGACGAATGTATTTCCTTCACATTGGCAGAATATAGAAGACCTTATAAAGAGTTGTGTTTCCTGCTTATTCTTGATGCGAGCATCAATGTGTATTTCATGAACAAAGAATGAAATGAATCCAGATGCTTCCTAGGGGGAAAAGTTCCACTCAAAGGTAAATCTCAACAAGATTTGAAGATATTTGATTTGAATAAGCTGAGACTGTGAGGTGCTTTAAGATAGAATGAAAGTCATCTTTAATATTTAATCAGTGTCTCATTTTGTTAGCAGCTGTTCGTGAAAATGTGACTTTTAAACACACACGGTAACAGTGAATCAAATCTCCCCTCTTTCACCTTGACAGCTCCTTTCAGAGAAAATGAGAATGGTCCAAGGCTTAGGCTGCATTTACAGAGCACTGCTCCCTTTGTCCTCAAACCTATGAGATCATCTTTGGCAATGACTGTATCATTGATGCACTGATGTCAGCAGAAGAAAGATTAATATTCCATGCTTTAATTTAACCTTCAAATGAGTTGTGTGGTTTCCAGAAGTCTGCAGAATGCTGCTACAGAAAGAAAGACCAGTTGATAAGGCATACCGGACCCTAGCACTCAGGAGTCAGCTTTCCAACAATGAAATACAGTTATCTTCCTCATTGCAGAGGCAATGTGATCCAAAAAATTGTCCATTATGATGAGTGTTGGGAAATAAGATTTAAGAGGTAAATAAATATATGTACATGCATATTCACATTCATATATAAAAAAATCAATAAACTTTTCCCTGTCAGTTGGTTCTGTTTCCTATTTCTCTACAGAAAATAATTTTTAATTTGTTCCTATAGTTCAGTTGGAGGCTTCAGATTTTTCATATTCTCCAGACACAATGGTATGTACCTAAGGCCCCAGCACCCAGCAGGATGAGGCAGAAAGTTCATGAGTTTAGGCTAGCCTAGGCTACATCAAGATCCTGTCTCAGAAGAAAAAAAACATTATGTGCGCTGGGGTTTTTTTTTTGTTTGTTTGTTTGTTTGTTTGTTTGTTTGGGTTTTTTTTGGTTCTTTTTTTTGGAGCTGGGGACCGAACCCAGGGCCTTGCGCTTCCTAGGCAAGCGCTCTACCACTGAGCTAAATCCCCAAGCCCGGGTTTTTTTTTTTTATGTTTAATTTTTGTTAGTTCTTTGAGGGTTCTGTAAAACATGTTTTGATCATATTCATCTCCCAGCTCTTTCCAGAGCTACCATCCAGGTTCTTTTTAATGTCTGGGTTTCATATATGCATTTGTGTATGTGTTTAAAGCATTATATGTGTGTTTTAAATATATCTCCTTTGGCTATTAGCCTATGAGAAAGGGCCGCTTGCTCCCTTCACTGCTGTCTGTCTCTTAGCCAAAGATCTAAAGCTACACTCACGCATCAGTGTTATAACAAAAGGCTTAGATTCTGCTCACCATCTGCCTCTCTTTGCTGCCCTACTTAAGAAATTCAGAACATGCCAGGAGCTAGTAAACAAGAAGTGCAGTAGAAACAGGTCGGTTCAGATCGTGTACCACCGATAAACCGCATAAGGGTGGAACTAATTCAATTCATGGTAGGAAATGATTCGCAGGTTTAACTTGAAGATAATAGGGCCTGATTCACAACAAGGTAAGCTCACCTCGCCGCCGTGGCAGACTGGGCACAAGGAGAAGGTGGAAAGAAAGATGCGTTAGAAAATCCAAGAGTGGTTTTATACCTGAGTGACAATAACAGAAGTACGCCCAACCAACAAGTGTGCCCATTACACCAATACAGCAATCAAGATAGACGGATGAACGGACGGACAGACGGACAGACAGACAGATGAAAGAAAGATAGACAGGTAACTCCAAGATTTTTGGCTTCAAAAAACAGATAGTACCACTTTACCTAGCCAGGGAATGATGGAAGAGAGGCAGGTGGGAGGAAGAACTCGGAAGTCTGACTTAGTCATCTCCTGTTCATGCTTAGTGAACTCCCAAGGGAGGATCCTGACCACACCATGGCTCTGGGTATCAGGTCAGCACTGGAGATAAAAAGGTTATCCTAAGACCACTGAGATCATGCCAAGGGACTACATATACAGCATGATTCGACATAGAAGGCTTTGGCTCCACCAAAACAGGAAAAAAAAATAACACAAAACAGTAGGTTTGTTCTGCACTTTCTCTGGGTAAAGAGCTCATGCTTTTTCTGGCAGCGAAAGGTTTTCCTGGCAAAGAAAGTTTAGTTGGGCCTGAGCTTCGAAGGCTTCTGCAACCTCTAAAAACAAACAAGGTACTACAGAGAGATCAATGCCTGCTCACAATAAATTCTAGTGCCCCATACAATTTCAAAGATGTCCATGGGATTTACATTTTTGAAAAGCATAAATATTACACATATCTTTTTATTATCATTATTCCAAAGGGAACTCCCACAATATAAAAGAACAGGCATGCCATCCCATGGGCAGGCACCAATCCCTGACACTATTACTAATGCCATGCTGTGCTTGTAGACAAGAGCCTAGCATAGCTGCCCTGAGAGGCTCTACCAAGCACCTAACTGAGACCTATGCACACACTTACAGCCAGACATTGGACAGAAGTCAGGAACCTCTATGGAAGAGTTAGGGAGAAGATTGAAGGCCCTGAAGGAGATGGCAACCCCAACAGTGTCAACTAAGATGGACCCCTAAAATCTCTCAGAGACTGAGCTACCAACCAAATACACAGGCTGGTCCAAGGCCCCCAGCACATATGTAGCAGAGGGTTACCTTGTCTGGCCTCAGTGGGAGAGGATGCACCTAATCCTGCAGAGACTTGATGCACCAGGATGGGAGGATACTGGAGATAGGGGCTGACCTCTCAGAGGTGAAGCGGGGTGAAGAGAAGGGGAGGGACTCTGTGAGGGAGGACCAGGAGAGGCACCATTTGGGATGTAGATAGATAGATAGATAGATAGATAGATAGATAGATAGATAGATAGATAGGAAAGAGAGAAAGAACAAAAGAAAGAATGAAAGGAAGGAAGGAAGGAAGGAAGGAAGGAAGGAAAAGGAAGGGAGGAAGGAAGGAAGGAAGGAAGGGAAAGGAAGGGAGGAAGGAAGGAAGGAAAAGGAAGGGAGGGAGGAAGGAAGGAAAAGGAAGGGAGGGAGGAAGGAAGGAAGGAAGGAAAAGGAAGGAAGGAAGGAAGGAAGGAAGGAAAAGGAAGGGAGGAAGGGAGGAAGGGAGGAAGGGAGGGAGGAAGGAAGGGAGGAAGGGAGGAAGGGAGGGAGGAAGGAAGGAAGGGAGGAAGGGAGGAAGGAAGGAAGGAAAAGGAAGGGAGGAAGGGAGGAAGGAAGGAAGGGAGGAAGGGAGGAAGGAAAAGGAAGGGAGGAAGGGAGGAAGGAAGGAAGGGAGGAAGGGAGGAAGGAAAAGGAAGGGAGGAAGGGAGGAAGGGAGGAAGGAAGGAAGGAAGGAAGGAAGGAAGGAAGGAAAAGGAAGGGAGGAAGGGAGGAAGGGAGGAAGGGAGGAAGGGAGGGAGGAAGGAAGGGAGGAAGGGAGGAAGGGAGGAAGGAAGGAAGGAAGGAAGGAAGGGAGGAAGGGAGGGAGGGAGGAAGGAAGGAAGGGAGGAAGGAAGGAAGGGAAGAAGGGAGGAAGGGAGGGAGGGAGGAAGGGAGGGAGGGAGGGAGGGAGGCATGACTACCCTGAGAGGTCTGGGGGGAACATATTCATTTACATGAAAAGAATTGGATCTGGGTTTCTCTTAACCTGCTTCAATATACTGAGTTTCAATAAACCTGGAGTTCTCCAGTTGTGGGCAGATTCTCCATTGTAATTTAGCAGGTGAGTTTGAAGACGGGGTTACATTGAGCAAACCAACACTGAGGCCCCAGCTTTCAAAATGAATGAGCCTTTCTTTTCGTGAAAATCCAGTTTGCCTGCTGTATTTGTTTGAAGTCTCAAGCAAATTCCTCTCTTCAGCTTTGTTCTCAGTCTATCTTGGGTGGAGTGGGGGAATCTAAACTTATCAAATGATAATCTTGTTTTCTTCTCTTTATTTCCATTTATGTCCACAGCCACACCACCATCATTAGACTAGGACACGTTTTCTTTCATTTCTACCACTGGTAAATTGTACCTCAAACCTGAAACAGAGTCAACCATCTATATATGTCAGAGGGCGATGGCTGGGGAATTCAGAGGCCTTAATGTGGAAACCACTGCTCTAATTTTGTTACTGGGATATCATATGTCCATCAAAGTGCCTTCTAAATGACTGTTTGTGCCCACAGAACAGTGTTGCTGTCAGCCTTGGTCAGAAACTGTAATTGCCTGCATAAGATCTACACAAGTGTACACACTATCCACCAACATCCTGTCATGGAGGGGAAGGGAGCTCATGGGATCCCACCCCTTCCTGATGATTTATACATAGTTGGTGGTTACCAAGAGAGGAGACGTGTACTTCTGTAATGGGATAGTTTGAATATGCTTGGCACAGGGAGTGGCACTATTAGGAGATGTGACCTTGGGGAGGTGTGTCACTGTGGGAGTGGGCTTTGAGACCCTCCTCCTAGCTGCCTGGAAGCCAGTCTTCTCCTGGCCACCTTCAGATCAAGATGTAGACCTCTTAGCTCCTCCTGCACCATGCCTGCCTGAGTGCTGCCACACTCCTGCCTTGATAATAATGGACTAAACTTCTGGATATATAAGTCAGCCCCAATTAAATGTTGTCCTTTATAAGAGTTGCCTTGGTCATGCTGTCTTTTCACAGCTATGGAAAGCCCAAGACAAGCGGTATAACCACTACTAAGGGTATACCATAAACAGCTCCTCCCTCACCCTCCTGTTAGCAACCCTAATTAAATTCCTTAAAAAAGGGAAGGGAGTCAACAGGAGTGATATGGGGACCGAGACAGACTAACAGTGGGTGACTATGATAAAAATGCATTATACATATATGGAAATATCATAATGAAACTCATTGTGTATGGTATAGTGAAACACTAAATAGGCAAAACTCTGCACGAAGTCTACAGCAGCACTCTGTGATGCCTACTTTTAGTGGCTTATGCCACATTAACATTTTTTATTAAAGTATAAGAAAACATTCTTGCTTATCCTTTTGGCCAACTTGGCAATCTCTTCACATCTAAACACTAAGGTCAGACTAGACTAAAGTGCACAGGGCTCCAGTCCACAGTAGCAAACTATATCCTTAGAGCCCATGATAAATCTCATTCTTTTAACAAATACATTTGATGAGTGTGCATTGAATATTGGGCACTAAGGATCTTGGGACACAGCAGCGAGTCAAAGAGAAAACCCTACACACGTGGGCTCCCATTCTAGTGGGAGAAACAGACAAGCCAGCAAACAAAATATATGGGATATTTTTGTACAATGGCGCATGCTAAGAGAAAAACACGTTATATACTAAGCTAGGCAAATAATGATAGATTTGAGTTGTTCAAACGGCGGGTATAGATAGGGGTGAGGGTTTTCAATGAGTGTGACGTTGAGCCCAGATCTAGATGAAGCGAAAAGGAATAAATTCTCCCACTCCCCAGCAGAAGCCATCAGTCCCTGCCTTCATGTCTCCCGCACTTACATCCCTTATCCATTCATTTGATGAATATCTCTCAAGTGCTTACCACACCCACATGCTCTTCCCAGGGCTTCCGCATGTTTCTCTCTGCTCCTATTAAAAACTGACAAAAGACAAGGACTGGGTCTCATTTATCCCTGTGGCTCCTTTGCTGCCTCATGCACTGGAGAAAACAGTATTCAATGGAGAGGCACATAGATGTCTAAAACTCAAGCACATCCAGGAGTCAAAGCTGTACTTTTCTTGCTGCCTCAAAAGTCAACATACGTCTCTCAAGAGAAAACCAAGGCTACGTAGGCTCCTTGTGGAGAGCTCAGCATAGTAAATCAGGTTAGACCCATTGGGAAATAAAGGATTAGAGTAAGAGGAAATCTTTGATTAAAAATGTACTTCATTATTGAACAGTCTTTGCTAGACAGCAAGCATAAAGGCACAAGCAATTCACAGCATCCCAAAGGCAGATTAACACAAACGGACGCTTGAAATCCCTCCTAACAGGTGACTCACTGATCCTGGGTACACAGAATGTCACACACTGTGTAAGACTGTCAGCATACCAGCTGTAAGCAAACTGAAAATGAGTGACACCCCCTACCCTACCTACCTACCCTACCTACCCTACCCTACCCTTCTCTCTAGTTTTGTTTGCTTTTAAGTCTATTTTTCCCTTTTCTTCATGCATGATTCTCTTTCTTGGTGCCTAGGAGGGGAAAGAGGCTTTTTCCAAACTGAAAGAAAGAATTGGTCAATCCTTAGTCTCCTGGTATGGAATCTGCATCCAGAGAAGTAAAACCAAATTATTAACTGACTGGTCAAAACTAGTTCTAAAGCAGCATTATACCTTCAAGACAAACCACTTCCATAATCATACATGACATTAATGAATTTGCAATTGAATTTCACCAGCCTCCTTCATAGGACACAAGTCAAATGCGTTCCCAGCAATTTTCTGCCTTTATTATAGTTTGTCAAATTGCAGTGAGAATACTCTCATTTTCCCTAACCACACTTTTTTAGGCAGTGCAGATAATACCCTTCGTGTAAGCTTCTGTTTTTGTTGTTTTAAAGCTCAAACATCTTTTTACCTGAGAAGCACAGAAGGGCTGGTTTCCTCGGCAACATAATTTGCTTCCAGTTCAATGGAACATCGAGTTCTTTTCCACAGGTTCCCCACATCAAGTGACCAATCCCTGCTCAGACAACCCCACTTCCCTTTGCAAAGCAGGGTGGAAAAAAAAATCTGTTTCTAAGGTGTTTTTGTTATGGTTAAATGAACCTTTTAAATATTGATTTTAATGCTTTCAATTTTTTAAGCTGCTGTGCACTCGGGTCTTTTTTTTTTCCTGAAATACACAGGGCACAGTTCCTCCAAGCCTCTCATTCATTTGCCCCAACCTTCAATGATGCAAATCAACTGGCCTTTTCTTGTAGACCTTTGACTCGAAACAATCATTGGCTAAAGAAGAATGGACTTAGGAAATTCCCTACCTGTCTAGTTCTGAAGACATCCATTCTAGAACTCTATCAATGGAAATAACGACCCCTTGGAATTGGCCACACTTTACCCTCAAAATCTAAAGAAGCCATATGTACCTACGTCAGCTGTATGGTAAAGGTTGAGCCTTGAGCCATGGGCCATTTTAGAAAGCGCCTGGTTGTGAGACAGATCTTTAAACCTATCGAGGTTCTAGTGTGAGACTAACATTTGAAAGGTCAGCTCTGTATTGACTTCATGGATATCCCGTTATCCAGTTAGAATCCCTGTGTCTTTATTTGTCCGTTGAGCTAAGAAAGATCTGTCTGAGGAGATACCGAGTTTAGTCTGGTAGGCACGTTCAAAGTGCAACCTTCACACTTAATCAATAAACAAGAAACTGATCAATAGCAAAATCCCAGCAAAGCAGCACGCTGCTGCTGAAGGCCAGCAGAGCTCCAAGTAGCATCTGAAAACAAAGCCCAGGAGAGCTACTTTTCACAAGCAGCAGGGAGCCACTCGGTGCTTTATTTGCACAGTTTATTGTCATCTGCACCAGAGCCAGCCTCGTGTCTGGAATACACTTAAAGGCTGTGGACATCTTGCAGAAAGTATTATGACAATACAATGTCATACTTGAGAAATAATGGAGTTGGAGTGCCTGTACATGGAGTGCCAGCAAGAACAGCAATGGCTGTCATCATAGGAAACTTGTCATATTGGGGGCAGTAATTTTCTGTTGGGACTGAACTTTCAGTGGATGTAAGCAGAAGCTGAGGACTCTGTGCAAAAGCCACTGTATCAAACCAGCTGGGTGTGGAAATACACACTTGCAATCCCAGCATTCAGAATGCTGCAGCAAGAGGACTGTGAGTTTCAGGCCAGCCTAGGCTACAGAGTAAGCCATGGAGTCCAACAAAGAAATACAACAAACTCAGCATGATGCCTGGTTCAGCACAGGGAATAGATATGGACATCTGGAAATAAGGCAGGGGTTACTTAGAATAGACTCAGGGATGGGTAAGACCAAGAACAATGCCAAATGTTCCTTAGCCATCCATAAAGGCTCTACAAATATTCTGTCAACTCCAGACACTGTAAGTTTTGTTATACATGGCTCTTTCTATGTTATGACAAGGTAGAATGGTAGGTTGAATGATAATTTCCCCAAAAGTCTTAGCTCTCAAGAGCTATTACTGAACCTATTACTGTGACCTTGCTTAGGGGCCAGACATCTCTGTAGATGTAATTAAGCATGCTGAGATAAAAACCACCCTGGATCATGTAGATGGCCCTAACACTGATGACAACTATCCTTCTAAAATACATAGAGGACAGACACAGAGGGAGAAGTTGGAAGGCCATGTGGTGACCAAGCTATAAGTAGATTGAAGTTTGCAGCCATCAGTCATGAGCCATGGAAAAACTAAAGTCATCAGAAGATACAAAGAAAGATTCTCCCTCAGGGCACTCAGAGAACATGGCTCTGCCAGCTTCTTGATCTAGACTCCACACATATACAAGAACAAATTGCTCTTGTTCTGAGCCACCATGATTGTTTTGCTTACGACAGCCCTGGGAACTTAAATAAGTAGTTTATACCTGTGGCATTTGTATGCTTGCATGTGTGTGTGTGTTTGTGTAAACGTGTGCATGTGGAAGCCACAAGACAACTTTGGATATTATTCTTGGAAATACTGTCAAACTGCCTTTGAGGCAGGGTCTCTGATTAACCTGAAGTTCAGAAAATGGCACAGCAGAATGGCTGGATAGCAAACCTCAAGGCTATGACTGCTTCTGCGTCCTCGGCAATGGCATTGCAAGCATACCACGATGCCCCCCTATTTTTTATACACATTTGGGGAGCTGGACTTA